>NW_021637180.1:0-434173 GCF_004799145.2 Neltuma alba
AACAACTTGCTTTTTACTCTAACTAGATTTGAGATTAAACTAGTAAGTTTCTTATATTATATATTAATTATTGCCAACTATTGCTAGTAAATAATCCTCTTTAACAAGTAGGCAAATATAATAATAACAATAAGGACTTCTTACCAAAACTTGAAATGAAAATATAAAAATTTAATAGCAATAAAAGAGACACGGTAAGAGAGATCTTTTTAAATATCAAAAGAAAATTTAAGAAAAACATTTATCTTAAAATTTGGTATCCTAAATCATTATTTTATTGACAAAAATATAAACAAAAATTAAAGTGCTGTTGGGAAGAATGAGATCAATTTTTGATAATAAATTAAAATGAGCAAAAGACATTCAAGTTTTATCAGATTCTTGTGTGGAAAGAAATAAAATACAATTTGTAATAATTTTTTTTAATACTCCAAAAAGAAAGAGAAAAATACAAGTAGTAGTGTATTTTGGTTACAATACATAATTAGTAGTTAATCTTCCCTTTAACATTATGCAAAGTTCTCCAATTATATATGATTATGCATGTATCCTATATATTTTTAAAATATTATCATTGAGGTGCACTGCAAACTATATTTTATACTGAGGACTAGCAGTAGTACAAAGATATAGAATTTCATTATACAAACATTATTATATAGTTAAAAATCTTTAAGTCAAGAAAGAAACGACACTAATTTATAATATATTAGCTTCTTTAATTACCTTGTACAATTAATATATAGATCATGATATAAATTATGATTTACCAAACTATTTTATGATAACAAACAACACTTTACTTTCATTTTGAAATCGATATTTTTTTTTTGGCCAAAATTTTGAAATTGATTTCATGTATTTTTTAAATGGTGATAATAACATAATCTCAACATGTATTTAACAAACGAATATTCTATATTTGTTTTGCTACATGATTACATTCAACCTCTGTTATAACATTTAATAATATATATATATATAAAGTAGACATTATATATTTCTTGACCAACACAATATTTATTTGACCCAAAATTGAAATATGAACATACAATTGTTTAAGACAAAGAGAGGCACCGTTAAAAAGTGTTTTTTCACATCCACAGAAAAGCATGGCAGAAAAATCCAAATGAAGAAAGAAAGAATATTTTATATATGGAAAATGCATCAATGCCAATTTATTATAAATAGAACAACTTTGAATAAGTACTTCCCACAATAAATACTTGATGCCAAAAAAATTTAATAAGAATTAATATGAAAAGTACAAAGCTTGAAGAAGCAATAGTATTTTGTTATCTTGAAAATAAAGCAAAACCAAAAAGTAGTTTTATCGTGTAGCCTACATACGGAGCTCAGAAAACTTCACAATAAAAAGAGGCTTATACAGTTACAATGAACTCAAGTCAAAAATAAAATGGCTATTATACCTTACTAAAAATTTTTTTAATATATATTATACGATTGTAAACATGGCTATCTATAAATTAAAAAGAACGTAGAGGCAGAATAAATAAAAAGAAAAATAACATGACTATTGTTGCCTATTGACAATATATATATTTTTAATGCTTATATATACTGTTCGATCATAAGCACAGATTTTTCAAATTAACGAAAAAGGTAATATCTTCAATTTGTTATCGGAAAAAAAAAAAGGTAGAGTGAGCAAAAAGAAAAAAAATCACCTACAAGTGAAATTATTAGCAGTTGCATGATTCTAGTTTTTTTTTTCCCAGCACAACCAAAAGGATATCAAATTTATGCGTGTCAAAAGAGAGAAGCAAAAAATTCAGTTTAAAAATTAAATGAAAAGATAAATATTTTTCATCAAATGTGTGAATATGGACTATTATTTCTAATATGCAATGATTCAAGAGGAATTTTGCTTCATGGTCAAAAAAAAAAAAGAGGAATTTTGCGAATAATACTTACATATGGATAATATTGCTTATCATGAAGTAGTGGATCCCCATGTGCAGCTTCTTCATCAATGAGCCTCTCAAATTCAGAGCAATTGCTTATAATTATTTCCTTCAGTAAAGGACAATAAGAAGCTAGGGAACAAGACAATAGCCATTTCACTTTGTCACAACGATAAATACGAAGTTTTCTCAACTTTGGCAGGCTCGTAATGGTGGCATGCGAGAAGATACAGATTCTCAATTCAGGACAACTCCGTATCCATAGCTCTTGTAACATGGGGAGAGAGCAGCCAATAGACGAATCTTGAAACACTTGTTCAAGACTATTCATTTCAAACAATGTTAAAGTGATCAAGCGTGAGAATACTTGTTGTGTTTGAAGAATGTTCACATCAGGGTTCTTGATGATGAATCTTTTCTCTTGACAGCATGATACCACTAAGTGCTTTATCTGAAAATTTGTATCTTTATAATCCCACTCACAGTTATCTAGCCAAAGGTGGTTTGCTCTAAGAATGAGATCTTTCATTGATGCATTCAAAGTAGAGACTCTAAAGCCTTGTATACATAAAGCTCTTAATGCTTCATCACAACCATCCAAATATTGTTGAAAAGAGTCATCCAAATATTCATAAATTAATCTGGAATCATAGATAACATACCTCTTCAAATTTGAAAGAGAGAGAATTTCTGGGATGACAGATTTGTCGTCCAAAAGTATAATTCTTCAAGCTGCTCACATCTTCCAATTACTTCTAAAGGGCTTTTCTCAATTTGACAACCAAATATATCCAAAAGTTTCAGCATTTTCATATCTACAATTCCAGTAGGTAATTCATCAAATCGAGAACCACGTAAGTCAAGAATCTCCAATCCTTTAAGTTCACCCAAAAGAGATATGTCCCCCAAATTTTTCCCTCTAAGGCATAAGGTGTGAAGATTAGTTAATGATACAATTGATTGTGGAATTGAACAAAAAGTTGGATCCCACCTCCGCAATTCCCACTCAAATCCATGTCTTATGAGTGCCAAGACTTTGAGTGACTCCATTGCTCCAATATCTCGAATGAACCCATATGGTTGAAGTAGTAGAATCTCAAGTTTTGGAAAATGCAATTGTTTAGAGAGCTCGAGATCCTCATCCAAATTCCACAATGACACTGCCTTTGTATCTTCCAAACTTTGGTGGTTACCAATTAACATCTCTGAAATTTCTTGGTTGTCCACCAGAACTTCTTGACATTGCTCCTTTGCAATCCACAAGGCTACATCTCGAACCACATCATGCAATTTTACATGTGCCTGCTTACTGGTATGCATTAACAAAGAAGAATCTAACAATTTCTCAATGTTAGCTAAAACCCTATTCCTTGTTTTCTCCATTGTGTAAATTCTTTCACCAAGCTTAAGAGTCCCTTTGCCAAAACGAATTAAATCCTCTATATGGATTTCATGATCCTCAGGAAACATAGAGCACAATATGAAGAGCGACTTAGCTAGCGGACTCGACAAATTATCATAACTTACTTTGAGAGTTACATAAGGGGTCTTCAAATCATCTTCAATATCCAGTGGTGGGGGATGTCGTAGCCTTTCTAATGTTGATCTCCACGTATGAATACTCTTTTCTTTTAATGTGCTTCCAACTGTTACAATTGCTATAGGCAAACCCTTACACTCATCAACAATCTTCCTTCCGATGCTATCGAACTCATTCGTTGACACACTAGTTGTGTTAGCATGCATCTTGAACAAAGCCCATGCCTCTTCCTCTGTTAAGAGAGACAACTCAATTTTACTCTCACAATCCATAGAGACACATACATCTCGAAGGCGAGTGGTCAACAAGATATGACAACCTCCAGTGGTTGGAATTCCAATATCTTCAAGCTTTAGTTTGCTCCACACATCATCCAGGATTATAAGAATCTTCTTATTTTTCAATCCTTCTGACAGCCTTTGTGCTTTAGTAAGTTGAGTTGGCTCTTGAAGTTGTAAGCCTATTTGCCCTGCTATTTCCTGCTGAATGTTCAGAATATTTAGGGGTTTAGAAACAACTACCATGATGACCTTGTCAAAAAGCTTCAGCTCATCCACTTTCTTGCCCACTTCTTTTGCCCAAGTGGTTTTGCCTGAGCCCCCTATACCATATAGTCCCACCATCTTGTTTTTGCCATTTATAATTGCCTCCAAAAGACGATTATAAGTTGATTTCCTTGAGTTGAAAGCCATAAACTCTTTGGAAGAGAAGTAAGTAATGCCAGGAAGTTGGATCAGTTGGGAAAATGGCTCAAAGCTAGAATTTTGTTTGAGATCTGTCATTTGCTTAGCTTTATTTTCCATTCGTTTTGCTAAAGAATATCTGAGTGACACATTAAAACACTTGTTTGGTCCTCCTTCAAGCTCTTGTTGCAGCTTTTGCACCTCTTCTAGGATTGCATTCACATCGTCCAACCACTTCTTCACGGATGGCATTATTTCTTCAGTTTTTCGATCAGCTTCTTCTTTACGCTTTTTCACGTCTTCTAGTTTTGCCTCCAGCTCTTGTTTTGCTTTCTCAACACCTCCAATGAACTGCTTGAAGCAAAACAAATAAGTAGCTCCTTGTGAAATTGGAGCCACCAAATATTCTGCAAGCTTTGACCCGATTGATATCACAATCTCTGCCATCTGATGCAATAAAACGCAATCACATATACTTACTTAATGTCGCTTTAGTACTAATAATCTCTCATATTATAAATATAAAATCAAGTAAAAAGAGTTCATTCTGCTGTCACATACTTTTGCTGCCAACTAATATAAAATCTAAATAATGACATGAAAATTAACAATGCAGAAAGACGATAACTGAAACTAATTAATTATAAGAGAGTACAAGAAAAAATAGGAATTCTCAAGTTATACCATACCAGAAGATATTATAGACAGCATTGTAAATTAATGATTAATAAATACTCTCTAAAAATGGAGAATTTTTTCTTAAACAAAAATTGAAAGTATTTCCTGCGATTTCCCAAATATTGAGCATCAGAAAGTATAACTTAGGCCCCAGAGTATTGTAACTTCACATAGTTATAGAAATTATTTAAGCAAAAAAAATCATAAGACGTAGCAAACAACTAAAATGAAAAAAATATAAAGCATTTATTCAATTAATTACCTCAAACTGTATAGTCAAATTAGTCTGGAAAGGAAAATGTTTCTCCGAAGCGAGCCTGGAATCAATAAAGAAACAAACAGTGATTCACGTCATTAAGCCTATGACATTATGGATCTTAAAATTTAGAATTCAATTTCTACAAATATTCATTCTCCTAAATTTATTATTGTGAAGTTCAAAAGAATGAATCGAACAGATTTGCAATTTTTTTATACTCCTCTTTCACCAAACTTCAAATAAAAAGTTGGGAAAATTACCCACAGGTTCCGAAAAAGAAAATTAAACATAGATAGTTTTCAAAATATTTTGTATTTACAACTTTTAATATGAATCAATGATTCGTGGAAGGATGATGATTTGGTTTTCTTCTGAAAATACACTAAAAAAATCTATCAGCTAATAATTAAATATTTATACCGCTGTTTTTTTTTTTGTTCAATTGATATAAATATCTAAATAAAGATCCACAATACATATTAAATTAATAACGACACCCAAACCCGATAGAAAAAGTAGAAACATCACAATAAAACTAAGAGTTTTTAGATTATTCTTTACTTTAGGTAAAAAAATCGGCCTGGGTGTTCAATCAGAAAACTGGCAAATTGGCCTTCAGTTTGGTCAAGTTTGCTTGTTAGACCCAGTGACAAACGGGTTTAACCAAGTAGCCACCAGGTGGGATGGGTGATTATCCGGTTTAAACTTTTTTACGTCCTAAAAGTGCATAAACTGTGAGAAAGGAGATGATTTACCGAGAAAAGAAGGTAGAGGAAGAGGAAAAATAGAGAGAGAAAACAAACCTTACTGTGAGAGAATTCCTAAACATGCTAGAAAATGAAGTGAAGAAGCATTTTAGCGTGGAAACTAAAACGCATGGAAGAAAGATAAAAGGATGATTCAACATTCAAGGCTTTACCAGGGGGGCTTATTTGTTGTTGAAGCTGTAAGAGAGAAACTGTGAGAGAGAGGGGAGAAACTAGAACAGTAAAAGGTAAGAAGGAAGATGACAGAGATAATGGAATGGATGAAGTATGGACAAATGAAAGAGAAATGAGGAAGGCAAATGCAAATTAGCTGAGAAAGAGAAATGAAGAACTGTGAAGCGGGTTCCAGGTTTGCTATTTTATTGTGCTTGCTGGTTGTTCGTTGTTCAAAGAAGAAAGAGGAAAACTGCTCATGATGCGTGTCATGGAGAGGAAAATGGGAAGCAGTAACGTGAGAGAGAGAGAGAGAGAGAGAGAGAGAAAGATATGTATTTTAATGAACTGCAGATTTTTGTCTCAACCACCTAAAAATATCAAACATTTAAAGTAGATATGTATTTTAATAATTTTGACTGCTACAATTAAACATTTAAACTGTTGGGAAAAAAATAAACATTTAAACTATTTTTATAGTTTCTTAGATTTTGTTGAGTGATTTTTATTTATAAATGTTGTTATATTTTTTTATTGTCAATTAAATTATATTATTTTAATATGACCAGTCTGACTCTGGCTGGACCCTGATCTAGTCTATTGTCTCAACCGGTTTAGTGATTGATCCGGTGTTTTATTTCTTATCTTTGTCAAGATATCAATTCATTTGGTGATTGAGATATTATTTCCTTACTATATTCATGGCAAATAATAAGAAAAATAAAATATAAATAAAATAAGTGACTAAATGGATTATTATGATATTTGTTACTTACCTCAAATATCATAATAAAGTTACACGAATAATGCAGAAATGCCCTCCCGAGTAACTCTTAGGGATGTTCTGCTGTACAAAAGTAACAAATAACAATTCATGCAATTGGTACAAATACATGATATATTAAATTTTTTTAAAAAAAGTTTAAGTCTTAAAATTCATTATTGCAATTTTTTTGGCCTGATATTATTGCAATTATTGAGGAACTAAAAGGAGGGAAAAATAAAGTTCAATAATCAAACTTGTTATGAAATGCAGAAAAAATAAATTCATTCAAGAATAAATATTCAGTTAATATAAATTCATCATAATATGACAAAAACATCTGATAGATTTGATGTTTAATATTTTAATATTATAATATTTGATAAAATTAATTTAAAAGCCAATAAAAAATATAATTTGATTAAAAGTATTTCAGGAGCCAGTGAACAAAAAGGAAGGTGATCAGAAAATGGTATTTATTTTATTTACGTACTTATGTTTTGATATGATTAATCTATAAGATCAAAATGATTAGACATAATTCTTCGATCTTGTCAAAATATGAAAGTTAAGAAACAACGTTCTGCATGATTATACTGTCACAGATTGAACACACACAAATCCAATCAATACTAATTTACAGTCACCTAGTGATAGGGGTGAGCAACAAACCTATTACCCGTCAAGCTGCCCATAACCCATGAAATTTTTGCCCGTTTGAGCCCTCCCAATTAACCCAAATAAGAGATTATAAATGGGCAGGCTTAAATAGACAGGGTAGCCCATTAAACAGGTTAAGCTATGGGTAAGATATTAGGCTGCCCATACCCGCCCATTTCAGTTTTAATTTTTTTAAAAATATTTTTATTCTTCATTTAATTGATGATATTGTTTCTCATTCATCTTTTATCAAACATTTATGCTTGTCTAAACTTTTATTTTATCCTTTAAGTGAAAGTTGGAACTTTCAAAGTTTATGAGACTTTTTATTATTGGTGACTATTTTTATAATTTTATCAAACTTTGATTGTTTGTGACTCTAAGTGATGTTGTGTGATTGGATATGGTTGATATTATGTGATGTTATTTCATATTTGATTTGCTATTTAGCATGCAAAATTTATTGACAGCTTCATAAGGTTACATATACAAAGTAACTATGCTGAAAAAATTACAAAAAAAAAAAACAGAAACATAAATGGGTTACCCCGTAAACTGGTCAGCCCAAACAGGCTGCCCCATAGCCTATTTAATAAGGGCTAAATAAGCTGCTATCGGATTATGGGTTAGCCCATGCCCGTTTATTCATAAAGGGGCAGGCTAGGGCCTAACTTTCAGGTTAGCCCGCCCTGCCTATTGCTCAACCCTACTTGGTGAGAACATCTAACAGATTGTTTTTTATGTTTAATTTTCTAATATTCATAATTTTTCCCAATAAAAATTAATTAAAGAATCAACATAACAAAGGTTCTCCAAAGACAATATTGACCCGCAAGACGCCTTAGATGAGCTGATGAAATAGGGCAATGAACGGCATAAGAATGTCAACAAAGATAAGAAGGAAGTCTGAACTCTTTAAAGGAGAATAGATGATGAGGATTTATTTTTTACTTGACCTCTTTAATTATGGGGACACCAATTCTAAAGTTGAAGTAAGCCATATGTTCATTCCTTAATGGTGATTTAAATCGGTTTTGATGCACACTGCTTTAGGTTTCTTTTGTGCTGTCCTTTTGCTTGAAGATGAAGAAAATAAATATTCCCTTCTTTCTTTGGGCCCCAAAGTAATTGTTATTTCAATTTTAGTATGGCAAAGGGAATAAGTATGTAAAACAGGCCCCAAACAATCAAGTTATTCCCCAGGTAGTACTTTAAAATATTCATATTTAATAAGCGTACAATAGGAATTAGGGAAAAATTTCTTTTTGAAAACTTAATTAGTTAAAAGGACCTATATTTGGGCACATACAATTATCATCTGTGAGTGTCACATTTCATCTGTTGTATGCAACATATTTTTTGTTATGTGCAAATGCTTTACGTATTGATAATTGTTACACATCTCTAATGATATATTGCATACAGTAAAAGAAAAGTTACACTCATATATATCATAGTTGTATTCGCTCAAATTTAAATTCTTTTAGCTAATTAAATTTTTAAACAGGAACTTTTAATCAAATTTCCTGCGGAATTACTATGGTTGTTTAAAGGGAACTCGTATGCCAAAGACTTGGGACAACAAAAGTAAACATGAAATCTTAGGCGTCACACACCTGGATGAGCAAGAAGAGAGCCTGGTTTGTAAAATCAAGATGAAAAAGAAAAGCACCAGTCAACTTCCAAGTCACTAATTTAATTGGAGTCAAAAAAGAAAAGGATCATGTACATAATTACATATGCTTGAACATATTTGTACTTAAAGAAGGGTTGTTTCAAGATAAAGAGCTAACACTAGTACAAAATTCTGCTCATGTGATTATAATATAATTTGGAAAAGAGCAGTGGTTGAAAAGTCTCCCCGAGAAACCTACTGGATCTAGTGAATACTTTAGTTACAATATTTTCTCCACAGCATTTAGCATCTTAAATTAATTTTTATACAGTTTTTTCTCAAGCTGACAAAATATTACAATTTTTTCTTACAATATTTTTCAGTAACAATGAGTATCCTAAACTATATCTATGTGTAATCTTGGTCATGACGTTTTACTGTGTTGAATACTATTAAGCAAATACCTTATGAGTAAAAATTGTATTCAAATTATCTTAATAATTTAGTGCACTTCTGACTTTAAAAGGAAATTGCTTTAAAAATTAATTTATGATTATGAGTTACGTTAACCATTTCTATAGTCGGTAAGAGCATCTCTTGAGATTTGAATCCACCTAATATAATTCATTGTCTCAACTGATGTAATGATTAGTCCGATTTTTTATTCCTTACCTTTGTCAAGATATCAATTCATTTGGTAATTGAGCTATTATTCCCTCACTATATTCATGGCAAACAATAAGAAAAATAAAATATAAGTAAAATAAGTGATTAAATGGGTCATTATGATATTTGTTACTTACCTCAAATATTATAATAAAGTAAGACGAATGAAGCAGAAATGCCCTCCCGACTAACTTTTAATTCAAATTTAGAGATGTCCAGCTGCGAAAAAATAACAAATAACAATTCATCCAATCGGTACAAATATAAGATATATTAAATTTTTTAAAAAAAATTCATGTCTTAAAATTCATTATTGCAATTTTTTTGGCCTGATATTATTGCAATTATTGACGAACCAAAAGGAGGAAAAAAATAAAGTTGAATAACCAAACTTGTTATGAAATGCAGATTCATTCAAAAATAAATATTCAGTTAATATAAATACATCATAACATGACAAAAGCGTCTAACAGATTTGATGTTCAATATTATAATATTATAATATTTGACAAAATTAATTTAAAAGCCAATAAAATATATAATTTGATTGAAAATATTTCAGGAGACAGTGAACAAAAAGAAAGGTGATCAGAAAATGGTATTAACTTTATTTTTTGTAGTTATGTTTTGATATGATTAATCTATAAGATCAAAATGATTAGACATAATTCTTCGATTTGGTCAAAATATGAAAGTTAGGAAACAGCATTCTGCATGATTATACTGTCACAGATTGAACACACACAAATCTAATTAATACAAATTTACAGTCACATGGTGAGAACATCTAACAGACTGTTTTTTATGTTTAATTTTCTAATACTCATAATTTTGTTCTCGTAAAAATTAATTAAGGAATCAACGTAATAGAGATTCTCCAAAGACAACATTTACCTGCAAGAAGAGAGTCTGGTTTGTAAAATCAAAATGAAAAAGAAAAGCACCAACCAACTGTCATGATAAATCACTAATTTAATTTAATTGGACATCAAAAAACAAAGAGATCATGTGCGTAATTACAGATGCTTGAACATATTTGTACTTAAAGAAAAAGATGGGTTGTTTCAACGTAAAAAGCTAACACTAGTACAAAATTCTGCTTATGGGATTATAATATAATTTGGAAAAGAGCGGCGGTTGAAAAGTCTCCCCCAGAAACCTACTGGATCTAGTGAATACTTTTATACAATATTTTCTCCACAACATTTAGCATCTTAATTTAATTTTTATACAATTTTTTCTTACAATATTTTTTTAGCGACAATGAGTACCCTAAACTATATTTCGGTGTAATCTTGGTCATGAAGTTTTACTGTGTTGAGTATTGTACTTTATGAGTACCAAAAAAATCTGAAATTTCAATTTTAATTTTATAATAATATTTTAATTAAAAAAGAAGTAAAGAAAATTGTTCAGCATGTGATGAGCAGCAGATCAGAAAATGAGAAACATACCGTGGGGTGTTCTTTCTAGAGGGGTCTGCAGGAACTTGTGGAAGCAGAGGAATGGCCGGCTTTTCAGAGCTGAAAAAGCTTCATACTTTGAGTTGGTAAAACGATCTTGGTCTCAAGCAACGGAATTCGCTGAAATGAAGGTTATCATTGAACGTATGAGTGCTGGGTTGAGGGAGGCTGTAGATGTATGGGAACCTCCGATGAGCTCAACACTGATGGATTCTGTAGAGGTGAGCCCGGTCTGGCGAGTTGTGGGGGAATCCTTCGTGATGAAAATGGGGAGTGGATCTGTGGCTTTTCTCAAAATTGGGGCATTTTGAGAGGGCTGGAGTTAGCTAGAGGGCTGAGGGGGTTCCGTGGGGTCATCATAGAAACAGACTCTGGGATTCTAGCTCGGCGTTTGAAGGGGAAGGAGATGAAGGGGTTCTGTAACGGAATCCATAGGGGAATTCTTTCTTTGATGGAGAAGGAGTGAGCTGCTCGTGTCTGCAAAATCAAGCGAAGTTCTAATTCTTGTGCATATATTATGGCTAAGACGGGATTTGGTCTTGGGGGGGTTTCAGATCTGGGAGAAAAGGCGCCCCGGTTCGAAAGGGATAAGGTTGGTGTACGGAGGTTGGAGAACAGGTCTGGGCTGATGTAGTTGGTTGTGTTTTGGACCCTAGGCCTCTTCCTTTGCCGAAACAAAAACCATGTGATGACTGGTGAGCAGCAAGGGAAGACACACAGAGATAAACACAGAGAAATAAGTATGTTGTAGGTATTTATCGCAATAGTGATTCTACATATTTTTTGCCAAAAAAATGGAGACCTTAAAATGAAATCGAGAGACTGAGGGAACAATTTATTCAATTTTTATAATTATCATTTCAATAAGTTTTTGACAAAAATTAAAAAACTAATTATTTTAACTATTTTCATTAGTCAGGGTAACATTTTACAATGTAAAACATATGTATACGTGTCTGTGTTGGGTATTATCATAAAAGAATTTATAAATATTTACTTAAGAAAAAATATTCAAAAAAATTTTCTCAAGAACTTAAATTTTCAAGTCACAAGCCCTTAACATAATATATTAAATATTCCCTTGACTAAAGAGGTGTGTAAAACTTTATAATATAATTATTCATCGTTTAATAATTTAAATTTGGAGTTTAAATAATGATTAGAGACACATTAAAAACTAATAAATATCTTAAGTTAACACAAGCTGTATGTAGTATAGTTTTGTAAAACATGTATTTCTAATATTCCATGCAAAAAGAAGTATATATTTTATGTACCTACATAAAATTTTTCCTCCCCTCCCTTTCCTTTCATTTTCCTCATATCAAACGAGCCCTGAGAATCTTATTCAAAATTTAACCAAACTACAAGCACTATCAAATTAATTTTTCCTATTTCAAAAAACAACATAGCAAAAAATCTTTACGTGAATATTTACGTGTTTGACAAATAAATGAACTTGAAAATGTTTGATGAGAAGCTTGAACAGTAGAGGCAGGTTGAAGAAAATGATTGAGACTGCTGCTAGTATGTACATATCGTGCAAGATTGAACATAAATATAAGAAAGAACAAATGAGATCAGGTGAATGTAAATGAATCAAACAAGTTAATCTAAACTCTTTAACAATTTAGAAATTAAACGAAATACCACATAAGAAGTCATCAACAACTAAATAATACAAATCCAACTAACATAAATTTACTCTCACATGGCTAGACCAAATAGCAAACTCTTGTTGATGTTTCACTTTCTATTATTCAATTTTTCCTAGCAAAAATTAATTTAAGAATCAATATAACAAAGAATCTCCAACACAATATTTACCTACAAGATTGAAACATGGCCTTGAGGATAAGAGGGCAATGAATGACAGAAGAATGTAATTACGGATACTTGAACATATTTGTACTTAAAGACAAAGATGGATCGATTCAAGTGAAAAAGCTTGCAACACTACAAAAGCAGCTGATTGATTCTAGTGAGTCAATGTGCACCATAAGCTTCTTGCTCTCTAGCAAACGGAATGCTCCATCAGCAAGTATGATTACAATTTGGAATACAGCAATGGTTGAAAAGTCTACCAAAGAAACCTACTTGATCTGAGGCATCTTACTGAATGAACAAACCTAATTACAATTTAATCTCTCATGTTCACCTTTAACTATGGGTGTTCCAACTGATGAGGTCTGTCTCCAATTAGCCGAACATGCCTACCTAAATAAATATAAGAGAATACTATAGTTATGGTGAAAATCTACTTGACATTGTTTCTAGTGAATAGTCTTGGCACAATATTTTCTCCACAGCATCTAGCATCCTAAATTAATTTTTATACAATTTTTTCTTAAGCTGGCAAAAAACAATTGTTTCTAAAAATATTTTCCAGTAATAATGAGTATCCTAAACTATATTTTGGTGTAATCTTGGTTATGAAGTTTTACGGTGTTAAATGAGTAAAAAATTGTATCAATATTATTTTAGAATTTTGAGTACTTCTGATTTTCAAAGCAAATTGTTTTAAAAATTAACTTAAGATGATAATTAAGTTACGTTGACACATTTTATAGTCGCTAAAAGCATTACTTGAGATTTGAATCGACCTTCTATTATTAGTTTATTACTCTTTTTCAAGGGTAAAGAAGATTTTTTGTTCCCTAAATTAATAATTAATTAATGAGTAGATTACTATTCCTACTGTATCATTTTATAAAAATAATTCATGTTCATTAAAAAAAGTTGTTAAAAATAGTTACTTCTTATAAAAATATTAATTACGTTTTTTTTAACTCATTTAATGTTTACTCCCTCCAATTTATAATATAAATTTTATTAGAAGGAAAAATTTGTTTCAATTCATATTTTTTCAGAAGTAGAAAGCAACATCTGTTAATGCTTTTTATTTTATGATCTAACGCCAAACTTTTTTTTTATTAATAGGCTTCTTTGAATGAAAAGAGAAATTGAAAGAAAAAAATAAATAAAAATATTTTAAAACAATCTCTCATCATACTTTTGATCAATAAAAGAAAACACAGAAAAGCAAAATTAGCTAATTTTATTATTGTTGTTGTTGTTGTTGTTGTTATTATTATTATTATTATTATTATTATTTGCAAAAGATATGGGTCATATGTTTGGAAAACTTTAGAAACAATGTTTTAAAGCATATTTTTTATGCTATCGTTTAGGTTTCTCTTATACTGTTTTTTTCCTTGAAGATGAAGAAAATGAAAGTATTCCCTTCTTTCTTTGGATCCCAAAGTAATTGTTATTCCAGTCTTAATATATAAAGAGAAGACAAGATGTGACACAAGTCTCACTAATTTGATTGGAATCAAAAAGGGAAAAGGTAATGCAATTAAAGATGCTTGAACATTTATTAATGAAAGAAGGTTGTATGCCCACAATATGCTTCATTTTCTATTTATTTAATCAAAGATGAGACCAAGTGGCTCAATATGAGTGGGCATGAGATGAAACGTGTTTCAGAGCGCTCATATAATGAATTTGTTGACCAACTTTTTCAAAGAAATATAATTATGAGATTTAAAGAGATCATTAACATAAATTATGGGCAATATTAAGAAGGAATAAAGCTTGTTAATTTCATTAGCGTAGATTAACAAGTCACGATTTCAACCTAAACACTTGATTATTGCTCGCGGTTGAATGTGCCTAATCCAGAAGCCATTACATATCAAGATTCAAGAACATGAGGCTAAGCTTTAACTCCTTCGGTTAATTAACCATGCCGACATGGTCTAAAAATATGAGTTGTCATTTTTTTTTCTTCTGGTGACTAAGGTCTTTTTCCCCACTGGGAATGGGAGAAGTTGGTGGAAGCCTTCAGCGATGGTAAGCTAGAACTCACGGAAGACAAATGTGCTCTGTTCATCCGCAGTGCTCTACTAAAGTCATCATTTTTCTTCTGGAAAAAAGAAAAATCTACTGGTGTCTCTCTTACTGCCACCACATGAAGTTTTCAGCTATGTGTTTGATCTTATTCTATGGAGAGTGCCCTGTTTTAAACAGAATTTTAGTGGAAGTTTTCAGTTTTTTTTTTTTTTTAATATTGACAACTATATCGATTATACAATCAGTGTAAAAGAGTGAGTTCAACAGCAGCTAAAAAGGTATGATGATCCATTCCCTTCTTCTTCTCTCAATTTTCTTTCTTTACTTTCTCAGTCTCTCCCTTTGTGCTTCTTAACTCTCTCTCTCTCTCTCTCCCCTGTCTTCCAGCCACCTATTAATTTGTTAGAAGGTCTCCATATCTGTGTGTGTTTGTGTGTAGCTTTAATTAAAGCAAAGCTCCGTGTATATATCTGTGTGGCTTCTGGCTTTCTCCAGAGGATTTTCAGTTTATTTTACGTCATATCTCCGGATGATTTTGGCCGCTAGCAGCCAGGGATATACGACTAACCCGACCCGGCAGCGATGTTACCCCTTTGCTTGTGGCCGATAACGAACAAAAATCGATGTTCTCCTCTGTCCACAATGATACAGAGGATCCGGCGGTGGGGGGAAAAAAAAAAAAAGAAGAAGAGATTTTCCCTGTCCGGATTTGAAGAGAAAAGTGGGAGGAAAGGAAAATACAGGAGAAAATAGGGTATAACGAACAACAATCGATGTTCTCCTCTGTCCACATCCCTTGTATGTCCTCCTCCAAAATAGTCTAGTAATCTCCCATTTCTATGTTTGATGCAAAATTTTTCTTTTTATTTTTATTTATGGCTACTTCATAATTCAGCAAATTAATATTAATAAATCATCTCACTGTATTATGGCCAAATTCAAAACCAGCACGCAAACTCCATTATTAATATATATATCTTCATATATTTCAAATTTTATTTTAAATTTTGATTATTAATATATAATTTATTTATTTCTTTTATCATGTTTAATTTTAAAAATTTACCCACTTTTTATTTTTACCTTAAAAATAATATTTTTTACTAAATTATTTGGTTTTTAAAATATAATCAAATGACAATATTCTTTTACCAAATCATTTGATTTTAAATTATTTAATGATGTTAGTCTTAGTATGATGTTTTCATTGGAATGTTCAATTTTATTTTCAACATGATATATTTTGATATAGATATAAAAGTATTTTAGTCATTTATGTATTTGCTCTTTTTTTTTCCTATTTTCTCTCCTCTAATCAAACAAGAAGGAGGATAACATTATCTCTTCAATTTTCTCTCTTCCTATTTTTGTTCCTTTTAACTTTTATTCCCATCCAAACGAAGCATAAAGAGTTTGGCTATAAAGTGACGCCTCCATCGTGACCCAATCTCCATCACATAATTTCAAGATCATTCTAGAAGAATATGGAAAACATGCTTGACAAGTTAGACGGAACAAAAATATAGCTCAATGCAGAGCCAGAGAAAGGAAAACAAAACACTAATTTCTTAAAAGAGCCACAGAGAATCTGGGATTCTGGATTCATAGCACCGTGCAGTATTCTAAAGCCTAGAATGATGATATTTAGAAAAATTCTTATGTTAGAATTGATCTATATATGTTTTATTAGAGAAAATGTGTTTTCCTGGAAGCTTCATAACCACGATGCAGGTAAAGATGTGTGGATGGAACCTAAAACAAATTATGAGGTTCATATATTCAATATGTCTTGTACTCCTTCAATCTGTGTATTTCTTATTAGATTATCTAATTAAAAATAATACTCTTCCGGTCCTAATTATAAGACCCAATTGACTTATTTGAGGAGATTAAGGAAGTAAGTTAAGTTGGTTATTTATAATAAATAAGTGTTGTCATTCCTAAAATATCCTTGCTAATTAAGTATATTGGCTAAAACTATCATTTTTAGAAGGATTATCTTGGAAAAAAATGCACAAATATAAGAGACAAAATGGATTGGGGTCTTATAATTAGAACTAAATAAAAAGTCAAATTGGGTCTTATAATAAGGACCGGAGAAGTATATTTATTTGTTATCATTGAAAGATATTTCCA
The DNA here is from genome assembly GCF_004799145.2 of Neltuma alba. Lineage (NCBI taxonomy): Eukaryota > Viridiplantae > Streptophyta > Magnoliopsida > Fabales > Fabaceae > Neltuma > Neltuma alba. The sequence continues at coordinate 17,167 of NW_021637180.1, forward strand.
AAAGCTTGAATAGGAATAGAATTCAATTGAGATCTGTCCGTTCTTTAGGTTCCAAAGGACAAGGCGGAGTTTACGACTTTCCAAGCAAGCTTCAGAAAGCAGATTCCAATTCTATGTCTCTGATCTTTAACACATGTTTGATCCGTTTAAAAAACATAACTATAGCTGATTATTAAACTGTACATGAAGCTTTTCTTACATGCTACCTCCCAAGGTTCAGAGCAATTTTAGTTTACTTTCTAATATTCTGACATGGCTCTCCAGCTTGAACTGTAATTCAGAAGCATCGATCATAATCAGAGTTGCAACATGAAACTAGGACATTAATCCAAATAGATGTTACTTGAAGTAATTGGTTGGATTCATTCCAATAAGGTACTATCTCTTATTCTTAATATTATTATACCGGAAGATACACTAATCCTCTGATATCTCCCCCAGTAGGTATCTGCCTCCATTGTGTGAGTGAAGATGACTATATCTACTAATTTTTGTGTGATTGGACAATTTTGATTATGAAGAAAGGTCACTTTCCTGAGCTTAACAAGTCAGTTGTTTTCTGTTATGATGACAGAGCTGAAAGCAGAGTAAGCAGATGGTTTTTTACACAAGTTTCCACAAGAAAGTTTGGGGCTGTTTTTGCATCTCTACCGTTCCTGATATTCACTACACTGTACTGCATTCTCTTTGGATAATAGATATTACACTTGTTTTATATGCAAGCAAAATGGAATCTATTTCCAGAAATGTTGAACCAAACAAGTTAAGTTAAATAAATTTCAGTCTATTTCTTTGTGGTTTGACTTGAAGTTAAAATGGTTTAGAATATTTTCTATTAATTTAGAATATTTAATTTCAATGCCTTTGACGGCATTAAGGGGAAAGTTGTCTAAAAGGCTGAGATTATTGATTAAGATAAAAGCAAACCATCTTTGCATTATTGCTGAAATTTTTGAACATCAAGAGCTCATTTTAATGTGCGACAATGTGTCATCTTTGTAGTTTAATGCACTCATAAACACCATATTCTCATGGCCAGCCACAGTGGCTTTGATCGTGGGGGTATTACTTGCCAACACGCTCAAGGTTGAAAAGTCAAAGAAAGATAGAGGAATGACGTGGGGGATAAAGTTCAAAAAGTTTATAGGAGAATATTTTGCCTTTCAATCGAAGAGTTCTATACTTTGCCATTCAATTTCAATAGGTTCCTTCCACCTACTTGATATTCATGAGAATGAGAAGCACATATACATAAATCCTTAAGTCATGACATAGATGATGAGTGATATTATTTCTTCACAATCATCCCTCAATTTTTTTTTAACTTGTTTCCACTTAGGATTATAAAGCATTTGGATTCATGCTTTGTAAGTTCAATAAACAGAACATTTATGTTTCTAGCTTTAGTAACTTTTCAAAAACTCTCAAGACTATTTCTAATTTGTAGTTGCTTCTTTTTATGGAACTTTCCTCAAATGTGAATCCATGAATGTAAAGAACCTAATTTCTTATAAACGTTTGCTAAAGTATAATCTATTAGGTGAATTAAAAAAAGGGGAAAAATAGAGAACCTATCAGCAGGACTTTCGTTTACACTAAATGGACTATATATGGATGATATTTTTATTGTTAAATTAAACACTAGGAGCTTTGCCATATTCTTTTATTATATCACTTATCACTAATCCTTGTAGAGGCCAAATATAATTTAATTCTTTTTTAATAACATAATTTAATTCCATTTGATGATGGATTAATATTATTATCCCTTAATGACGTTTTCTTTCTCAATTTTTTTAATTTTTATACAAACATGTAGGCAACTCTTAAATTTTATAATTATTTACTGTTGTCAAATTGATGGATTGGATTATAAACTTCACTTAAAATGCTTTATAAACATTAACATGACTTTATCCTTTGGAAGGATGAAGCAAGTGTGGAGAGATTATGGGTAGGACCTTCAAAACTTATTCGTCTACAATTTAAAATATGTTATCCTTTTTTTTATTAGAAAAACCTTTTTTGTGATGATTCTTTTACATATAAATCAATATAGAATTGTGATTGTATTTTTTTAAACAATAACAACTATATTGCGAGATTGAAATAAAGGACGACATAAGAAATCATTGATTGATACAATATTTGAAATAAAATAAGTTACGCACACAAGGGCCACGCAGTTATTGTATTTTGTGTCCAATCTTGAATATAGTTTGCATAGCTCCAACAGACTCAAATAAAAACAACTTCAAAGCAGGGTATGTCTAAAATTTTAAGTTTTTCTTAATTTTTTGTGTAATTTTCAATACACTGATACAAATCCAACATATTTTCACACACAACATAGTAAGAAACAAATGCAGATAAAGAAACCATTGGAAGATCCAAAGCTCATCATCAGCCGTTCATTGTCTAACTTTCCAATTTGATCTCCAAGGCTGACCAAAAAAACAAACAATTAATTATCAGCTTAATCAAAATGGAACATATAGACAAAATAAAAGATAGAATTTTTTATTAAAAAAAATTAGAGGGATGTGATGTGTGGGTGTTAAGATAAAAAAATTTTCCTTCTAATAAAAGACCTTTTTTTTTCATATAGAGATAGAAATTGTAATGCACAAAATTATTTCATTGATTAAATATGATAATAGTTTGAAAGAAAGAGTGTAGCTACGAACTTGATGACGAGGGCTTGTCTTCTAATGGGATTTTTGAGATTTTTGATATGTTTGGACAATCTTCTATTGTTATAGTACCAGAAAGGAGGTTGGATTCATAACCTTCATAAATCTCTCTCAACTTTGGCAACTTCCCGAGATCCAAATCATTCAGTTTAGGAAACAGCCTTTGATGATGAGCAGCTACTTCACCTTCATTCAAACAACAACCCTCTCCAATTGAGAGCAATTCCTTATAGTTATTTCCTCCAAAGAAGGACAATGAGATGCCAGAGAATATGAGAACACCCTTCTCACTTTGTGGCAATCAATTATTTCAATGGTTTTAAGTTTGGGGAAGCAAACAAGAGGAGCAGTAGACAGATTCTCAAGTGACTCTTCACAAAATATTCCCTCCCATTCTTTGCAACTTTTTACACTAAGATACCTCAACTCTGGAAGGCTTGTAACAACAGCAAGAGTGAACGTATTTCTCAATCTTGGGCATTTACATAGTCCAATCGATTTAAGTCTATGGAAGCTCAAAATTTGTATGGGATCTTTCCAAATATATTCTAATTCCGGTAGATCTTCCAACAGTACAAAACACAATTTTGACTTTACCACCTTCACTCTGTCATTGTCATGTTTCTGTGAAGTAAATATATTCAATGATTAGATGAAAATTCAACATATGGACTATGTATACACACACATGAACCACATAAATTTAATGGCACTGTAACATTAAAAAGTGAACCCCATTCATTTCACATATTTATAAAACTGTAATAATATAAGCTCAGTAAGATGAATTTTATTAAGTTAGACTTTTCTTATACATATTATTGATGGTCCAATGTGAAATATACATAGACACACACACACGTACACAATGTATGATGTATAAATATGCATCGACGTTGATTTATTTCAAATCAAACAGTTTTGGACAAATCATACTTTCCATGATAAAGAACCGCTCACAAAAACAAAAAATGGTTCCGCAACCAAGCATTAATGGGAACATTGCTAATACTTCAAGTAATTTCTAGCTTGATTTCATGACGAGAAGACTTCTTCATTGACGCAAAATATTAAATAATAAAATTGAAATGATTATGGCTTTTCATTAGAATATAGTCTTGCTACTCATATATATCGTTTCACAGTAAACACAAATTTTCAAATAAATTTAAAAAGTAAACAAGAGGAAAGGAAAATAGGTCCTGTAAAAAGAATTTTCTCACGTCCAAAGAAAATGAGAAAATATTTCCACTAATTCATTCTTAACAAAAACAACCATGAACAAGTACTTTCTGTAATAACAAAGAAGTTATTTCTCCGACGAAGCTATAAAATGAAAAATAAAGTGTTATGTTTGATAAATAATTTAAAAGACATTTATCAATTTTATCCATAAAAAATCACAAATAAAAAAAGAAATAGTGAGAGAAAACACTTACGTGAGGGAAGATCTCTCTCAATTTTGGCACTGACCGCAAGCTTAAGTACTTCAGTTTGAGAAGTGGTAGCCGATCCCCATATGATGCTTCTTCAGCAAGCCTCTCAAGTTCAGAACAATTTCGGATCAAAGGTTGCTGAGAGATTAAAGCATGCCAGTTAGTTTCGCCAAAAAAGTTGAAAGGAAAACGTACAAATTTTAATAGCAATAAAAGATGTCCACTGACAAAGAACTTTTTAACGTCCACAGAAAAACAAATATTGTATATACGTAGGTAATTTATAGATATTATATCAACTCTAACTTATTCTAAATAAAATACAGTCCCACATAATTATTTGCTTGACAAAATAAAAAATAAAGAATCAAAAGGGTTGTTTGGAAAAATAAAATTAATTATTTGACAAAAAAATTAAAAGGAACTAAAGAGATTAAATTTTTTATCAAATTCACTTGTAGAAAGATAAATTCAAAAATGCAGCCTGCAAATAATATTTTGTAGTACTGGAAAAAGAAAAATTCGAGCAGTTTAATCTTTAGTAGCATAATGTAAATGCTAAACAGAAATTCTATGAAAAAGAGGTAGGTGAGTGAAAGAAAAATTTTATCAAAATGTTTGAAATCTGTGGTGAGAACTTCTACGGACAATAATTTATATTATGCTAGCCGTTATAAGTATTTTCCGAATTGATCATTTAATGGCAAAATGAAAATAACGTGCTTTTAAAATTGTGTTAACATAGTCTCGACACGTGTTTTACCAGACTCAATCAATCTTTATAGTAACATGGAAAATGTGTGACTGGCAAATGTTGTATATAATTTTTACTACATGATTATGTTAATTCTCCATTATGACAACCATATCACATTTAATAAATAATATATATATTTTTTAGCAAGAAGTACACATATTAAATATTTCTTGACCGACAAGAACTATTTGAACAAAAATTGTAATGTTAACTTAATTTTTAGCAGAAAAAGAAAGAGCCACAAAAAGGTATTTTTTTCACATCAAAAAGAAAAGAAAAGCATGGCGAAAATTTTGAAAGGAAAAATATTTCTTTTAAAGTATGTGTAGTTTTTAGATAATGCATCAACACTAATTTATTTTTGAATAAAATAACTTTGAACAAGCACTTACCACAATAAAAGTCATTATTTTAAAAAAAAATTAATAAGAAAAAGACAAAGCTCAAAAAGGCAATAATATTTTATTATTATAAAAATAAGGAAAACTCAGAAAATAGTTCCATCGTGCAGCCTGAATGTATAGCTAAGAAAATTTAATAATAAAAAGAGGTTTATACAGGTATAATAAAGTGAAGTCAAAAATAAAATAATTACTGTAGAAGTTATGTTTAATGATTATACAAATATATATATATATTATACGATAGTAAACAAAAAATTTTCAAATAAAAGGGAGATGTAAATTGAACATGGCTACTTTAGCAAATGCGTCAACATATATATATGGATTATTATTATTTCTAATATGCAATGATTCAAGAGAGACATTGCGGATTTGCTGTTCAAAAGAGAGAGAGAGAGAGAGAGAGACATTGCGGATGAGACTTACCTGTGGATGATCTTGCATATCATGAACTAGTGGATCCCCATGTGCAGCTTCTTCATCAATCAGCCCCTCAAATTCAGAGCAACTGGATATACTTATATCCTCTAGTGAAGGACAATGAGATGCTAGAAAATAAGTTAACAACCATCTCACTTTGTTGGAATAGGATATACTTATAACCGTAAGTTTGGGGAAGCAAATATTAGAAGAAGAGAGGTTTTTGAGTGATTCTTCACAAAATATTCCCTCCCATTCCTTGCAATAATTTACTTCAAGTATTCTCAACTCTGGAAAGCTTGCAATAATAGCAAGAGTGAAGATATTTTTTAATTTTGGGCAGTGCTGCAATAAAACATTTTCAAGTCTATAAAGACTCACAATTTGGATGGGGCCCTTCCAAATATATTCCAATTCTGGTAGACTAAATAATTTTAATCCACTCAACTCTGAATCCAGCTTTAGAGGCTCTTGGGCTTTAATAGATTCATCATCATCTTCCACTATTCCTTTGACTTGGATTTCCAATATACCTTTCTTTTTTCCACTCCTTACAATTTGTAGACTTTTCAATCTTAGAAAAAGGATCAAGGATTGCTCATTTTGCAACTGATTGAATCTTTTTGCTATAACGCCTACATAAGCACTGTCAGTTTCCTTTCCCTGTAAATGTATTAAAATTAAAATTATGAAATGGACTGATTATAACAACTTGCTTTTTACTCTAACTAGATTTGAGATTAAACCCAGTAAGTTTCTTATATTATATATTAATTATTGCCAACTATTGCTAGTAAATAATCCTCTTTAACAAGTTGGCAAATATATATAATAACAATCAAGACTTCTTACCAAAACTTGAAATGAAAATATAAAAATTTTAATAGCAATAAAAGAGGCATGGTAAGAGAGATCTTTTTAAATATCAAAAGAAAATTTAAGAAAAACATTTATCTTAAAATTTGGTATCCTAAATCATTATTTTATTGACAAAAATATAAAACAAAAAATTTAAAGTGCTGTTCGGAAGAATGAGATCAATTTTTTGATAATAAATTAAAATGAGCAAAAGATATTCAAGTTTTTATCAGATTCGTGTGTGGAAAGAAATAAAAAATACAATTTGTAAATAATTTTTGTAATACTCCAAAAAGAAAGAGAAAAATACAAGTAGTAGTGTATTTTGGTTACAATACATAATTAGTAGTTAAATCTATAAAAAAAATTAATCTCTTAGTCCCAATAATTTTAACTTAATATAAAATTTGGTCCCCAAACTTTTATTTATTATTGCTACTTAGTCCTTAATCTTCCCTTTAACATTATGCAAAGTTCTCCAATTATATATGATTATGTATGTATCCTATATATTTTTAAAATATTATCATTGAGGTGCACTGCAAACTATATTTTATACTGAGGACTAGCAGTAGTACAAAGATATAGAATTTCATTATACAAACATTATTATATAGTTAAAAATCTTTAAGTAAAGAAAGAAACGACACTAATTTATAATATATTAGCTTCTTTAATTACCTTGTACAATTAATATATAGATCGTGATATAAATTATGATTTACCAAACTATTTTATGATAACAAACAACACTTTTGCTTCATGGTAAAAAAAAAAAAAAGAAGAGAGAAGCAAAAAAATTCAGTTTAAAAATTAAATGAGAAGATAAATATTTTTCATCAAATGTGTGAATATGGACTATTATTTCTAATATGCAATGATTCAAGAGGAATTTTGCTTCATGGCCAAAAAAAAAAAAGAAAAGAGGAATTTTGCAAATAATACTTACATATGGATAATATTGCTTATCATGAAGTAGTGGATCCCCATGTGCAGCTTTTTCATCAATGAGCCTCTCAAATTCAGAGCAATGGCTTATAATTATTTCCTTCAGTAAAGGACAATAAGAAGCTAGGGAACAAGACAGTAGCCATTTCACTTTGTCATAGTTGCCAATATGAAGTTTTCTCAGCTTTGGCAGGCTCGTAATGGTGGCATGTGAGAAGATACAAATTCTCAATTCAGGACAACTCCATATCCATAGCTCTTGTAACATGGGGAGAGAGCAGCCAATAGATGAATCTTGAAACACTTGTTCAAGACTATTCATTTCAAACAATGTTAAAGTGATCAAGCGTGAGAATACTTGTTGTGTTTGAAGAATGTTCACATCAGGGTTCTTGATGATGAATCTTTTCTCTTGACAGCATGATACCACTAAGTGCTTTATCTAAAAATTTGTATCTTTATAATCCCACTCACAGTTATCTAGCCAAAGGTGGTTTGCTCTAAGAATGAGATCTTTCATTGGTAAATTCAAATAAGAGACTCTAAAGCCTTGTATACACAAAGCTCTTAATGCTTCATCACAACTATCAAAATATTCTTGAAAAGACTCGTGCCAATAGTCACAAATTAATCTGGAATCATAGATAATATACCTCTTCAAATTTGACAGAGAGAGAATTTCGAGGATGACAGATTTGTGGTCCCAAAAGTATAATTCTTCAAGCTGCTCACATCTTCCAATTACTTCTAAAGGGCTTTTCTCAATTTGACAACCAAATATATCCAAAAGTTTCAGCATTTTCATATCTACAATTCCAATAGGTAATTCATCAAATAGAGAACCACGTAAGTCAAGAATCTCCAATCCTTTAAGTTCACCCAAAAGAGATACGTCCCCCAAAATTTTCCCCCTAAGGCATAAGGTGTGAAGATTAGTTAATGATACAATTGATTGTGGAATTAAACAAAAATTTAGATCCCGCCTCCGCAATTCCCACTCAAATCCATGTCTTACGAGTGCCAAGACTTTGAGTGACTCCATTGCTTCAATATCTCGAATGAACCCATATGGTTGAAGTAGTAGAATCTCAAGTTTTGGAAAATGCAATTGTTTAGAGAGCTCTAGATGCTTATCCAAATTCCACAATGACACTGCCTTTGTATCTTCCAAACTTTGGTATTTACCAATTAACATCTCTGAAATTTCTTGGTTGTCCACCAGAACTTCTTGACACTTCTCCTTTGCAGTCCACAAGGCTACATCTCGAACCACATCATGCAATTTTACATGTGCCTGCTTACTGGTATACATTAACAAACAAGAATCTAACAATTTCTCAATGTTGGCTAAAACCCTATCCCTTGTTTTCTCCATTGTGTAAATTCTTTCACCAAGCTTAAGAGTCCCTTTGCCAAAACGAATTAAATCCTCTATATGGATTTCATGATCCTCAGGAAACATAGAGCACAATATGAAGAGTGACTTAGCTAGCGGACTCGACAAATTATCATAACTTACTTTGAGAGTTACATAAGGGGTCTTCAAATCATCTTCAATATCCAGTGGTGGGGGATGTCGTAGCCTTTCTAATGTTGATCTCCACGTATGAATACTCTTTTCTTTTAATGTGCTTCCAACTGTTACAATTGCTATAGGCAAACCCTTACACTCATCAACAATCTTCCTTCCGATGCTATCAAACTCATTCGTTGACACACTAGTTGTGTTAGCATGCATCTTGAACAAAGCCCATGCCTCTTCCTCTGTTAAGAGTAACAACTCAATTTTACTCTCACAATCCATAGAGACGCATACATATCGAAGGCGAGTGGTCAACAAGATATGACAACCTCCAGTGGTTGGAATTCCAATATCTTCAAGCTTTAGTTTGCTCCACACATCATCCAGGATTATAAGAATCTTCTTATTTTTCAATCCTTCTGATAGCCTTTGTGCTTTAGTAAGTTGAGTTGGCTCTTGAAGTTGTAAGCCTATTTGCCCTGCTATTTCCTGCTGAATGTTCATAATATTTAGGGGTTTAGAAACAACTACCATGATGACCTTGTCAAAAAGCTTCAACTCATCCACTTTCTTGCCCACTTCTTTTGCCAAAGTGGTTTTGCCTGAGCCCCCTATACCATATAGTCCCACCATCTTGTTTTTGCCATTTATAATTGCCTCCAAAAGACGATTATAAGTTGATTTCCTTGAGTTGAAAGCCATAAACTCTTTGGAAGAGAAGTAAGTAATGCCAGGAAGTTGGATCAGTTGGGAAAATGGCTCAAAGCTGGAATTTTGTTTGAGATCTGTCATTTGCTTAGCCTTATTTTCCATTCGTTTTGCTAAAGAATATCTGAGTGACACATTAAAACACTTGTTTGGTCCTCCTTCAAGCTCTTGTTGCAACTTTTGCACCTCTTCTAGGATTGCATTCACATCGTCCAACCACTTCTTCACGGATGGCATTATTTCTTCAGTTTTTCAATCAGCTTCTTCCTTGCACTTTTTCAAGTCTTCTAGTTTTGCCTCCAGCTCTTGTTTTGCTTTCTCAACACCTCCAATGAACTGCTTGAAGCAAAACAAATAATAGCTCCTTGTGAAATTAGAGCCACCAAATATTCTGCAAGCTTTGACCCGATTGATATCACAATCTCTGCCATCTAATGCAATAAAACGCAATCACATATACTTACTTAATGTCGCTTTAGTACTAATAATCTCTCATATTATAAATATAAAATCAAGTAAAAAGAGTTCATTCTGCTGCCACATACTTTTGCTGCCAACTAATATAAAATCTAAATAATGACATGAAAATTAACAATGCAGAAAGACGATAACTGAAACTAATTAATTATAAGAGAGTACAAGAAAAAACAAGAATTCTCAAGTTATACCATACCAGAAGATATTATAGACAACATTGTAAATTAATGATTAATTAATACTCTCTAAAAATGAAGAATTTTTTCTTAAACAAAAATTGAAAGTATTTCCTGCGATTTCCCAAATATGGAGCATCACAAAGTATAACTTAGGCCCCAGAGTATTGTAACTTCACATAGTTGTAGAAATTATTTAAGCAAAAAAAATCATAAGACGTAGCAAACAACTAAAATGAAAAAAAAAATAAAGCATTTATTCAGTTAATTACCTCAAACTGTACAGTCAAATTAGTCTGGAAAGGAAAATGTTTCGCCGAAGCGAGCCTGGAACCAGTAAAGAAACAAACAATGATTCACGTGATTAAGCCTATGACATTATGGATCTTAAAATTTAGAATTCAATTTCTGCAAATATTCATTCTCCTAAATTTATTATTGTGAAGTTCAAAAGAATGAATCGAACAGATTTGCAATTTTTTATAGTGCACTTTCACCAAACTTCAAATAAAAAGTTGGGAAAATTACCCACAGGTTCCGACGAAGAAAATTAAACATAGAGAGATTCAAAATATTTTGTATTTACAACTTTTAATATGAATCGATGATTCGTGGAAGGATGATGATTTGGTTTTCTTCTGAAAATACACTAAAAAAATCTATCAGCTAATAATTAAATATTTATACTGCTGTTTTTTTTTTTTGGGTTCAATTGATATGAATATCTAAATAAAGATCCACAATACATATTAAATTAATAAAGACACCCAAACCCGATAGAAAAAGCAGAAACATCACAATAAAACTAAGAGTTTTTAGATTATTCTTTACTTTAGGTAAAAAAATCGGCCTGGGTCAAGTTTGCTTGGTGGATCCAGTGACAAACGGGTTTAACCAAGTAGCCACAAGGTGGGATGGGTGGTTATCCAGTTTAAACTTTTTTGCGTCCTAAAAATGCATAAACTGTGGGAAAGGAGAAGATTTACCGAGAAAAGAAGGCAGAGGAAAAGGAAAAATTGAGAGAGAAAACAAACCTTACTGTGAGAGAATTCCTGAACATGCTAGAAAATGAAGTGAAGAAGCATTTTAGCGTGGAAACTAAAACGCATGGAAGAAAGATAAAAGGATGATTCAACATTCAAGGCTTTACCGGGGGGCTTATTTGTTGTTGAAGCTGTAAGAGAGAGGGGAGAAACTAGAACAGTAAAAGGTAAGAATGAAGATGACAGAGGTAATGGGATGGATGAAGTATGGACAAATGAAAGAGAAATGAGGAAGGCAAATGCGAATTAGCTGAGATAGAGAAATGAAGAACTGTGAAGCGGGTTCTAGGTTTGCTATTTTACTGGCGTTCGCATTCCGTGCTCATCAGTGAGAGGCATTACGTGTTAAAATTTAATCAATTGGTGATTTTAGTTAATACACATAATTAGTGAGAGGCATTTTAGAGAAAACAACACTTATTTATTACAAATGACTAATTTAACTAATTTTTGTAGTATACTCGAATTAGTTAAATTAACTTTTATATTAAGAATCGGAGGAAGTATGTATTAAAATTATTTTCGGTTAACATTTATCTAGTACTTAAAAATATTTTTTTTAGATGTTTTCAATATCTTAAAGTATTTTATGATTTATTTAGTACCTTAAAATATTTTTTCATGTGTATTTAATGTTTTAAAAAATTTTCTATTTCCTAATATTGTATCATAAAATATTTTAGAATACTAAAATTTTAGGATACTAGATAAATCATAAAAGACTTTAGAATACTAGATCCTGAAATATGTTTTTAGGTAAGCCCAGTCACAAAGTATTTTAAAATAATGAACACATATGAAAAAATATTTTAGGTACCAAATAGATCACAAAATACTTTAAAATACTAGATTCTTAAATATTTTTTCAAATGCATTGTCAGAAAATATTTTAGAACACTAAATACATATGAAAAAATATTTCAAGATATGATAAAATATTTTAAAATATTGAATATGTGTAAAAAAAACATTTAAAAGTATTAGATAAACTTTAACTAAAAATAATTCTAATACATATATTTTTTTAATAAAAAAAAAAGGTCCCTCATGCTCACGTTTTGAGTGCTGAGCACTCCGTGCTCATCATCTTGATGAGCACGGAATGTGGATCCTACTGGCGTTCGCATTCCGTGCTCATCAGTGAGAGGCATTATGTGTTAAAATTTAATCAATTGGTGATTTTAGTTAATACACATAATTAGTGAGAGGTATTTTAGAGAAAACAACACTTATTTATTACAAATGACTAATTTAACTAATTTTAGAGAAAAATACTGTGCTTGCTGTTTGTTCGTTGTTCAAGGAAGAAAGAGGAAAACTGCTCATGATACGTGTCATAGAGAGGAAAATGGGAAGCAGTCACGTGGGAGAGAGAAAAAAGAGTAAAAAAAATAAGAAAAAAGATATGTATTTTAATGAAGTGCAGATTTTTGTCTCAACCACCTAAAAATATCAAACATTTAAAGTAGATATGTATTTTTTTGGACCAAAAAAAAGTAGATATGTATTTTAATAATTTTGACTGCTACAATTAAACATTTAAACTGTTGGGAAAAAATAAACATTTAAACTATTTTTATAGTTTCTTATATTTTGTTGAGTGATTTTTATTTATAAATGTTGTTATATTTTTTATTGTCAATTAAATTATATTATTTTAATATAATCGGTCTGACTCTGACGGGACCCTGATCTAGTCTATTGTCTCAACCGGCTTAGTTATTGATTCGGTGTTTTATTTCTCATCTTTGTCAAGATATCAATTCATTTGGTGATTGAGATATTATTTCCTTACTATATTCATGGCAAATAATAAGAAAAATAAAATATAAATAAAATAAGTGACTAAATGGGTTATTATGATATTTGTTACTTACCTCAAATATTATAATAAAGTTACACGAATAATGCAGAAATGCCCTCCCGAGTAACTCTTAATTCAAATGAAGGGATGTCCGGCTGTACAAAAGTAACAAATAAGTGAATAACAATTCATGCAATTGGTACAAATACATTATATATTAAATTTTTTAAAAAAAAGTTTAAGTCTTAAAATTCATTATTGCAATTTTTTTGGCCTGATATTATTGCAATTATTGAGGAACCAAAAGGACGGAAAAATAAAGTTCAATAACCAAACTTGTTATGAAATGCAGAAAAAATAAATTCATTCAAGAATAAATATTCAGTTAATATAAATTCATCATAATATGACAAAAGCGTCTGATAGATTTGATGTTTAATATTTTAATATTATAATATTTGATAAAATTAATTTAAAAGCCAATGTAATATATAATTTGATTGAAAATATTTCAGGGGCTAGTGAACAAAAAGGAAGTTGATCAGAAAAAGGTATTTATTTTATTTACGTACTTATGTTTTGATATGATTAATCTATAAGATCAAAATGATTAGACATGTTTCTTCGATCTCGTCAAAATATGAAAGTTAGGAAACTGCATTCTGCATGATTATACTGTCACAGATTGAACACACACAAAACCAATAAATACTAATTTACAGTCAACTAGTGATAGGGGTGAGCAACAAACCCATTACCTACCAGGCCACCCGTGACCCATGAAATTTTTACACGTTTAAGCCCGCCCAATTAACCCAAATAAAAGATTATAAACGGGCAGACTTAAATGGATGAGGTAGCCCATTAAACAGGTTAGGCTATGGGTAAGATATTAGGCTGCCTATACCTGCCCGTTTGAGTTTTAATTTTTTTAAAAATATCTTTATTCTTCATTTAATTGATGATATTATTTCTCATTCATCTTTTATCAAATCTTTACGCTTGTCTAAATTTTGATTTTATCCTTTAAGTGGAAGTTGGAACTTTCAAAGTTTATGAGACTTTTTATGATTGGTGACTATTTTTATGATTTTATCAAACTTTGATTGTTTGTGACTCTAAGTGATGTTGTGTGATTGAATATGATTGATATTATGTGATGTTATTTTATATTTGATTTGCTATTTGACATGCAAAATTTATTGACAGCTTCATAAGGTTACATATACAAAGTAACTATGCTGAAAAAATTACAAAAAAAAAACAGAAAAGTAAATGGGTTACCCCGTAACCCAGTCAGCCCAAACGGGCTGCTATCGGGTTATGGGTTAGCCATGCCTGTTTATTCATAAATGGGTGGGCTAGGGGCTAACCTTCAAGCTAGCCTACCCTGCCTATTACTCAGCCCTACCTCGTCAAAACATCTAACAAATTGTTTTTTATGTTTAATTTTCTAATATTCATAATTTTTTCCCAGTAAAAATTAATTAAAGAATCAACATAACAAAGGTTCTCCAAAGACAATATTGACCCGCAAGACGCCTTAGATGAGCTGATGAAAGAGGGCAATGAACGGCATAAGAATGTGAACGAAGATAAGAAGGAAGTCTGAACTCTTTAAAGAAGAATAGATGATGAGGATTTATTTTTTACTTGACCTCTTTAATTATGAGGACACCAATTCTAAAGTTGAAGTAAGCCATACGTTCATTCCTTAATGGTGACTTAAATCAGTTTTGATGCACACTGCTTTAGGTTTCTTTTGTGCTGTCCTTTTGCTTGAAGATGAAGAGAATAAATATTCCCTTCTTTCTTTGGGCCCCAAAGTAATTGTTATTTCAATTTTAGTATGGCAAAAAGAATAAGTATGTAAAACAGGCCCCAAACAATCAAGTTATTCCCCACGTAGTACTTTAAAATATTCATATTTAATAAGTGTACAATAGGAATTAGGGAAAAATTTCTTTTTGAAAACAGAATTAGTTAAAAGGACCTAAGTTTGGG
Source organism: Neltuma alba (assembly GCF_004799145.2). NCBI lineage: Eukaryota > Viridiplantae > Streptophyta > Magnoliopsida > Fabales > Fabaceae > Neltuma > Neltuma alba. Next base: position 32,417 of record NW_021637180.1, read on the forward strand.
CACATGTAATTATGATCTGTGAGTGTCACATTTCATCTGTTGTATGCAACATATTTTTTGTGATGTGCAAATGCTTTCCGTATTGATAATTGTTACACATCTCTAATGATATATTGCATACAGTAAAAGAAAAGTTACACTCATGTATATCATAGTTGTATTCGCTCAAATTTAAATTCTTTTAGCTAATTAAATTTTTAAGCAAGAACTTTTAATCAAATTTCCTGAGGAATTACTATGGTTGTTTAAAGGGAACTCGTATGCCAAAGACTTAGGACAACAAAAGTAAACATGAAATCTTAGGCGTCACACCCCTGGATGAGCAAGAAGAGAGCCTGGTTTGTAAAATCAAGATGAAAAAGAAAAGCACCAGTCAACTTCCAAGTCACTAATTTAATTGGAGTCAAAAAAGAAAAAGATCGTGTACGTTATTACAGATGCTTGAACATATTTGTACTTGCAGAAAAAGATGGGTTGTTTCAAGATAAAAAGCTAACACTAGTACAAAATTCTGCTTGTGTGATTATAATATAATTTGGAAAAATTTGGAAAAGAGCAGTGGTTGAAACGTCTCCCCGAGAAACCTACTGGATCTAGTGAATACTTTAGTTGCAATATTTTCCCCACAGCATTTAGCACCTTAAATTAATTTTTATACAGTTTTTTTCTTAAGCTGGCAAAAAATTACAATTTTTTCTTACAATATTTTTTAGTAACAATGAGTATCCTAAACTATATTTCCGTGTAATCTTGGTCATGAAGTTTTACTGTGTTGAATACTATTAAGAAAATACCTTATGAGTAAAAATTGTATTAAAATTATCTTAAGAATTATGTGCACTTCTGACTTTAAAAGGAAATTGCTTTAAAAAATTAATTTATGATGATGAGTTACGTTAACCATTTCTATAGTCGGTAAGAGCATCTCGAGATTTGAATCCACCTTCTATTATTAGTGTGTCACTCTTTTTAACGGCAAAGAAAATTTTTTTATTCTTTAAATTAATAATTAATGCCCTGTTGTGCATTTTATAGTAGGTTACTATTCCTACTATCTCATTTAAAACAAATAATTAAATCATGTTTATTAAAAAAAAAGTTTTTAAGGATAGTTACGTCTTATAAAAATATTAATTACGTTGTTTACCTCGTTTAATATTTACTCCCTCCAATTTATAATATAAGTTTCATTAGAAGAAAAAAAGTGCTTCAATTCATATTTTTGTAGAAGTAGAAAGAAACATCTATTAATGCCTTTTATTTTATGATATACCGTCAAACTTATTTTGTTATTTATTTGCTTCTTTGCATGAAAAGAGAAATTGAGGGAAAAATAAATAAAAATATTAAAAAATCTCTCATTATATTTTGATCAATAAAAGAAAACACAGAAAAAGAAAATTAGCTAATTTTATTATAATAATAATAATAAAATATTCCAATTCCAAATTTCCATAAGTACTGTGATTCAAATCACAATATATCAAACAATTAACATTTTTCTAATTAAAAATGGATCGCATGCTTATCTTTACAATATTAGCATGGGATGCTCACATCTAAACTTGAATCAGACAGTCCAAATTAAATATTATTTTATTGTTGTAATTATATTTTAATATCATGATATCTAAAACAAGGCTGATCTTATAACTATCAGGTGTTTGATAAATGCATATTTCGTTTAAAACCGAAAACAAAATCATTCATTATATGGATGAGTTAAGTTAAAACAATTTATTTACATGAAAAACAGGTTCAATAGCATAAATTCAGTATCAAAGCATTGCCATTCTTTTTTCTTTTTGGCCAAAAGTTAGATTTCAATTAAAAAAATAACCTGAAAATAATCTTACTATTTTCACTAGTATATATTTCCGAAAATAGGCATTCCATCAAATTCAGTAAAAAAAAATTTAACTAATACAAATTGAATGCAAGAAAAAAATCTGAAATTACAATTTTAATTTTCTAATAATATTTTAATTAAGAAAGAAGTAAAGAAAATGGTCTTAAAAATCGAATTTACCTGGACTATTTTCAACATGTGATGAGCAGCAGATCAGAAAATGAGAAACATACCGTGGAGTGTTCTGCTTGGAGTGGTCTGCTGGAACTTGTGGAAGCAGATGAATGCCCGGCTTTTCAGAGCTGAAAAAGCTTCATACTTTGAGTTGGTCTCAAGCGACGGAATTTGCTGAAGTGAAAGGGTTAACGTATAAGTTTTGGGTTGAGGGAGCCGGTAGAATGGTAGATGTATGGGAAGCTCCGATGTAAGGCGTTTTGAGGGGGGAAAAGTAGCTTACAAGGATGATAAGTGAATTTGTAAATTTAAAAGCTGTTTATCACAGTTTTTGACTAATCTGACTTATGGGTCAAAAACTGTTTTTTTAAGTAGGATTGTAAAAGCACCTAAAATATACTTATGACTTGTGCAAAAACATCTTTTTGAAATTAAAAGACATTTTTCCTCTTATATTTATATTGTTCCCATGCTTCTCTCTATATATTATTTGTGCTTTCCAATTAGTTTTTAATTATTTATTTTTAATATTCTCTTAACTGAAAATAATTTTTAACAGTTTTTATAATATTTTTAATTTTTAATATTATTTTTATTTATATTTATACAAATTATGCAAAGCATATTATCCAGTTAATTATATTATATTATTGTTTTCAAAAAATTTTATATTATTATGATTTCTCATTTAAATATATTTTACTCATTAAATATAACATTATCCTATTATAATAATTTAAAATTATTATATTTTGTAAATTCACATTTTTAATCATTTTTCATTGTTAAATAAAAATTACACCTATTTTGATCATTTTACATATTAAACTTACTTATTTAATCATAATCCAAATAACTTTTTTACTTTAGAAACTAACTTTTATAAAAGTCAATCCAAACACAAATCACATTACTTAATATAACTTTTAATTACCCAATTTTACTTTTTTAAAATTCATATTAAAAATAAGTTACTTTTTCTACCACCAATCCAAACAAACCCTAAATGGGTTATTGTGATATTGGTTACTTACCTCAAATATCCTAATGAAATTAAATGAATAATGCAGAAAAATCCATTTGAGTGACTCTCAAATCCAATTAAGAGACATGTAATCTTTTTTAATCTTAATATCACTTTGTCCTTTTACCCAAAAAAAATAAATATTCATAAATTAAATATTATTTTATTAAAAAGGATCGCAGGCTTCTTAAAAGATTGGCATGGGATGTTCATAAATTAAATATTATTTTATTTTTGAAATTATACTTTAATATAATCATGATGTAAAACTAAAACAAGACTATTCTTATCAGTGGTTTGATAAATACATATATAATTTAAAACCGACAATAAAATTATTCAATATTTTGATGAGTTAAATTATAATAATTTATTTAAATGAAAAGCACGTTCAATAACATAAATTCAGTATAATATTAAAAGCATCTAACGAATTCAGTGTTTAATACAGTACTATCTTTTTGGCCTGATAATAATAATAATATTATTATTATTATTCTTTTTTTTTTTGGCCAAAACTTCTTTTATATTCTCAAGTTCAAACTGTGTCGCGCAGATGCAATAATAAAGAAACAAACAACAATTCGATATACTAGTATATCTAGATGATATTATTTTAAAACAAACAACATTTAAAAAAAAAAAACATAGCCAAAAAATCTTCAATGAATATATACCTGACAGATAGATGAACTTGAAGATATTTGAGAAGCTTGAACAGTAAAGGCAGGTTGGAGAGAATGATTGACTGCTGCTGGAACGTATAAAGCAAGATTGAATGTAAATATAAATGACTCAAGATAAGAAAGATTAGATGGGAGACAAAGGTAAATGAATCAAAGAAGTCAGTCTAACTCTTCAATATTTTAAAAAATTAAACAAAGGACCATATAAGAAGTCACCGATTGAACCAACATCTGAATAATACAAATCCAACTAATATAAATTTACTGTTACATAGCTGGAACATATAGCAAATTCCTTTTGATGTTTCATTTTCTAAAAGTCATTTTTTTCTGGCAAAATTAATTTAAGAATCAACATAACAAAGAATCTTCGCCTGCAAAATTGAAAGATTGCCCTGATGATAAGAGGGCAAAGAATGACAGAAGAATGTGCGCCCATAAAAACAAGAGCTTTTTTAAACATTGATTTGACCGCAAAGTTGCAGTCAGTTTTCCCCCACAAAACAGAGGATGGAAAGCTTGTCATTTTCTAAAGTATGAGGACTGAACTTTTTTCTTAGCATTACAGACATTTTGTAATTGAAGGGAAAATGCCGCTATTTGTTTTGAGTTTTCTGAGTAACTAAAGAAGTGTAGAAACATGCTTTCACTGTCCTTTTTGTGTGTCGATTAAAAGTTCAAATTTTTATGTTTCTCTCTGTTTGCTCTTTGAGGGTAATTTTCTTTATACTTCTGTGAACAAATTTACACTTTGCATTCTGGCTTTATAATTGGCATTTCGAGCTTCCCAGTACTTCATTATCATGTTTACTTAGCTATGGAAGATTAATAACCATGCGTCGCAAATGAGGGCATCAACAATGGCATCATGTCACGCTAAGTTGCCCTTTTACCCTGTCAAGTTTGAGCAACTTTCTCCTTCTAGCTAGTTCTGGTGAATGATTAATTGATTACTGAAGAGATTAAAGTGGCCCCACATATTTACTTAAGACTAATCCTTTATTTATTTAACTTGTTTCTGTTGGTAACCCTTGCATGAGTTGATGTTCTATCTACAATAGCCAAGTCAATATTATTTATTTGTTTTTGCTGTATCCTACTCCTACAATGAAACTATTTTGAATTCAAATCATCTTGTATAGTTAGAAGGTTTAAACTACTGGGCTATCTCGAATTGAGAAATGTAGCCATAGCATTAAAAAGGACAGAAACAGTTATTGACTTTATTTTCCAGACTTTGGACTAACTACTTTGTTGACTTATAAGACATGGAGAAATTTTAGGAAGACTCAATCATGTGCTTCTTGAGTTATGAAAATTATGCACTTGTTATGTTTTTAGTGAACTTGATAATGAATGCCCGAAACCTTTATCACTACAAAAAAATTGACTTTCAGCGGCGACTTTTGTCGCCGCTGAAAGTACAAAAGTCGCCGCCGAAAGTTTTTTGCGGCGACAAGTCGCCGTTGAAAAGTCGTTGCCATAGCAGCAGTGGCTGAAAACTTGTAGTGGCGACTAAAAAGGTCGCCGTTAAAAGATACTTTCAGTGGCGACTTTTAGAAGTTTCAGCAGCGACAAATGTCGCCGCCGAAAACACTTTCGGCGGCGACTTTTTTGTCGCCGCTGAAAGTAATGCCTAAGAAGAATTGGCTTTAACAATGCCACGTCATCATCGCCAGTGCCATGTCATCGTCTCCGGCCGCCACGTCAGCACCGTCGACCTCCACGTCATCGCCATCGGCGGCCACGTCATCATCGTCGACCGCCACATCATCACTAGCCACCTCCACGTCATTGCCACGTCACTCCTCCTCACCACGTCATCGTCTAAATATTTTCACCTTAAATGTGTCTTCTTCCAGATTCAAACTCGTGACCGCCTCCCTTCGTGTCCAACCTTCTTGCCGCTGAGCCAGATTGAATTTGTTTATTAATATTGTAAAATAAAATATATATTATTATATTATACTTTCAGCGGCGACAAAAAAGTCGCCGCTGAAAGTCCACTTTTGGCGGCGACAAAAAAGTCGCCGCTGAAGGTCCACTTTCGGCGGCGACAAAAAAAGTCGCCGCTGAAGGTCCATTGTCGGCAATTTATTTATTAATATTGTAAAATAAAATATATATTATTATATTATACTTTCAGCAGCGACAAAAAAAGTCGCTGCTGAAGGTCCACTTTCAGTGTCGCCGCTGAAGGTCCACTTTCGGCAATTTGTTTATTAATATTGTAAAATAAAATATATATTATTATATTATACTTTCAGCGGCGACAAAAAAAGTCGCCGCTGAAGGTCCACTTTCAGCGGCGATACTTTTGTCGCCGCTGAAGGTCCACTTTCAGCGGCGACACTTTTGTCGCCGCTGAAAGTCTTGGTTTCAATGGCGAACTTTCAGCGGCGACTAGAAAAGTCGCCGCTGAAAGTCCACTTTCGGCGGCGACACTTTTGTCGTTGCTGAAAGTCTTGGTTTCAGCGGCGACTTTTTGGTGTCGCCGCCGAAAGTGGACTTTCAGCGGCGACTTTTTTTGTCGCCGCCGAAAGTCATCGCCTAAAGTCTATTTTTTTGTAGTGTATCAACATTTTTTTGTTCTTTTGTTTATTTTTTCAAATTTTACTGGACAACATTCAGTTTTCTCTAGATTCCTAGTTGCATGAAATACAGATGGGAACCTCATGAAGGTCCCTTCAGTTTCTTTACCGTGTAAACCTCATGAAGGTCCCTTCAGTTTCTTTACCGTTAAAAATGGGTTAGCATAATGTTAATCTGTATCGTACAAAATTTAGTGATAGTCAAAGTTTGTAAAATGGTAACTATGAGAAAATTGCCATTAAGATTCTGAAAATTTTTCCTTATATCACATATCCTATTGGCGTGTACATAAAGATTCGCTTGGATGTTTCTCTATAAGTGACTGAGGTCTAGTTAAGTTGCATCAAAAAACAATTGTCTAACTCTAGTCTTCTGTTGTCATTTAAGCATATGAATGTAAGTTGTCTGATATATTGCCTGTGCGAGTCAGATAATAAAAGAATGCTATTCTATAATCTACCGCTGACTTTCTTCAAGCTTGGGAGATATTACAAGTCCTGGCTGCATTACCACGTGGCTATGTTAAGCATGTTTCAACTAAGCTACAATGTGTTCTGTTATGTGCGGCTGAGGAAAGAATAGAGAGAGAGTGAGAAAGAAGGAGGGAGGATTCTGTTACACCCTCTAAATCTTGATATCTGAAAAGTTCTAACTTTCTTAACTTTAAACAAATATATGATCTAAGTTAGGGTATAGGACATCCAATATTTAGAGAGTGAAGGATACATGTTTTGGTATAGTTAGATGCTTGTTTACATTCTGTTCTTTTTTCATTAAATTTTTGTCCCTTTTCCTGCTCATAGTGAATGTCCTTTTTTGCAGTGGAAACTATCTTATTAGGATTTCAAAATTACATACTAGTGCTGGGGGCAAGTGTGATGATACCTTCATTGCTCGTTCCAGCCATTGGAGGAAGTGATGTAAGCTGAGTTTCTGCTGCCTTGTGTTCTTTCATCTTTTCAACTTCCTTCACTATTGGCTCACATGTTCATGTATGGTTGAAAAGGCTTTTATTCATGATTCACTAAAGACCACGTAGGAATGGTATAACAGTTTGTTTATGCTTTTTATCTCTAAGTATCTACATTTAGTTATACCATGCTTGCGCTAATCTCACGTGCCAATTCCCATTCTAATTTTCAACTTGACAAAACTTCACAGAATTCTTTTTAACTACATAGGGTTAAATTTTAGCCAAGATGATCTTTTCAGGTTCTGTTAATGTGGTGTACAAAGCATTGAGTGATTTGCTTGCTCATACAACCAGGGTGACAAAGCAAGAGTGATACAGACTTTACTCTTTGTAGCCGGCATTAACACACTTCTCCAATCACTTTTCGGAACCAGATTGCCTGCAGTTGTTGGAGGATCCTATGCCTATTTAATTCCAGTCGGTTATATTATCAGTGACTCTTCATTGCATCGAATTAATGATAATCATGAAGTAAGTTTCCTTCACACATCTCATCTCAATGCATCAGCTTTAACAATGATTTTCTTTTCTTTCTTGCCATCTGATAATTGACTGAGGTTCTTCCCTTGTCATTGGCAGAGATTTATACAGTCAATGCGAGCTATACAAGGAGCTCTAATTGTAGGCTCAAGTATTCAGATAATCCTGGGATACAGCCAAGTTTGGGGACTACTTTCAAGGTACACAAGTTGCATCTGAAAATGTTGATGAAATGAAAATTACAAAAATAATATATCTAAGCATTTACTGAAATATGGTTTCCCCACCTAGTGAAATAAGGATTGTTGTTGTTGTTGGTGGTGGTGGTAGTGTTGTTGTTGTTGATGCTTTACTAAAACATGGTTTATGGATCTTCTCCCTAGATTTTTCAGCCCTCTTAACATGGCACCTGTAGTTGGATTGCTTGGATTAGGACTCTTTCAACGAGGATTTCCTGCGGTATGTGTTGCTATGAGCAGCTTTATATGTTATACATTTGGAAAACCTTAGCCTTTTCGAGGAGAAGAAAATGACAAGGGAAATTATGTGACCATACCATTTCAATTATAAAAGGACTTTACTCTGAAATCTGAATGTTGCTAAACAGTATAGCATCTAAAAAGTGTAATATCCTATTTTTTTAAAAAGAAAAAAAAAATATAAGAGTCAACTTTCCACCAACTTTCGGTGGAAAGTTGAAACTTGAGGGTGGAAAATTTGGGAGAGACGTGTGGAAAAAATGGGAGGAATGAAGACTTTGGGGAGAAGGATTTAATGCTAGAAGAAAAAAATGAAAAAGGTAGTTGGGAAGATGGAGATAAAAGAGCGAGTAAGGGGCAGATGAGAATGCGTGAGAGAAAGAGGAGAAGAGAGAAAGAGAGTTGGAGTGTGCTTGAGAGAGAGGAGCATACCGGTGAAGGAGAGGGCAAGCTTTGCAGATATTTTAGGTACATAAAATTTCTTCTTTTTATCAAACTTTCTTTATAAATATTTCCTGTATATTTTAAACTTCATATTTACATTATTACTGTAGTTATTAGAGAAAATTTTGAGACTTATATATGATCTAAGTACTGAGTTTTGACAAAAGATGACTATAGAAATTTAGAAATAAATGAGTTGTTAATTTTAATCGGTTTAGATTTCTCTATTTGTTGGTTTTTAGTATTTAAATAAATTTTTCTAGTTGAAAAATCTGTTACATATGATTTATATTATATTTTTACCGATTAAATTTAAGTTAAATAATTTATTTGGATTGTTTGATATATTATTGAGATTTTAATCGGTTTGGATTGGTCCATTTGTTGGTTTTAGTGCATAAATGGATTTTTCTAGTTGAAAAAATATGTGATATATGATTTATATCATATTTTACCGATTAAAATTAAGTTGAATAATTTAATTGAGGTGTTTAACATATTATTAAGATTTTAATCGGTTTATTTTTATTTATTGGGTGACTGGAGGTTTTAAAATAATTATTGTAGCTAAAAAGTTTATTATTTATGGAAATATATATATGGTAGTTATACCATTAAAGTTTTGATTAGATTATTTATTTATAAATATTTGAAATATTATTGAATTTTTGATAGTTTGATTTTGAGGTTTAAACTTAAATGAGGATTTTTAGAGTTTATAATATAATAATTTTATATTTAGAAATTGTTGAAAATCCTTTTTATTAAGGTAAATAATTTGGAGGTGGTAAATAAATAATTTGGGGTTGTTAGAAATTTTAAATTGTTGCTAAAATACTTAATAATTTTTGGGTTATGAGAGTTGCGGGAATTTAGAGTAAAAATTTAAATAATATAGAGAAGTTTAATTAATTAATTAGTTTATATTAATATGTGGTTATATTAATTGTGTAGATTAATTATTGGTTGAGCAAAGGATTGACCTTGTGGTAATCCTAAGTATTGCTTTGGCGAGAGGTAACCACTTTCCACTTGTTATATGTGCTAATATGTTGTTTGTGAGTATTTTGTTGTTTTTAGAATAATATTTGATATTTGGAACTTGAGTAGATATGTTATATCTTTTGAGCTATGAAAATTGTCTTGTGGGATTTTTGGAATGGTGATTGAGAAGTTTGGAAAAGATATATGATTTATATCTTATGGATTATACTGAGAAAAGATTGAGACATTTTTGTTATATTGTGAATGGTTGGTTGTTATTTGGATTTTGGATTGAGCGTTATCCTACCACGTGGTAAGGCCGCCATTGGTGCACATTGGTTGGCTTTTTCCTTCGTCCCTAGAGTAAGGGATAGACCTTGTGGCTTTTTATTCGTCCCCCAAAGTGTGGGATAGGCCTGTAATAAGGGATGGATCTTTGTGACTATTTAATCGTCCCCCAAAGTGTGGGATAGGCCTATAGGTCGGTTTGATCCCCTATAGTGAGGGATAGACTTATGTGGCTTGTGTGTTAGCCCCCATAATGAGGGTTTGGATGATTGAGATTATTTGAGTATACATATTTGTATTTTCATTGGTATATAGATATTGAGGTTTAATAATTATCCCACTTGACACCTCACGAGCACATGTTAGTATGTATGATGAGTTGGAAAGTTGGTTACTGAGGCGTTTGTCTCACCCCGTGGTTTAACATTTTCAGGCGATAGTTCAGGTGGTGGCCCATCAGGGAAGGCTCCGGAGGCATAGTGTGCTGTTATAGCTTGTATAGCCTTCCTGCTTTTGTTCTATGTGTTGACTTGTTATATATTGCCACATAGGGCTCATCTACTATCATGATGTAAAATAATACTTTTAATTACTACTATCTGGTATGATAGGGCCGTGAGGAGGTCCGAGACATTTTAGACTTTGCGTATTACACTGATTTGATAGTGTTGATTTTTGACTAATGGGCTCTATGACTTATATTAAAATGTTTTATCAGTTCGTGTGTTTAAAAGTGTAAGTTTGGTTTGGGCTAACGGTTGAATGATATTTCTGGACTTTGAAAGTCCAAGGCCCAAGTGAACGATTGATGTGGCTCGTAATATAAGTTTATTTCTTTTAACCATGATAGCGATTTTAAAATTTTAAGGTTTCTTCTTTTCTATCATGGTTAATCATTCAAATAAATTGTTGGATTTAATCTAAAATGGTTTTGAAAGAGCGGTTGTCACAATTTGGTATCAGAGCTAAAGATTCTGTGAAGCGGGTTGCATTACATTGCATTTAGTGGCAATATATAATAATCTCACATAACCTTCCCTGTTACTTTGTGTCTGTGTTTGTCCTTACGTTGTGTTTCTTTTGGTGGGTTCCATCCTTAGGTGGGGAGGATGGTACGGACACGATCCCGACAAACTGATCAGGGTGGGGATGAATCCACAAACCCGCCTAATCAACCACCGAATCCTTTGCAGTTTAACCAGGAGACTTTACTGCAACAGTTAAGGGAAGTGGTAGTTACGGTTACGGTGGTAGATGAGAGAGTAAGAAAGATGGAGGAAGATTTGAGAGTCAAGAAAGCTGTGGAAGAGTTTGAAGGGAGTGGGCTTCCTGGACCGTCGGTGGGAAATTCTGTCACCCACAGGGGTTCTATTGAAGGAACCAGAGGAGAGTAGTTCACAAAGGCGACCAGGAAAAGAAGAAGCGGTGAACCTTAAAAGCGTATGGAAGGACATAGAGCGGCATCACCCAAAGACGTTTGATGGGGGTATGGATCCTGACAAAGCTGAGGCTTGGATAGATGACATGGAGACAATATTTAAAGCTTGTGGCTGTAATACCTACCAAAAGGTACAAGCAGCGGTAGTTTTACTGAGGGACCGAGCTAAGAGGTGGTGGAGGAGCGTAAGCGGCATAGATGACTCGGGGATTACTTGGAACGAATTCAAACAAATGTTCTTTGATCACTACTTTCCCCCAGCCATGAGACAAGAAAAAGAAACAGCTTTTTATGCTCTTCGACAAGAGAACATGCATGAGGATGAGTTTATTGCCAAGTATATTGACCTCTCCAAGCATGTTACATACCTGCAGCAGAATGATAACCCAGAGTGGATGGCCCGACAATTGATAGAACGGGCGAGGCCAGAGTTGAAGCAGCAAATGGCCTTATATGAGTTTAAGAGTTTCGAGGATGCTTGCACGAAACTCAGGATGACAGCTCGCAGAACCCGAGAGGTAGAGGAGAGCCGACGTCGGGATAACCAGGGCAGATTCTCTGGTTTTATGAGGCCAATGGGAGGAATCAATAAAAGAATAGCTATAGTTATGGGAGCTCGGGTAACTCAAGCAGAGGCAAGAACCAGAATCAGAAGGATTCAGCCCGTAGAGGCTATATGCAGAGGAGACAGGCTCAGGGGAGCCGTATGGGAGGAAATCAGAGCTTTCCACCATGAGCCTACCAGATCCACACCAAGTGTTAGCGGTCCTTGCTCAGATGTGGGAAGAATCATCCAGGACAATGTTTGGAATGCTACCGATGCCATAAGTTCGGACATATAGCTCGCAATTGTCCAGAGATGCAGCAGCAAACTCCTAGTTTCAGATCCACGGTGCCAGGGAGAGTTTTTGCTTTGACTAGAGAGGAAGCTGGTATGTCTCCTAATCTGATTAGAGGTACTGTCTCTCTTCAAGGACATGATATACCTGTGTTGTTTGATTCTGGTGCCACTCATTCTTTTATTGCTGCGGAATGTGCTCAAAAGTTTAAATTTCCAATGCATGATTTGTCTTACATGTTGAAAGTGTCAACTCCAGCGGGAGCCACTGTGTTAACCACACAGGCATGTTTAAGTCTTGTGCTTAAATTTGAGAATCGTGAGTCTGTGATTGATTTGATTTGTCTACCCCTCAAGGGTATTGACGTGATTATTGGTATGGATTGGCTATCAGCAAATAATGCCATTTTGGATTGTAAAAGGAAGATAGTAACTCTTCCTTTGTGCACTACGATAGTTGAGGCTATTAATGGTCGTTTGTGGTTGTCTGCTACTCAAGCAACTAAGTGTATTCAGAAGGGTTGTCAAGCGTATGCTGTTTTCTTTTCCGTTAGTACGGATAAAGAAGTTGGTATAGAGCAAATCGAGGTAGTAAAGGAGTTTCCTGAGGTATTTCCTGAGGAAGTGTCCGGTTTACCTCCTGAAAGGGAAGTTGAATTCTCCATTGAGCTAGTACCAGGGACAGCTCCAATTTCTAAAGCACCGTACAGAATGTCACCTTCTGAATTGGCAGAGCTGAAAAAGCAAATCGAAGAGTTACTTGAAAAAGGATTTATTAGACCAAGTGTCTCACCGTGGGGATCACCAGTACTGTTTGTGAGAAAGAAGGATGGGAGCTTGAGATTGTGTATAGATTACAGGCAGTTGAACAAAGTGACTATCAAGAACAAATATCCTTTGCCTAGGATTGATGACTTGCTAGATCAATTAATGGGGTCAGCAGTGTTTTCTAAGATTGACTTAAGGTCGGGATATCATCAATTAAGAGTTAGAGCAGAGGACATCCCGAAGACGGCCTTTCGTACCAGATACGGACATTACGAGTTCCTAGTAATGCCTTTTGGTTTGACGAATGCTCCAGCGGTGTTTATGGACTATATGAACCGGATCTTTAGGCCGTACTTGGACAAGTTTATTGTGGTGTTTATAGATGATATCCTATATACTCCAAGAATGAGGAAGAACACCGAGAGCATCTTTACATTGCATTGCGAATATTGAGGGATCATCAGTTATATGCTAAGTTAAGCAAGTGCGAGTTCTGGCTTAGAGAAGTGAAGTTCTTAGGCCATGTAGTATCTGCCGAGGGAGTAGCTGTTGATCCTAGCAAGGTCGATGCCGTATTGAAATGGGAAACACCAAAATCTGTGACGGAGGTACGAAGTTTCGTGGGCTTAGCTGGGTATTACCGAAGATTCATCAAGGGATTTTCTCAGATCGCCATGCCTCTAACTAAGTTGACCAAGAAAGACCAACCGTTTATCTGGAGTGAAAAGTGTGAGGCGGCTTTTCAAGAACTGAAGGCTAAGTTGACCACGGCTCCAGTGTTGACTATTCCAGATCCTAGTAAACCGTACACCCTTTACACTGATGCTTCACTTAAGGGTTTAGGGTGTGTCCTGATGCAGGAAGGAAAGGTGGTTGCCTATGCATCTAGGCAATTAAGGCCACATGAGGAAAATTATCCTACACATGACCTGGAATTAGCGGCGGTGGTTTTTGCATTGAAGATCTGGAGGCACTACTTATATGGATCACAGTTTGAAGTCTTCAGCGATCACAAGAGCCTGAAGTATTTAATAGATCAGAAGGAACTGAATAATAGACAACGCCGGTGGATGGAATTCATCAAGGACTATGACTTTGAGCTTAAGTATCATCCGGGTAAAGCCAATGTGGTTGCAGACGCTTTGAGTAGGAAAACGGTGCATGTGTTTCACATGAGTTTGGAGGAACACTACTGCTTAGAGAGATTGAGAGATCTCCAAGTGGTGCATGAGGCTCCAGCCACTCTACAATCAATTTTGGGTGATTATGAGTTTTTTCGAGACTTGAAGGTTGCACAGATGGAGGATGACCGGTTACTAAGCATCCGAGAGGAAGTAGAGACCCATGGTATGCCTGATTATGAAATTGGTGAAGAAGGAATCCTGAGGTACAAGAAGAGGATTTGTGTCCCTAATAATGAGGAAATCAAAAGGACTATTCTAGAAGAGGCGCATCGAAGTAATTACACGATACACCCAGGGATAACCAAGATGTACCAAGACCTGAAAAGGAACTACTGGTGGCCAAAAATGAAGAGGGATGTCACGGACTTTGTAATGAATGTCTGACATGTCAAAAGGTCAAGATAGAACATCAGAGACCTCCAGGACTATTAAAGAATCTCGATATTCCCCAATGGAAATGGGATAGTATTTCTATGGATTTCATTACTGGTATGCCAAGAACCCCGGCTGGCTATGATGCGATATGGGTAATTGTAGATAGATTGACTAAGTCAGCGCACTTCCTGCCTATCAAGAGTACTTACTCTTTAGAACGATTGACAAAGCTGTATATAGATGAGATTGTTCGACTTCATGGAGTGCCGGAGTCTATCATTTCAGATAGGGACCCGAGGTTTACATCGAACTTCTGGCAGTCATTACATGAAGCCATGGGCACTAAGCTCAAGTTTAGTACTGCTTATCATCCTCAGACTGATGGACAGACTGAGAGGACGATTCAGACTCTCGAGGACATGTTGAGGGCTTGCGCTATAGAGCTAAAGGGTAGTTGGGACACTCACTTGTCATTAGCTGAGTTTGCCTATAACAACAGCTATCACGCTAGCATTCAGATGGCACCATATGAAGCTTTGTACGGGAGGAAATGTAGATCTCCACTTTGTTGGACTGAATTAAGTGAAAGAACAATTATTGGCCCAGATTTAGTGGACATCACAACCAGAAAGATTGAGCTGATCAAGCAGAAGTTGTTGATGGCCCAAAGTCGACAGAAGAGTTATGCAGACCGGAGGAGACCTTTAGAATTTGAAGTGGGTGATCATGTATTTCTGAAGGTTTCACCTGTTACTGGTGTTGGTAGATCCATCAAAGCCAAGAAGCTTACACCCCGATTTATGGGTCCTTATGAGATTTTGGAGCGGATTGGACCTGTTGCATATCGAATTGCGCTGCCGCCACATCTTTCCAGTTTACACGACGTGTTCCACGTGTCACAGTTGAAAAAGTATCATCCTGATCCGTCTCATGTTATTGAACCCGAAGAGGTCGAGTTGCGAGATAATTTGACCTATCAGCAGAACCAGAGCGGATTTTGGACGTTAAGGATAAACAATTGAGGAACAAAACTATCCGTCTTGTTAAAGTCTTTTGGAAGGGCATGAGTCCCGGTGATGCTACTTGGGAGACAGAGGAACGGATGCGTTACGAGTACCCTTACCTGTTTTCTTAGTAAGCGCTTTGAGTTACTTTTGTTTTTATTTCTTGTGTGTGGTTGTTTGAATTTTGGGGACAAAATTCTATTTAGGTGGGGAGAATTGTAATATCCTATTTTTTTTTAAAAAGAAAAAAAAAATAAGAGTCAACTTTCCACCAACTTTCGGTGGAAAGTTGAAACTTGAGGGTGGAAAATTTGGGAGAGACGTGTGGAAAAAATGGGAGAATGAAGACTTTGGGGAGAAGGATTTAATGCTAGAAGAAAAAAATGAAAAAGGTAGTTGGGAAGATGGAGATAAAAGAGCGAGTAAGGGGCAGATGAGAATGCGTGAGAGAAAGAGGAGAAGAGAGAAAGAGAGTTGGAGTGTGCTTGAGAGAGAGGAGCATACCGGTGAAGGAGAGGGCAAGCTTTGCAGATATTTTAGGTACATAAAATTTCTTCTTTTTATCAAACTTTCTTTATAAATATTTCCTGTATATTTTAAACTTCATATTTACATTATTACTGTAGTTATTAGAGAAAATTTTGAGACTTATATATGATCTAAGTATGAGTTTTGACAAAAGATGACTATAGAAATTTAGAAATAAATGAGTTGTTAATTTTAATCGGTTTAGATTTCTCTATTTGTTGGTTTTTAGTATTTAAATAAATTTTTCTAGTTGAAAAATCTGTTACATATGATTTATATTATATTTTTACCGATTAAATTTAAGTTAAATAATTTATTTGGATTGTTTGATATATTATTGAGATTTTAATCGGTTTGGATTGGTCCATTTGTTGGTTTTAGTGCATAAATGGATTTTTCTAGTTGAAAAAATATGTGATATATGATTTATATCATATTTTACCGATTAAAATTAAGTTGAATAATTTAATTGAGGTGTTTAACATATTATTAGATTTTAATCGGTTTATTTTTATTTATTGGGTGACTGGAGGTTTTAAAATAATTATTGTAGCTAAAAGTTTATTATTTATGGAAATATATATGGTAGTTATACCATTAAAGTTTTGATTAGATTATTTATTTATAAATATTTGAAATATTATTGAATTTTTGATAGTTTGATTTTGAGGTTTAAACTTAAATGAGGATTTTTAGAGTTTATAATATAATAATTTTATATTTAGAAATTGTTGAAAATCCTTTTTATTAAGGTAAATAATTTGGAGGTGGTAAATAAATAATTTGGGGTTGTTAGAAATTTTAAATTGTTGCTAAAATACTTAATAATTTTTGGGTTATGAGAGTTGCGGGAATTTAGAGTAAAAATTTAAATAATATAGAGAAGTTTAATTAATTAATTAGTTTATATTAATATGTGGTTATATTAATTGTGTAGATTAATTATTGGTTGAGCAAAGGATTGACCTTGTGGTAATCCTAAGTATTGATTTGGCGAGAGGTAACCACTTTCCACTTGTTATATGTGCTAATATGTTGTTTGTGAGTATTTTGTTGTTTTTAGAATAATATTTGATATTTGGAACTTGAGTAGATATGTTATATCTTTTGAGCTATGAAAATTGTCTTGTGGGATTTTTGGAATGGTGATTGAGAAGTTTGGAAAAGATATATGATTTATATCTTATGGATTATACTGAGAAAAGATTGAGACATTTTTGTTATATTGTGAATGGTTGGTTGTTATTTGGATTTTGGATTGAGCGTTATCCTACCACGTGGTAAGGCCGCCATTGGTGCACATTGGTTGGCTTTTTCCTTCGTCCCTAGAGTAAGGGATAGACCTTATGGCTTTTTATTCGTCCCCCAAAGTGTGGGATAGGCCTGTGATAAGGGATGGATCTTTGTGACTATTTAATCGTCCCCCAAAGTGTGGGATATGCCTATAGGTCGGTTTGATCCCTTATAGTGAGGGATAGACTTATGTGGCTTGTGTGTTAGCCCCCATAATGAGGGTTTGGATGATTGAGATTATTTGAGTATACATATTTGTATTTTCATTGGTATATAGATATTGTGGTTTAATAATTATCCCACTTGACACCTCACGAGCACATGTTAGTATGTATGATGAGTTGGAAAGTTGGTTACTGAGGCGTTTGTCTCACCCCGTGGTTTAACATTTTTCAGGCGATAGTTCAGGTGGTGGCCCATCAGGGAAGGCTCCGGAGGCATAGTGTGCTGTTATAGCTTGTATAGCCTCCCTGCTTTTGTTCTATGTGTTGACTTGTTATATATTGCCACATAGGGCTCATCTACTATCATGATGTAAAATGATACTTTTAATTACTACTATCTGGTATGATAGGGCCGTGAGGAGGTCCGAGACATTTTAGACTTTGCGTATTACACTGATTTGATAGTGTTGATTTTTCACTAATGGGCTCTATGACTTATATTAAAATGTTTTATCAGTTCGTGTGTTTAAAAGTGTAAGTTTGGTTTGGGCTAACGGTTGAATGATATTTCTGGACTTTGAAAGTCCAAGGCCCAAGTGAACGATTGATGTGGCTCGTAATATAAGTTTATTTCTTTTAACCATGATAGCGATTTTAAAATTTTAAGGTTTCTTCTTTTCTATCATGGTTAATCATTCAAATAAATTGTTGGATTTAATCTAAAATGGTTTTGAAAGAGCGGTTGTCACAAAAAGCATTCCTTGAATAGCTGAATGCAACCTCTGAAGTTGATTTCTGTTTCAAGTGACTACATTTTTTTTCCCTCAAGCTCAGAGTTGGACCTCTGCTTCTATCTTTGCTTATTTGAACTTAGTCTAAATTCTATCATTTTAGATTTCTGAATAGTACTTGATTTGACCTCTAAATAACCGTATTAATGAATCTTCTTTCAGAAGGCTATTTTAACTTGCTAAGCTATCTAATGCCAGATTGAAACCTTATTTGCATAATTGGATACCATCTAAGTTTGATGGCTCATTTGGTATGCAGAATATTGGGGATAGAGAGTAAAATAGAATAACAATGGAGAAAAGAATCTTACTTATATGCTTGGAAAAAAAAAGATCATAATGTTGAGTGATCATATGAGGAACATAATAGATGCCATGTATTTTTTTTTTTTTGGTTTTTTTAATTGGAAAGGGAATGCTTATTTCTTTATGATATAATATGGGTCCTAAGAGTACTCAATCATTTGATTATCTATTTCAGTTGGGAAACTGTATAGAAATTGGCCTGCCAATGCTCTTCTTGGTGATTGGATTATCACAAGTAAGTGGAAAATCACTAATAAAACATGGTCCTTCAAGCCATCACATTATTCAAATCTTCCTTCGGACAAAACTAATTCTGTCTAATTTGCAGTATTTTAAGCATGTGAGACCATTTAGAGATACCCCTATATTTGAAAGATTTCCAGTGTTGATTTGCATTGCCATTATTTGGATCTATGCTATTATATTGACTGCAAGTGGAGCTTACCGGCATAAACCTGCTAGAACGCAGCATTTTTGTCGTACAGACAGAGCAAACCTGATATCTACTACCCCATGGTACATCTTTTTGTTCGATTCTTCTTAAATTTTGAACCACTTAGTTGCTAAGGTCTCAGGTTTCTTTCAATGCTAATAATAGGTTCATGTTCCCGTACCCACTCCAGTGGGGCCCACCGACCTTTTCTGCTGGTCATGCATTTGCTACAATGTCTGCAGTTATTGTCTCAATTGTTGAGGTAACCATTTATCCTAATCATGTCATTTACCATTAGCACTGTTATTTTCACTATTCTGGCAAAGAGAATGATGTTCTGCATTAAGTGATAAAAGCTGTTTAGACCAAAAACCCTAGGCTTTTAAATATTTGTGGCACATATATTTTATGTCTTGTTCAAATGGTTTGGAAATAACTTTCCATGGTCTTGAGAAATTAGTATAACCACACACCAGCTGCTCCCATTGTGTTCAGTTATTTCTGTTGACTATTTCTGTAACTACAATATTTACACTTTGAAAATTGTTCAAGGGGCTGAAGATATTTTTCTCAACTCATTTATTTAGTAGTAATTAGACAAAGGGATTTTTCTTCCCTGTTCTGCAATGACTATTATATCTTTATAATCATTATTCAGTGTTTATTTTTATTACTTTTTCAAAGTAAGAGAATGATGTTTAATTTTTACCCTCAAAATCATTTTATTATTATTTTCCGATCCATTTATTTTTCAACGTGCATACCAAATGATAAAAGGAAGAATTTAGAATAATCATAATGTTGGCCTCTTTACTATTTTGGGGAATTCTGCAATGGTGTTCTGATAAAGAATTTCTCATTGCAGTCAACTGCTGGATATCAGGTAGCATCCCGGTTGGCAATTGCAACTCCACCTCCTGCTTATGTTCTGAGTCGAGGCATTGGCTGGCAGGTAAGTCACCACTTACCACAAATTAGTTATTGATAAAGTACGGCGTGTGGTCATACTGATTGTTAAATTTTGATTATATTGATTTGTTGGTCCTGTTACTTGAATTGCAAGAAATGCATAATAACATTATTACAGATCTGATACTTGATGTGTATGAAAGCTGATCCTATTAATTTTGCACAGGGCATTGGTGTCTTGCTCGGTGGTCTTTATGGAACAGGGACAGGTTCTACCGTTTCAGTGTAAGTGACACCCTTTCGTGAGATGTTACTGCAAAGTTACTTGCATATGGTCTCTCTAATATTTGAATTTAGTTTTATGGCCATCTTTATTATGCATTCCAGAGAAAATGTGGGTCTTCTTGGACTAACCCGAGTTGGAAGTCGAAGGGTTGTTCAGATTTCTGCTGGTTTCATGATATTCTTCTCCATGTTAGGTTTGTATGGTTCTTTCAAAACATTAGTCTGCACCACTGATACAACACCACTGATACAACAGAAATGAGGCTCTGATGTTTTATTTCTTTTTCATGTTGTGTATTTTAATTGGGGAAAATGAAAATACATCTCTTCATCTCTTTGTAATTTATGAACACCATCAACTTTGAAATGATATATTTCCAACTTTAACATATAAAACCTTTTGTTTATTACTTGGTTACAGAATATGACATCTCATACCCTTTATCCTGCCACATGAACTGCCCCTATTAGTTTAAACATAAACAAGAATGCAAGAGTGATTGGTCTCCTTGCCTTAAAAATGTATTAAAAAAGAGATATTATTGAGTTTAACAAAGATATAAAAAGCATCCTTTCCATCTTTATCTTTCCTCCTCAATACCAAACGGGGCCTAAATCCCAAAGTTTCCAGTAGAACTGTTTGCAAATGACTTAAAGGGTTGCATCCACATTTTCCTATGTTTTCTGATGTTCTAAGCTTAGTAAGTTAGTTGTTTTCTGTTATGATGATAGAGTAGAAATTAGAGTAGGAAGATAGTTTCATTTACACTAGCTAAAGTATTATTCTATTTGTTTCTGCAGGGAAGTTTGGGGCTGTCTTTGCATCTATTCCGTTCCCAATATTCACTGCACTGTACTGCATTCTCTTCGGTCTCGTAGGTACACAAGCAATTAGTTCAATTGAATTTTTATTTCCATAGTTAACTTTGGCTCCTCCATTCACAGTTACTTGTTTTTGTTCCTTTAGCTTCAGTTGGAATATCATTTCTTCAGTTCACAAACATGAACTCCATGAGAAACCTAATCATCACTGGGCTATCATTGTTCCTTGGAATTTCTATTCCTCAATTTTTCAATGATTACTGGAGTCCTCCACATCATGGCCTTGTTCATACCAATGCTGGATGGGTGAGTTTTCGTTTAGTGGCATAATTAGCTATTACGCAAAATTTGATTGAGAAGAGTAGTGATCAAAGTGTATAATAGATATTACACTAGTTTTATGTGCAAGCAAAATAAAATCTCGTCCCAGAAATGCTGAACCAAACAGTTAAAGTTAAATAAATTACAGTTCCTTCTTTGTGGTTTGACTCAAAATTAAAATGGTTTAGAATATTTTCTATTAATTTAGAACTAGTTTCAAGCCCTTTGATGGGATTAAGTGGAAAGTTGTCTTAAAAGGCTGAGATTATTGATTAAGACATAAGCAAACCATCCCTACATTGTTGCTGAAATTTTTGAACATCAAGAACTCATTTTTATGTGTGACAATGTGTCATCTTTGTAGCTCAATGCACTCATAAACACCATATTCTCATCGCCGGCCGTAGTGGCTTTGATTGTGGCGGTGTTCCTTGACAACACGCTCGAGGTTGAAAAGTCAAAGAAAGATAGAGGGATGACATGGTGGGCAAAGTTCAGAAAGTTTAAAGGAGATAGCAGAAATGAAGAGTTCTATACTTTGCCATTCAATCTCAACAGGTTCTTCCCACCTACTTGATATTCATGAGAATGAGAAGCACAGATACATAAATATTTAAGTCATGGCAAATATGATGAGTAATATTCTTTCTTCACAATCATCCTTCGATTTTTTTAACTTGGTCCCACTTAGGATTATAAAGCATTTGGATTCATGCTCTGTAGATTCAATAAAGAGAATATTTATGTTTCTAGCTTTAGTACCTTTTCAAAAACTCTCAAGACTATTTCTAATTTGTAGTTACATTCTTTTATGGAATTTTCTTCAAATGTATCAATCCATGAATGTAAAGAATCCTAATTTCTTATATATGTTTGCTAAAGTATGCTTTATTAGATGAGTAAAAAGGGGCGAAAACAGAGACCTATCAGCAAGACTTCGGTTTATAATAAGTGGACTATGAATGATATTTTTATTTTTAAATTAAACACAAGGGAGCTCTTAAAAATTGTTTTAATTTTTATACAAAATGGAGGCAACTCTTAACATTTTTTTTTAGTTATTTACAGTTGTCAAATTCATGGATTGTATTATAAAGTTTCACTTGAAATGCTTTATACACATTAACATTACTTTATCCTTTTGATTATGAAGCAAGTGTGGAGAGGTTATGGGTGAGACCTTCAAAATTTATTCGTCTACAATTTAAAAGTATGTTATCCTTTTTGCTATTTGAAAAACCTTTTTTGTGATGATTTTTTTTTTCAATATAAATGGATATACAAGATTGTTTTTTTTTTAAAATAATAACAACTATATTGCGAGATTGAAATAAAGAATAACATAAGAAATCATTGATACAATATTTGAAATAAAATAAGTTGTGCACACAAGGGCCACACAATTATTGTATTTTGTGTCCAATCTTGAATGTAGTTACATAGTTTCAACAGACTCAAATAAAATACAACTTCAAAGTAAAGGTATGTCTAAATTTTTAAGCTTCTTTGTTTTTTAAAAAAAATTTTTGTGAAATTTTCAACACACTGATACAAATCCAACATATTTTCACACACAACTTAGTAAAACACAAATGCAGATAAAGAAACCATTGGAAGATCCAAAGCTCATCATCAGCCCTTCATTATCTCACTTTCCAATTTGATCTCCAAGGCTGACAAAAAAAAAACAATTAATTAGGAGCTTAATCAAAATGGAACATATAGACAAAATAAAAATTAATAACCTTGTTTATTCTTCACAATCTTCGAGACGGTCCTTAGATAATGTGTATTAAATTAGAGCTAACTATTTATAATGATGAGAAATAATGTATTAAGAATGTCTAAATGGTGGAAATTAATTATTTTTGAGTTCCATATAATTATTCAACTTCTAATATTACCATAACATGTCACTTATTTAATACGAGTGCATTATTATGATTTTGATATGACGAAAAATTTTGGGAGTGATTGCAATTTCTGATTAAAAAAATTAGAGCGATGTATGTGTGGGTGTTAAGATAGAATTTTTTTTTTCTCGTAATAAGACCTTTTTTTTCCATATAAAATAGAAATTGTAATGCACAAAATTACTTCATTGATTAAATATGATAATAGTTTGAAAGAAAAAGTGTAGCTACGAACCTGATGATGAGGGCTTGTCTTCTAGTGGGATTATTGAGATTTTTGATATGTTTGGACAATCTTCTATTGTTATAGTACCAGAAAGGAGGTTGAATTCATAACCTTCATAAATCTCTCTCAACTTTGGCAACTTCCTGAGATCCAAATCATTCAGTTTAGGAAACAGCCTTTGATGATGAGTAGCTACTTCACCTTCATAAGCTTCAACAACCCTCTCCAGTTGACAGCAATTCCATATGGTTATTTCCTCCAATGAAGGACAATGAGATGCCAGAGAATATGAGAACACCCTTCTCACTTTGTGGCAATCATGTATACGAATGGTCTCAAGTTTGGGGAAGCAAACAGGGGAAGTAGTAGACAGATTCTTAAGTGACTCTTCACAAAATTCCCTCCCATTCATTGCATCCTCTTACTTCAAGTCTCCTCAACTCTGGAAGGCTTGTAACAATAGCAAGAGTGAACATATTTTTTAATCTTGGGCATCCCCTCAGTGTAATATATTCAAGTCTATGGAAGCTCAAAATTTGTATGGGATCTTTCCAAATATATTCTAATTCCAGTAGATCTTCTAACCATATAGAACACAATTCTGACTTTACCACCCTCACTGTGTCATTGTCATGTTTCTGTGAAGTAAATATATTCAATGATTAGATGAAAATTCAACATATGGACTATTTATACACACACATGAACCACATAAATTTAATGGCACTGTAACATTAAAAAGTAAACCCCATTCATTTCACATATTTATAAAACTGTAATAAGATAAGCTCAGTAAGATGAATTTTATTAAGTTAGACTTTTCTTATACATATTATTGATGGTCCAATGTGAAATATATATAGACACACACGTACACAATGTATGATATATAAATATGCATCGACGTTGATTTATTTCAAACCAAACAGTCTTGGACAAGTCATACTTTCCATGATAAAGAACCGCTCACAAAAACAAAAAATGATTCCGCAACCAAGCATTAATGGGAACATTGCTAATACTTCAAGTAATTTCTAGCTTGATTTCATGACGAGAAGATTGCTTCATAGACGCAAAATATTAAATAAAATTTGAAATGATTATTGCTTTTCATTAGAATATAGTCTTGCTACTCGTATATATCGTTTCATAGTAAACACAAATTTTCAAATAAATTTAAAAAGTAAATAAGAGGAAAGGAAAATAGGTCCTGTAAAAAGAATTTTCTCACGTCCAAAGAAAATGAGAAAATATTTCCACTGATTCATTCTTAACAAAACAACCATGAACAAGTACTTTCTGTAATAACAAAGAAGTTATTTCTCCGACGAAGCTATAAAATGAAAAATATAAAGTGTTATGTTTGATAAATAATTTAAAAGACATTTATCAATTTTATCCATAAAACATCACAAATAAAAAAAGAAATAGTTAAAGAAAACACTCACGTGAGAGAAGATCTCTCTCAATTTCGGCACTGACTGCAAGCTAAGTACTTCAGTTTGAGAAGTGGTAGCCGATCCCCATATGATGCTTCTTCAGCAAGCCTCTCAAGTTCAGAACAATTTCGGATCAAAGGTTGCTGAGAGATTAAAGCATGCTAGTTAGTTTCGTACAAAAGCTGAAAGGAAAACATACAAATTTTAATAGCAATAAAAGATGCCACTGACAAAGACCTTTTTAGCGTCCACAGAAAATTTAACAAATATTGTGTATACATACATAATTTGTAGATATTATATCAGCTCCAACTTATTCTAAATGAAATACAATTCCATATAATTATTTGCTTGACGAAATAAAAAATAAAAACCAGAAAGTGTTGTTTGGAAAAACAAAATTAATTATTTGACAAAAAAATTAAAATGAACTAAAGAGATTAAATTTTTTATCAAATTCATATGTGGAAAGATAAATTAAAAAATGCAGCTTGCAAATAATATTTTGTAGTACTGAAAAAAGAAAAAGAAAAATTTGAGCAGTTTAATCTTTCGTATTATAATGTAAATGCTAAATAAAAATTCTATGAAAAAGAGGTAGGTGAGCGGAAGAAAAATTTTATCAAAATGTTTGAAATCTCTAGTGAGAACTTCTATAGACACTAATTTATATTATGCTGGCCATTATAAGTATTTTCCGAATTGATCATTTAATGGCAAAATAAAAATAATGTACTTTTAAAATTGTGTTAACATAATCTCAACATGCGTTTTACCAGACTCAATCAATTTTTATAGTAACATGAAAAATGTGTGACTGGCAAATGTTGTATATACTTTTTACTACATGATTATGTTAATTCTCTATTATAACAACTAAATCACATTTAATAAATAATATATATCTTTTTTTTTAACAAGAAGTACACATATTAAATATTTCTTGACCGACAAGAATTATTTGAACAAAAGTACTAATGTTAACTTAATTTTTAGCAGAAAAAGAAAGAGCCACAAAAAGGTATTTTCTCACATCAAAAAGAAAAGAAAAGCATGGTGAAAAAATTTGAAAGGGAAAAATATTTCTCTTAAAGTATGTGTAGTTTTTATATAATGCATCAACACTAATTTATTTTTGAATAAAAATAACTTTGAATAAGCGCTTCCCACAATAAATATCTAATAGCAAAAGCAATATGAAAAAGTCATTTACTTGACCAAAATGCAGAATACGAAATCTAAAATGTTACTGCATCTGACAAATAAAAGTTGTTATTTAAAAAGAAGAGAAAAAGGAAATAATATTTTATTATTATGAAAATAAGGAAAACTCAGAAAATAGTTTCATTGTGCAGCCTGAATATATAGCCAAGAAAATTTAATAATAAAAAGAGGTTTATACAGGTATAATAAAGTGAAGTCAAAAATAAAATAATTACTGTAGAAGTTATGTTTAATGATTATACAAATATATATATTATACGACAGCAAACAAAAAATTTTCAAATAAAAGGGAGATGTAAATTGAACACGGCTACTTTAGCAAATGCGTCAACATATATATATGGATTATTATTATTTCTAATATGCAATGACTCAAGAGAGACATGGATGATCCCCATGTGCAGCTTCTTCACCAATAAGCCCCTCAAATTCAGAGCAACAGTATATGGTTATATCCTCTGGTGAAGGACAATGAGATGCAAGAGAATAAGATAACAACCATCTCACTTTGTGGCAATGATGTATGTTAATCTCCTTAAGTTTGGGGAAGCAAATATTAGAAGAAGAGAGGTTTTTGAGTGATTCTTCACAAAATATTCCCTCCCATTCTCGCACAATAATATACTCCAAGTGTTCTCAACTCTGGAAGGCTTGCAACAATAGCTAGAGTGAAGATACTTTTTAATTTTGGGCATTTCCACAACAAAACATTTTCAAGTCTATGGAGGCTCACAATTTGGGTGGGGCCCTTCCAAATATATTCCAATTCTGGTAGATCACCTAATTTTAATTCACTCAACTCTGAATCCAGCTTTAGAGGTTCTTGGGCTTTAATAGATTCATCATCATCTTCTACTCTTCTCTGACATGGATTTCCAATATACTTTCTTTTTTCCACTCTCTTTAATTCGTAGACTTTTCAACCTGAGAAAAAGGATCAAGGATTGCTGATTTTGCAACTGATTGAATCTTTTTGCTGTAACGCCCACATAAGCACTGTCAGTTTCCTTTCCCTGTAAATGTATTAAAATTAAAATTATGAAATGGACTGATTATAACAACTTGCTTTTTTTTTTTTTAATAACAAAGCAACCTCACAGCAAGCCCCCACGATCGCGTATGGCTGTACAAAAACAATTTGCTTTTTACTCTAACTAGATTGGAGATTAAACCCAGTAAGTTTCTTATATAATATATTAATTATTGCCAACTATTGCTAGTAAATAATCCTTTCTAACAACTGGGCAAATATATATAGTAACAATCAGGACTTTTTTTATTACCAAAACTTGAAATGAAAATATAAAAATTTTAATAGCAGTAAAAGAGGCACGGTAAGAGAGATCTTTTTAAATATCAAAAGAAAATTCAAGAAAAACATTTATCTTAAAGTGTGGTATCATAAATAATATTTTATTGACAAAATATAAAACAAAAATTTAAAGTGCTGTTCGAAAGAATGAGATCAATTTTTTGATAATAAATTAAAATGAACAAAAGATGTTAAAGTTTTTATCAAATTCGTGCGTGGAAAGAAATAACAATTACAATTTGTAAATAATATTTTGTAATACTGAAAACAGAAAAAGAAAACCACAAGTAGTAATACTCACTATAAAACCGTGTCCCTGGACTTTTATTTATTATTGCTACTCAGTCCTTGATCTTGCCTTTAGTGATCTAGAATTTCATCATAAGAACATTGTTATATAGTTAAAAATTCTAAAATAAAAAAATGACACTAATTATAATATAGCAGCCTCTCTAATTAATTTAGAAATCGTAACTTATAAAACTAGTTTTTGACAACAAACAACAACTTGACCTTCTTTCTGAAATTAAACTATATTGATTTCACGTATTTTTTAGATCATGATAACATAATCTCAACATGTATTTAACAAGAAAAATATGTAACGAACGAAGATTTTATATATTTTATGCTGCGTGATTATATTCAACCTCCATTATGACATTTAATTAATGACATGTATACAGTAGATCAGACATATTATGTATTTTATGACCAACACGAAGAATTATTTGACCAAAACCTGAAATATAAACATACAATTTTTTAAGACAAAGAGACACAGTTAAAAAGTGTTTTTTTTCACATCCATAAAAAGCATGGCGGAAAAATCAAAAAAATAAAGATAACTCTATGTTTAAAGTATGTGTAATTTATGGATAATGCATCGGCACTAATTTGTTATAAATAGAACAACTTTGAATTAATACTTCCTAAAATAAGTATCTGATGCCAAAAACAATGTATAAAATATTTCCTTGACCAAAATACAGAATAAAAAAATATGAAGTATTTCAATTGGCAAAGTAAAATGAATAAGTCAAAAATAAGAATTAATAAGAAAAATACAAAGCCTGAAAAGCAATATTATCTTGAAATAGTTTTATCATGTAGCCTAAATACAAATCTCAGAAAATTTCGCAATAAAAGAGGCTTATAAAGTCACAATGAAGTCAATTCAAAAATTAAATGACTATTATCTCTTACTAAGAATATATTTGTGTAGTGATTATATATAAATATATATAATACGATTATAAACATGGCTATTTTTAAATTTAAAAAAAAGTAGAGGAAGAATAAACAAAAAAGAAATATGATATGACTATTGTTTGTTATTGAGAACATATATCTTTTACGGAGAATCTCATAAAAAAAGTTTGAAGTTACTAAATCTCAAATAAGAAGTTTTTACAAAAATGTTTTATTATTTGCAAATCTAGCTTTATAAAAAACCTAATAAAGTGTTTGTTACAAAACCTAATTTAAGATTTAATAATTCAAGGTTCTCTTTATGGGATTATTCCTATTTTTTATACTTATATATATTGCTGGATCATATGCACAAAATTTTCAAATTAAATGAAAAATAAATAAATATGGCTATCTTCAAAAAAATTTTAAAAAAATAGTTAGCCTGGTAGAGTGAACAAAAAGAAAAAAAAAACCTAAAAACGTGTGAAATTATTAGCAGTTGCATGATTCTAGTTTTTCCAGCAAAGGAGTTAAAATAACTAGAGAGGCAAAATAGAGGCATTGATTTCACATAAATTGAGAAAAAGATATCAAATTCATATAAGGAAAGAAAAACAACAAATTTCAGCAAATGCATGTACACAGATTGTTATTTCTTATGCAGTGATTCATGAGGGATTTTGCGAATAATACTTACATGTGGATAATATTGCTTATCATGAAGTCGTGGACCCCCATCGGCAACTCCTTCATCAATGAACCTCTCAAGTTCAGAGCAATAGCGTATAATAATTTCCTCTAGTAAAGGACAATGAAAAGCCAGAGAACAAGACAATAGCCATTTCACTTTGATGCACCTATGAAACTGAAGTTTTCTCAACTTTGGCAAGCTCATAATTGTGGCATGTGAGAAGATGCAAGTTCTCAATTCAGGACAGCTCTGTATCCATAGCTCTTGTAACATGGGGAGAAAGTAGCTGATAGATGAATCTTGGAACACTTGCTCAAGACTATTCATTTCAAACAACCTTAAAGTAATTAAGTGTGAGAACACTTGTTGTGTTTGAAGCATGTTCATATCAAGGTTCTCGATGATGAATCTTTGATCTTGACAACACGATACCCCTAAGTGCTTTATCTGAAAATTTATATCTCTATGATCCCACCTCACATTATCTAGCCAAAGGTGGTTTGCCCTAAAAATGAGATCTTTCATTGATGAATTCAAATCAGAGACCTTGAAGCCTTCTATACATAAAGCTCTTAATGTTTCACCGCAACTATCCAAATATTTTTCAAAAGGATCATGATCAAATGGAGACATTATACTGCATGTGGAATCATAAATAACATACCTCTTCAACCTTGACGGAGAAATTTTTTTTGGGATGACAGATTTTTTGTCCCAAAAGTATAATTCTTCAAGCTGCTCACATCTTCCAATTACTTCTAAAGGGCTTTTCTCAATTTGGCAACCATATATATCCAAAAGTTTCAACATTTTCATTTCTACAATTCCAGCAGGTAATTCAACAAATAAGGAACCACGTAGGTCAAGAATCTCTAATCCTTTAAGTTCACCCAAAAGAGATATGTCACCCAATATTTTCCCTCTAAGACATAAGGTGTGAAGATTTGTTAATGATACAATTGATTGCGGAACTGAACAATAATCAACCCGCCAAGGTTTCCAATTAAAGCCATATTGTATGAACGCCAAGACTTTTAGTGCTTCCATTGCTCCAACGTCATCGATGAACCCATGGGGTTGAAGGAGCAGAATCTCAAGTGTTGGACAACACAATTGGTTAAAGCGCTTGAAATAATCCACATCCAAATCCCACAATGAGAGTGTCTTTACATCTTTCAGACTTTGGTGGTTTCTAACCAACATGTTTGAAACTGCATTGCTATCAACCAAAATTGGTTGACATTGCTTCTTTGCAATCCACAAAGCTACATCTCGAACTAAGTCATGCATTTTTACACAGGCTTCCTTATCCGTACTTATTAACAAACAAGAATCTAACAAGATGTCAAGAGCTACTAAAATCTGTCGCCTCACATCCTCGATTGTGTCAGTAGTCTCCTCTAGCTCAAGTGTTCTCTTGCCAAATCGAATTAAGTCCTCTTTATGGATTTTATGATCTTCAGGGAACATAGAGCATAATAAGTAGAGCGACTTGGCTGTTAGATTTGGCAAACTATCATAACTCAATTCGAGACAAGCATAAGGGCTTCTCAAACCTGGTTCAACATCCATTGGTTGGAATTGTTTTAGTCTCCCTAGGGTCAACTCCCACGCTTCAATACGTTTTTCCTTTAAGGATCTTCCAGCTACAACAATTGCAATAGGTAGCTCCTTGCACTCATCAATGATTTTCCTTCCCACATCATCAAACTTATTTGAGGGATCATTGCGCAGGTTCGCATGCTTCTTGAATAATTCCCATGCCTCCTCCTTAGTTATCAAAGGGAGTTCAATCAAAGGCTCACAATCCATAGAGACACAAATATTCCGAAGACGAGTGGTTAACAACACATGGCAACCTTCAACGAGTGAAATGCCAATATCTTCAAGCCTTAGACACTCCCAGACATCATCCAATATTATAAGAATCTTCTTATTTTTCAATCCTTCTAATAGCCTTTGTGCTCTCGCAGACTGAGTTTTCTCTTGAAGTTGCAAGCCTATTATCTCCGCTATTTGTTGCTGAATGTTCAAAATATTTGGGGGTTTCGAAATGACTACGATGATGACCTTGTCAAAAAGCTTCAGCTCATTTAATTTCTTGCCCACTTCTTCTGCCAAAGTGGTTTTGCCTGATCCTGCCATACCATATAAACCCACCATCTTGTTTGTGCCATCTTTAATTGCCTCCAAAAGATGATTATAAGTTGACTTCCTTGAATTGAAATCCATAAAGTCTTTGGAAGGGAAGCCAGTCAAGCCAGGAAGTTGCCTCAACTGGGCAAATACCGGAAAGTCAGACTTTTGTTTGAGATCCGTCATCTGTTTAGCCTTATTTTCCATTTGTTTGGATAATGAGTATCTAACTGACACATTGAAACAATTGTTTCGTCCTCGATCAAGCTCTGGTTGCAGCTTTTCCGCCTCTTGTAGGATAGCATTCACATCATCCAACCACTTCTCCACGGCTGGCATTATGTCTTCATTTTTTCGATCAGCTTCTTCCTTACGGTTTCTCACGTCTTCTAGTTTCACCTCCAGCTCTCGTCTTGCTTTCTCAAAGTCTTCATTAAATTTCCTAAAGCAGAACAAATGAGCAACTCCTTGTGAAATCGGACCCACCAAGCATTCTGCAACCTTTGACCCGATTGAGATCACAATCTCTGCCATCTAATGCAATCATAATTAATGCATGACTAATTAGTAATATATTCAGAGAACCAAACTTACACTGTGTGTGTTTGTGTATAATGCTTGAACACCACACTTTTTAAGCCGATTATTTTAATAACAACGCCATTTTTTTTTTCTAATCTTCTTATTTTCAGAATGTAAGCATTGGAACACAATAAAATACATCTTTTTTTAATAGGAAAAACCTAAAGCTTTTAATAATGTGAAAAGGGGTTGCTCCCTCAGCAAAACTATGACAAAGTTTAGCCAAAAGATCCCAATTCAAGATTATTTAATAAATTTTATTTATTTAAATTAAAAAAATACAATTAATTATAAAAATTTTAAGTGAGAACAATATCAAAATGCATATAATAAGAAGTTTAGGAAAGACTTGAGTTTTTTTTTGTTGCTATAATTGTAAAAAATATGTAATAACATTATTCTTATGTGATATGACATCTCCCATCTCATGAAAACTGATAAATCTTTTACGAGGAAGCAAGCTAAGTTATATATATAGCAGAATTTATGATCCACAATAGACATCTAAAGTGACAAAGACATACAATAGACACTAAAAAAATAAGAAGCCTTTGGATAAAAGAAATAAAGTTAAAAAGGTAAAAATAAATTATTCTTAACTTGAGTTCTTTGGCAAGGTACCGATTTCATTTGGTGATTAAGTTAACCGTCATCGCACTCACCACAAATGATAAGAAAAATCTGAAAAAACAAATAAGTAAATAAGTAAGTAAATACACAAAAATGGCAAATAACAATTCACAGAAATGAGACTAATGATGCAGAAATGTCTACCAAAATGACTCTTAAATTATGGGATGCCTAAATACACAAAAATAGCAAATAAAAATGCACAGAAGTTAGCACAAACATATTATATATATATATATATATATATATATATTAATTTTCAAAGATTTTAAATTCTGGAAATTCATTATTATATAATTATTGAAGAACAAAAAGAAGGGGAAGAAAGCTTACATGTGCCCAGAACATGGTGTTTATTGAAATAGTTTTCAGGTTCATGGTATTTTCTGATTTCTGATTTCTTTTCGATGAAAATATTCAAATTTTTGGAAAAGTACTATGATTCATCAACTACATATTGTCTTATTACTGTGAGCTTCATCTCAGAATTCACATCACAATATATCAAACAATTACTTGCCAAAGACGATCCAATTAAATATTATTGTATTTTTTATACTTTTATTTTAATATAATTGACAATCCCTATTTTGTTATATATTTTCATATCTTATTTAAGAGTTTTGTTATTTTTTTTGACAAAAAGATAAAATATATTAATTAAAAGACAAATAAAAGCTCACCTAATAGAAGTTATATGCGGACATAATTAGATGAAAAAGGGAAGAGAAATTCCTAAAAAGTCTACTTTAAGAATTTTGCTATTGCTATTGAGCTTAAAATATTTTCTCGTATTAACAATGATATTAATATTGTTAGAACGGAGGAAACTTAGATATTTTCACCTTATCTAGCATACTTAAACTACCTTCTTCCAATAAATTAGAATAATTGGATTTATTTTTTTAAAATATAAAAGTATTAACAACAAAATTTAGTTCGACGAAGAATCATAGATTTAAAAAAATACAAATATGCATATATCACCGGAAAAAATACAAATATATTGAAAATAAGCATTGCAAGTATGCAAAGTTAGTATCAAAATTTTTTCATGTGGAATTCGGATGGAAAGGAAAAAAAAGCTCATGTTTTTATTTTTGTTAGTCACTCCTTCCCAAAACTTCATAACACGTCATATAAAATTTAGTTCATAATTACTACGCAATTCAAATTATTAATTTTTCATTATAATAAAAACAATAATCACAAAATTTTTTACAATAGACTCCAAAGACAAAGAAAAAAAAAATATATCACATCATTTATCTTTTGCTTCTATATGTTTTCTTTTGTTAAAAGAAATATAATTTATTGTCTGTAAAATAAAGAACTCATATTCCCTTGTTTATATGTAATATGAATATAAATAAGTGATAATTTTAGTGCTTTTTCAAACTAGAAAATGCTCATTAATGCCTTATTTTAAGTTTATTTGTCATCATATTTCCAAATTAAACATTTTTTTGGTAATAAATGATATTTTATGTAACAGACGGAGAATTCTCAATCAAGTAAGAAGTATTCCTTCTGCTGTAATATAAAAATTTTGCCCCCTAGAGTATAGTGACTATGTTTATATACGCATAATAATTATAGAAGTCATTCATTTAAATGGAAGTAATCCTCGTATACCACTTTCAAGAAAGAAACAAATAGTGATTTAATAAAGCCTATGATATTATGAAGCTCAAAATTTTAAAGAGTTTGATTTCTACATATATTCTTTGTCGTAAATTTATTCTGAGATTCAAAAGAAAGAAAAACAAAGTTGTAATCTTTTATGACGAAGCAATTTATAAAGCATAACTTATTAACATGTATGAAACAATGAGTCTTTGCATAAAAAAATTAAAGTTAAAAACATAAAAATAAATTATTCTATACTCCTTTACAAAAGTATCAATTCATTTGGCGATTGAGAAGTTATTCCCCTACTATATCCATGGCAAATAATAAGAAAAATATAAAATATAAAAATAAGCAAATAAATAAAAAATGGAGTTCGACTAAAAGGGTTATTGTGATATTGGTTATTGACCTCGAATATCCTAATGAAGTTAGATGAATAATGCAGAAATATCCACTTGAGTGACTCTCAAGTCAAATTAAGAGACATTGTAATCTTTTTTAATCTTAATATCATTTTGTTCTTTTACTAAAAAGATCAAATTAACATTTACTTAAAAAAAATCAAATTAAGGAATACGTCCAGCTACATAAAAATAGGAAACAACAGTTCATCCAATTAATACAAATATATGATGTATATTAGTGTTCAAAAATTTTAAAGTCTTGAAATTCATTATTGTATAATAACTTAGGAATCCAAAGGAGGGGAAAAAAAAACTACAAAAACCAGTATATTAGCAATAACATTAGTAAAACAGTAAACTGATTAGAAACGAAAATTGTGTGGCTAATTTACGTTTTTTTTTTGGGGTAAAATAAAGCTCATTAGTCATTAACAAAACTTGCTATGAAATTTGAGGAAAAAATAAATTCATTAGTCTAAAAATTCAGTTAATTTAAATTCAGCATAAAATAAGAAAAGCGGGTAACAGATTTGATGTGTAATATTTTAATATTATTATGTTTGATAAAACTAATTTTAAAGGCAATAAAAAAAATCATATTTGATTGAAAATATTTTAGGTCTTTATTGAAATAGTTTATGGGTTAGTGATATTGTTGATTTCTTTTTTGGCTTTGATGAAAATATTCCAAATTTACATAAGTACTATGATTCAAATCACAATATTTCAAATTACGACTAAGATTTTTCTAATAAGAAAAGGATCGCATGCTTCTTAAAACATAATTAGATTAGCACGGGATGTTCATATCTAAACTCGAATCATCAGACGGGCCAAATTAAATATCATTTTTATTTTTGTAGTAATACTTTAATATAATCATGATGTAAAACTAAACCAAGACTAATCTTATAACTATCAGTGGTTTGATAAATACATATTTAATTTAAAACCGAAAATAAAATTATTCCATATTTGGATGACTTGATGAGTTAAATCAAAATAATTCATTTAAATTAAAAGCACGTTAAATAACATAAATTCAGTATAATATTAAAAGCACCTAACAAATTCAGTGTTTAATGCGGTACTATTTTTTCGGCCTGATAATATTATTATTCTTTTATATTTTTCTGTGGCCAAAACTTCTTTTATATTCTGAAAGTTTAGATAAGTTATATTCCATTAGTACTCCTCCAATCCTAAATATAAGACCCATTTTGCAGTGTAATTTACACTACAAAATGGGTTTTATATTTAGGACAAGAGGAGTATCAATTATTCTCGAGTTCAAACTCTGATCCGCAGATGCAAGAATAAAGAAGCAAACAACAATCTGATATGTATCTAAATGATATTATTTTGAAACAAACAATATTTAAAAAAAAAAACATAGCAAAGAATCTTCAAGTGAATATATACCTTTTTGACAATAGATGAACTTGAAGATATTTGAGAAGCTTGAACAGTAAAGGCAGGTTGTAGAGAATGACTGAAACTGCTGCTGGTACGTATAAAGCAAGGTTGAATGTAAATATAAATGACGCAAGATAAGAAAGATTCATATAATGAGAGACAAAAATGTAAATGAGTCAAAGAAGTTAATCTAACTCTTTAATATTTTGAAAAATTAAACAAAGGACCATCTAAGAATTCACCGATTGAACTAACATCTGAATAATACAAATCCAACTAATATAAATCTGCTGTCACATAGCCAGAACATCTAGCAGATTCCTTTCGATGTTTCATTTTCTAAATTTTTTTTTTCCTGGCAAAATTAATTTAAGAATCAACATAACAAAGAATCTCCAAGGCAATATTTACCTGCAAGATTGAAAGATGATGATAAGAGGGCAATGAATGACAGAAGAATGTGAATGGAGATAAGAAGCAAGTCCGAACTCTTTAAGGGAATAGATGATGAGGATTTGTTCCTTACTTAACCTCTTTAATTATGGGGACATGCCATAAGCTACATATTCATTCCTCAATAATAACTTATGCCTCTTCCTTTACCTAAGAGAAGAACATGAGATGAGGAAGCAAGGGAGGGCGGACACAAAATCACACACGCAGACAGAGAGAGTTTGGAGTACTTAATTTAAATAAGTATGTTTTTTACAAAAAAAAAAAAGTATGTTGTGAGTATTTATCGCAATAGTGATTCCACATTTTTTTGCCAAAAAAATGGAGACCCTAAAATTAAATCGAGAGACTGAGGGAACAATTTATTCGATTTTTATAATTCTTATTTCAATAAGTTTTTGGCAAAAATTGAAAAACTAATTACTCCTCCGATCCTAAATATAAGACCCTTATACTAGTGTGTATAAGGGTCTTATATTTAGGACCGGAGGAGTAATTTAAGTATTTTCATTAGTCAGGGTAACCTCTCTCTTTTCTTTTGTTTTTATTTTATTTTATGAAACACCTTCGCATCCACCTTAACGGCGGCTCCATAAGAGAGCGTCTTACAATGTAAAACATATATATGTGCGTGTCTGTGTTGGATATTATCATAAAAGAATTTATAAATATTTACTTAAGAAAAAAATATTCAAAAAAATTTACTCAAGAACTTAAATTTTCAAGTCACAAGCCCTTAACATAATATCTTAAATATTCCCTGACTAAAGAGGTGTGTAAAACTTTATAGTATAATTATTCATCGTTTAATAATTTAAATTTGGAGTTTAAATAATGATCAAAGACACATTAAAAACTAATAAATACCTTAAGTTAACACAAGCTGTATGTAGTATAGTTTTGTAAAACATGTATTTCTAATATTCCATGCAAAAAGAAGTATATATTTTATATACCTACATAAAATTTTTCCTCCCCTCCCTTTCCTTCCATTTCCCTCATATCAAACAAACCTCTAAGGTCACATAAGATGAAGAAATAATATTATGAAATTTACCAACGAATCTGTTGAAACTGAAAATTAATCTATAAGAGCAAAACGAAATCGTGGGAGAAAGTGTTGCGGCTGACGGAGGAAGACAATGTCAACTTAGACTAACGGCTTTTTAAATGTAATAATTGGCATTATTGACAGAGTAAACAATAAGGGTTAGGTGAAAAGAAAAATAACTAGAAGGACCTTATTTAAAATTTAACAAAACTACAAAGACTTTCAAATTAATTTTTCCTATTTCAAGAAACAATATAGCAGAATATTCAAGTGAATATTTACCTGTTTGACAGATGGATGAACCTGATGATGTTTGATGAGAAGCTTGAACAGTAGAGGCAGGTTGAAGACAATGATTGAAACTGCTGCTAATACCTACGTATTATGCAAGATTGAATGTAAATATAAGAACGAACAAATGAGATCAGGTGAATGTAAATGAATCAAACCAGTTAGTCTAAACTCTTTAATAATTTAGATATTAAACGAAGTACCACCTAAGAAGTCACCAACAACTGAATAATACAAATCTAACTAATATAAATTTATTGTCACATAGCTAGACCATCTAGCATACTCTTTTTGATGTTTCATTTTCTAATATTCAATTTTTCCTGGTAAAAATTAATTTAAGAATCAACATAATAAAGAATCTTCAAGACGATATTTACCTGCAAGATTGAAAGATGGCCTTGATGACAAGAGGGCAATGAATGATAGAAGAATGTGAATGGAGATAAGAAGCAAGTCCGAACTCTTTAAGAGAATAGATGATGAGGATTTGTTCTTTACTTAACTTCTTTAGTTATGAGGACATGCCAACTCTAAAGCTGAAGAAAGCTACATATTCATTCCTTAATGGTGACTTGTGCTATTGTTCTTTCCTTTCATTTAGGTTTCTTTTATGCTGTCATCTCCCTAAAGAGGGAGAAAATGAAAGTATTCCCTTCTTTCTTTGGGCCCAAAAGTAATTGTAATTTCAGTCTTAATATATCAAAAAGAGAACAAAGATGTGATACAAGCCACAAGCAATCAAGTTATTCCCTGCGTAGTACTATGGTTGTCTAAAGGGAACTTCTATGCAAAAGACATGGGACAACTATGCCATTCATGGTTACCGCATACAAATGTAAACACACGTATTTGTATCTGGGAAACGAAACGAATGAAGAAGGTCTGGTTTCTGAAATCAAAATGAAAAAGAAAAGCACCACTCAACTTCCAAAATAAGGCACTACTCTGATTGGAGTCAAAAAGGAAAAAGATGATGTAATTACAGATGCTTGAACATATTTGTACTTAAAGAAAAGATGGATTGATTCAAGAAAAAAAGCTTGCAATACAACAAATAAATTACAGATGCTTATTTGATCATAATATAATTTGGAAAAGAGTAGTGGTTGAAGAGTCTCTACGAGAAACCAACTGGATTTGACGTATCTTACTGAAGAAAGGAATATGCGTGATCAAGATGAATATAAGAGAATAATATCCTTGTGGTGAAAAACTAATATTGTTTCTAGTGAAGGTAAAGCAGCAATTTAGTAGCTTGAAACCACTGCATAAATCAAGCAGGCAAATTTATATTCCGTGCTAGGCAAACCGAAAACTAACAGAATCAATTATGACTTTATTCTTGAATAAAACAGCAAGAACAAAGCTTGAAAAGGGAACACATAACAAATCTGCAAACGAGGTAATAAGAAGCTAACCAAGACATAACTGCTGTCTTCTAGATATATGTAGATCCATAATTCCAGTGGACAGACACTGCGGAAGCTCAAAGTTGTTGGACAAATAATGGGCTGTTCTCGTAAGACAATCAGCACATTCCAGTCTGAATTCCTCGCTCTCTAGCAATTGGAATACTTGAATATTCCATTCTCTGCTTCTTCCATCAGGTTTGACTCTTTTTGTTGAGTGAGTTTGTAGGAAGCCTCTATTAACCTCTAGAATTTCATGCCATTTCACCACTTTTTCTTTAAGTTTTATGCACTATTTGATACAATTGTGCATAATTTGGCTTTAACCCTTGTTAGTTTTGAGCTTATAGAGGTTACACTATTGCATGGTTATTTTGGTCAAATAATTAAAGTCCCAAGCCGCTTGGAAGTGCTTTGAAAGGATTTGAAGACCAAGGTTGCTTAAGAATTATATTATGATGATCAAAGAAGAGCCTTATAATTCATAAACCATAAACTATTTTTTTTCTTCTCTTACAATCTCAATGCATGGCTGAAATCCAAATAGTGCTAGATAGGATTTCAATTCAGTAAACTCATTTGTCCACTGAAGATAGGTTAAAATAATTTAGTAACTTCCTTAATTTTCTCAAATTAGTCAAATGGGTCTTATATTAAAGACCGGGGGTAGTAATCTGGAAAAGAGCAATGGTTGAAAAGTCTACCCCGGAAACCTGATGAATCTGAGGCATCTTACTGAAGGGAGGAACTTTATACTACAAAATTCCAGTGGGCGGACTCTGCAGGAGCTCAATACTGCTGGCCTGTCACCAAAAAAAAAAAAAAATTTGCTGCTGCCCAAATGATGGGCTGTTCTCACAAGATAATCAGCACATTTCATTGTCTCTCTGCATAATTCCACTATGAGTAAATCATGCATGTCTCTGATCTCACTGACTTCAGTCCTTATGAACAGGTATGAAGAAGCTGATTGATTCCAGCGAGTCAGCGTATGTCTCTGATGTCATTGATTGGAATACTTGATGCTTAATGAGTATTCCATTCCCACCAAGAATCAATTAAGTCAAGTCACATTTCTCTTCATATAGAGACTTATAGTGTGTATAAACCATTTCAAAATTACATATTTAGAATTTCGATCGTCTTGTCTTCTTTCATCTTTTCTACTTCTTTCACTATTGGCAACATGTTCATGCGTGGTTTAAAAAAAGCCTTCTATTCTTGATTCACTAAAGAGCATGAAGGAATAGTACATCAGTTGGTTTATGCTTTGCATCCTTGAGGGTCTAC
Source organism: Neltuma alba (assembly GCF_004799145.2). NCBI lineage: Eukaryota > Viridiplantae > Streptophyta > Magnoliopsida > Fabales > Fabaceae > Neltuma > Neltuma alba. The sequence continues at coordinate 73,145 of NW_021637180.1, forward strand.
ATTTAGTTATATTATGCTTGCTGCTAATCTCATGCGCCAATTCCCATTCTAATTAGTAACTTAACAACACTTCACAGAATTCTTTTTTATTGGCTTATATTTTGACCCAGATCATCATGTCAGGTTTTGTTAATATGGTGTACAAAGCATTTAGTGATTTTCTTGCCCATACAACCAGGGAGAAAGCAAGAGTGGTAGAGACATTACTCTTTGTTGAAGGATCTTACGCCTATTTAATTCCAATTGGTTATATCATCAGTGACTCCTCATTGCATCGAATTAGTGATAATCATGAAGTAAGTTTCCTTCATCCATCTCTTCGTTGTGGTCAATTAATTTAGTAAGCATCAGCTTTAACAGTGATTTTATATTCTTTCTTGCCATCTGATAATTGACTTGAGGTTCTTCCCTTGTCATTGGCAGAGATTTATACAGTCAATGCGAGCTATACAAGAGCTCTAATTGTAGCCTCAGGTATTCAGATAATCTTGGAATACCATCTCTCCCTATGCTATTTCCCAATTCCACTTACATGGGTTTATCCAATTCCATGTAATAAGTAATCTCTCATGCTAAATACTCTTTTAATAGATTTTTTTTCAATTTCGATTCCCAAATAAGATCAAATGAGATCTTATTGTCTAACTTGTTACCAAATTGTAAATCAATTGGTCATAGGTTGGCTTGGCTTGTCTCAGTAATTAATCATTTGGCTATAATCACTATACAGATGGAAACGGTGCAAGGCAGCTTGGATTCAGAAAAGTTAGAGTAAGCCATATATTCATATCTTTATTCCAAAGTTAATGTTGCCTTTATTTGGGTTTATTCTATGCCTTCTTTCCTTGAAGACCAAGGAAAACAAAAGTATTGCCTTCTTTATTATTGGGGCCAAAGTAATTGATATTGTTTAGCTTTAACATATCAAAAAGAAGAAGACCAAGGGGTATTGGATCTAACGAAATGGGTTAATTCCATACAACGTGGTGAATAAAGGTGATCATTATTGATTTTTGTTTAGTTTTAACATACTGAAAAGAAGAAAGAAGCGTGTGATATAAGTCATTCTTTCAAATCAGATTTTCCCCCCCAAAAAAAATTTCTCATTTGTACATTCGAGTCTCAATGTAAGAAGTAATCAACTCCCCTCCCCCACCTTAGCCATGATTAAATTTGAAGAACCGAAGATATTTATTAATAAAAATTTGTCCTGTCATGTAATTAACAAACGTAGATGAAAAGTACCTAATTAATTATTATAAATATTGTGAGAAATGAAACTAGAGATAAAAGCTTTATGTATGATGCCTATTGAAAACATTTTAGTAGTAGTTGGTGCTAAATCTTAAAACTTGAATCTCATTATTACCAATTCTAAAGAGTTTGACTCTGAAGTGACCCCTCCAGCCACGACCCAATCTCCATCAAATAATTTCAAATCGTTCCAGAAGAATATTGAAGACATGTTCTTTGACGATTTGGATGGAACAAAAACATAGCTCAACACAAAACCAGAGAAAGGAAACAGAACACTAATTGCTTAAAGAGCCATGAAAAATATGGGATTCTGGATTCAGTAGTATTCTTAAGCCTAGAATGATTTTGTTTAGGAAAATTCTTAGGGAAAATTTCACTGTAGGACCGCAGAAGACAATTTATATTAGACAAGGACCAAAACTTTCTGAAATTTCACTGCAGAACCAAGGGACCAAATTGAAATTAAAATTTAGAGTGAGATTACAATAATACCCCTCCCTTTTTATTTTATTAAAAAATAAATATTTACCGGAGTTACTATTCCGGCCACCAGAGCTCAGGTGGCCGCCGCCGGGGTCCGACCACCGGTGGGCGGAATAGTAACTCCGGCTGGACCTCCGGCAGCCAGAATTTTTTTTTGTTTAAAACAAAGTGGCCAAGGGAGGGTTTGAACCCATGATCCCTTGGCACACCAAAAAACTTATAACCACCAAGCCAAGCAACCCATTTAATCATAAGATGCAAATAAAACTATATATAACAAAACAAACGCAATTATCCAAATATAAATGAACAAGTGAAATTAGATGATTTACAAGTGGAATTCAGAAATTTACAACAAAAATTAGGCAATTTACAAATAACATAATAGAAGTCATAACCCCAAATACAAGTATTTAAGTGCAAATGAGCAAGTGAAATTTGAAAATTTACAATAAAAGGTTATGGATTTACAATCCAAATTTGGCAAACGCAAGAGAATTCACAACCCAAAATGTAAGTGTTTGAGTGTAAGTGAACAAGTGAAATTAGACGATTTACAAGTTGAATTCAGCAATTTATAACAAAAATTAGGCAATTTACAAATAACATAATAAAAGTCATAACCCCAAATGCAAGTATTTAAGTGCAAATGAGCAAGTGAAATTTGAAAATTTACAATAAAAGTTTATGGATTTACAACCCAAATTTGGCAAACGCAAGAGAATTCATAACCCAAAATATAAGTGTTTGAGTGTAAGTGAATAAGTGAAATTGGACGATTTACAAGTGGAATTCAGCAATTTACAACAAAAATTAGGCAATTTACAAATAACATAATAGAAGTCATAACCCCAAATGCAAGTCTTTAAGTGCAAATGAGCAAGTGAAATTTGAAAATTTACAATAAAAGTTTATGGATTTACAACCCAAATTTGGCAAACGCAAGAGAATTCACAACCCAAAATGTAAGTGTTTGAGTGTAAATGAACAAGTGAAATTAGACGATTTACAAGTGGAATTCAGCAATTTACAAATAACATAATAGAAGTCATAATTCCAAATGCAAGTGTTTAAATACAAATGAGCATGTGAAATTTGAAGATTTACAACAAAAGTTTATGGATTTACAACCCAAATTTGGCAAACGTAAGAGAATTCACAACCCAAAATATAAGTGTTTGAGTGTAAGTGAACAAGTGGAATTAAACGATTTACAAGTGGAATTCAACAATTTACAACAAAAATTAGGCAATTTATAAATAACACAATAGAAGTCATAACCCCAAATGCAAATGTTTAAGTGCAAATGAGCAAGTGAAATTGTTGAATACTTGCATTTTGGGTTGTGAATTTTCTTGTGTTTCCCAAATTTGAGTTGTAAATCCATAAAATTTTGTTGTAAATCTTCAAAATTTACTTGCTCATTTGCACTTAAATACTTGCATTTTGGGTTATGACTTCTATTATGTTATTTGTAAATTGCCTAATTTTTATTGCAAATTGCTGAATTCAACTTGTAAATCATCTAATTTCACTTGTTCACTTATATTTGGACATTTGCATTTGTTTTGTTATATATAGTTTTATTTGCATCTTATAATTGAATGGGTTGTTTGGCTTGATGGTTACAAGTCTTTTGGTGTGTCAAGGGGTCATGGGTTCAAACCCTCCCTTAGCCACTTTGTTTTAAACAAAAAAAAAATTCCAGCCACCGGAGTTACTGTTCCGGCCACCGGTGGTCAGACCCCGGCGGCGGCCACCTAAGCTCTGGTGGCCGGAACAGTAACTCCAGTAAATATTTATTTTTTAATAAAATAAAAAGGGAGGGGTATTATTGTAATCTCACTCTAAATTTTAATTTCAATTTGGTCCCTTGGTCCTGCAGTGAAATTTCAGAAAGTTTTGGTCCTTGTCTGATATAAATTGCCTTCTGCGGTTCTACGGTGAAATTTTCCCAAATTCTTATGTTAGAATTGATGTATATATGGTTTATTAAAGAAAACGTCTGTTACTGGAAACTTCATGAGGACGGTGCAAGTAAAGATGATATGGATGGGACCTCAAAACAAATTCTCTGTCTCTGATCTTTAACATATGTTTGATCCATTTAAAAAGCATAACTATAGTTGATTGATCTTAAACTGTACATGAAGTTTTTCTTCCATGCTACATCCTACGCTTCAGAGCAATTTTAGTTTATTGTCTAATATTCTGACATGGCATTCCAACTAGAACTGTAACTCAGGAGCATCAGTCATAATCCGAGTTGAAACATAAAACAGATCATCATATAAAACTAGGACATTAATCCAAATAGATGTTACTTGAAGTAATAGGTTGGATTCATTCCAATAAGATACTATCTCTGGTCCTTAATATTATTGTACCAAAAGATACACTAATCCTCTGATGTAGCTGCTACGTATCTGCCTCCTTTGTGTGAGTGAAGATGACTATATCTACTAATTTTTGTGTGACTGGACGGTTTTGCTTATGAAGAAAGGTCACTTTCCTGAACTGTGGTTTAGGTGTATACACCTAAGTGATCTTATATTGTCTGATTTGTTACAAAGTTGTAAATCAGTTGGTCACCGGTTGTGTTATGACTATCTACTTTGCAATTCAAGCTGTGTTGTCAAACTAGATCACTTGGTTTGGGTTCCGTAGATTCCAAATTAGTGTTTCTAGCCTAACGGACTTGTGTTGGGCATTGACTGGTGGTTCGACTAAAGTAATCGTTTTTTAATTGAAAAAAGTTGAATTACTATGAATTATAATCTACTGATGTATCCTTTGCTGCCCCTACAAGAAGTTTTCAGCCATTGTGTTTGATCTTATTCCATTGATGTCAGTCTCGTTAGACCTCACTGATACAGAGGATTTACTAGAAGTTTCAAGTCACTAAGCATGGCCAGTCACTAAGCATAAATAAAGGGCACATTCAGGAATTACCTAAGCCGCATTCGAAGACCCTCATATACAGACTTTTTGGGCCACCAACTAATTAGGTTATTAACACTTGCAACTAATTAATCACCTTACTAATTCAACTTTCCAACTGCTACTACTAATATTCTGGCATGGCAATTCAAAAGCATCAGTCACAATCAGAATTACAGCAAAAAAGAGATTAAGTAGCGTACAAAACTAGGAAATTAATCCAACTAGATGTTATTACTTGAAGTTAGAATATCACAGGCGCCTTTTAAATGTCCAGCGAATATTTACTTTACACCTTCAACAGAAGTACTTTTGATTCCCCCCCCCCCCCAAAAAAAAAATTATGTCCAATGTAATCATAAGTTCTATGAAAAAGAAGTTCTAATGTGTGTGTGTGTGTATATAATAATAGTTTATAGGTTTTTAGTTGTTAATGTATTCTTTCCAATTTTAGATTTATATTAATTGATGCTGTCATGTGAATAATTGCTAGAAATGTACAATCGCACACCGTTATGTTATAACTGATGATGCACGCCATTAACTATTTGCAGCGGAGCTTCTTTCTTTTTTCCAGCAAAATTTTAACGGTTGCATTCACATTTTCCCATCTTTTCTGATGATCTGAACTTAATAAGTCAGTTGTTTTCTGTTATGATGACAAAGCTGAAAGCAGAGTAGGCAGATAGTTTCTTAAGCCATACACTAATGTTCTGTTTGTTTCCGTAAGAAAGTTTGGAGCTGCTTTTGCATCTATACCGTTCCCGATACTCACTGCATTGTACCGCATTCTCTCTGGATAATAGATATTTTCTATTTATTTAGAACATTTAATTTCAAGCCCTTTGATGGGATTAAGTGGAATAATTGATCAATTCTTTCTTTAGGGTGACGATGAACAAACTCCATAATTTTTGTGTGATTGGACAATTTTGGTTATGAAGAAAGGTCTCTTTAATTTCCTGAACTGTGGTTCAGGTGCCAGCTGTGTTACGCACCTAAGTGAACTCATATTGTTTGACTTGTTACCAAGCTGTCAATCAATTGGTCGCCGGTTGGCTTGGTTTGTCTCAGTGCAGCTAATCATTTGGCTATAATCACGATACAGATGGAAACGGTGCAAGGCAACTTGGATTCAGAAAAGTTAAAGAAAGGCATATATTCATTTCTTTATTCCAAAGTTAATGTTGCTTCCATTTGGTTTATTCTATGTCTTCTTTCCTTGGAGACCAAAGGAAAACGAAAGTATTGCCTTCTTTATTACTGGGGTCCAAAGTAATTGTTGCTGTTTAGCTTTAACATATCAAAAAGAAGAAATAGAAGAAAGAAGCAAGTGATATAAGTCATTCTCTCAAATAAATATATATATATATATATATATATATGTGCCACAACTTACACATGTGTATATCTTAGTCCCGAAGTAAAAAGGAGTCAGCTCCGCTAATTGAAAAACCAGATATATTTGTTAGGTGAATATAGAAGAAAGTATCTAATTATGATTATTCTGAGGGAGATAGTACCTTTATGCTTAGCCCCTATTAGAAGGATTTTATTAGTAATGGTATGTACTAAATCTTAAATCTTGAATTTCATTTAATTTTCTACTATGTTGTACGAGAAATGAGATAGGAAAGAAAAGTAAAGGAGAAAATAGGGTATGGGACCCACGTCATTTTTCTCAAATTTAGTCTAATAATCTCACATTATGGTATTTGATGCAAAAAAAATTTCTTAATTTTATTTATGGCCACTTCATAATTCAGAAAATTTAAATTAATAAATTATCTCACTGTATTATTATCAGATTCAAAACCAGCACGCTTACTCCATTTCTTCACATCCAATGAAATGCACGCACAAATTAATATATATCTTCATACTTCATATATTTCAAATTTTATTTTAAACTTTGATTATTAATATATAATTTATTATGTTTAATTAAAAAAATTGACCTACTTTTTATTTTTACCTTAAAAATAATATTTTTTACTAAATTATTTGGTTTTTAAAATATGATCACATGACAATATACTTTTACCAAATGATTTGATTTTAAATTATTTAATGATGTTAGTCATAATATGATGCTTTCATTGTGATGTTAAATTTGATTTGCAACATGATATATTTTGATATAGAGATAAAGGTATTTTAGTTATTTATGTATTTACTCATTTTGTTTCATATTTTCTCTCTTCTAACCAAATAGGAAATATGATAATATTTTCTCTTCGGTTTTCTTTCTTCCTATTTTGTTTCCTCTCAACCTTTCCCAAATGAAGCATAAAGAGTTTGGCTCTAAAGTGACCCTTCTGGCCATGACATAATTTCAAGATCATTCCATAAGAATATTGAAAACATGTTTGACAAGTTAGATGGAACAAACATATAGCTAAACACAAGGCCAGAAAAAGGAAAACCAAAAACTAATTTCTTGAAGAGCCACAAAAATCTGGGATTCTGGATTCATAATACCGTGCAGTATTCTAAAGCCCAAAATGATGATGTTTAGGAAAAGTCTAATGTTAGAATTGATCTATCTATGTTTTATTAGAGAAAATGTATGTTACTGCAAGCTTCATAACGACGATGCAGGTAAAGATGTGTGGATGGGACCTCAAAACAAATTATGGGATTCATATATTCGATATGTCTTGTACTCCTTTGCGCTGTATATTTCTCATTAGATTATCTAATTAAAAATAATATATTTATTATGTTGTTATTGAAAGCTATTTCCAAAAGCTTGAATAGGAATAGAATGCAGTTGAGATTTGTCCGTTCTTTAGGTTCCAAAGGACAAGGCAGAGTTTACGACTTTCCAAGCAAGCTTCAGAAAGCAGATTCCAGTTCTGTCTCTAATCTTTAACATGTGTTTGATCCATTTGAAAAACACAACCATAGTTGGTTCTTAAACTGTACATGAAGCTTTTCTTATATGCTACATCCCAAGGTTCAGAGCAATTTTAGCTTACTTTCTAATATTCTGACATGGCATTCCAACTAGAACTGCAATTCAGAAGCGCAAGTCATAATCAAGGTTGAAATATAAAACAGATCAGCATATAAAATTAGGACATTAATCCAAATAGATGTTACTTGAAGTAATTGGTTGGATTCATTCCAATAAGATACTATCTCTGTTTCTTAATATTATTGTACCACAAGATACACTAATCCTCTGATATCTCTGCTGGTACGTATCTGCCTCCTTTGTGTGAGTGAAGATGACTAATTTTTGTGTGATTGGACAACTTTGATTATGAAGAAAGGTCATTTTCCTGAACTGTGGTTCAGGTGTATGCACCTAAGTGATCTTATATTGTTTGGTCTGTTACCAAGTTTTAAATCAGTTGGTCACCGGTTGTGTTATGGCTATCCAATTTGTTGTCAAACTTGATCAGTTGGTTTTGGTTTCAGATTCCAAATTAGTGTTTGTAGCCTAACAGATTTGTGTTGGACATTGACTAGTGGTTCTTAGACAGAGAAGACAAAGGTGCTTTGTTTACCCCAGTGCTGTACTAAAGTAAACATTTTTTTTAATTGAAAAAAGTTGAATTATCATGAATTACGATCTACTGATGTCCCCTTTACTGCCCCTGCAAGAAGTTTTCAGCCATTGTGTTTGATCTTTTTAGGCCACCAACTAATTAGGTTATTAACACTTGCAACTAATCAATCACCTTCCTAATTCAACTTGTCCAAATGTTACTGCTAATATTCTGGCATAGCAATTCAAAAGCATCAGTCACAATCAGAATTACAACAAAAAAGAGATTAATTAGCATATAAAACTAGAAAATTAATCCAACTAGATGTTATTACTTGAAGTTGGAATCATAGCAGGTGGCTTTTAAATGTCCGATGAATATTTAATTTGCTCCTTCAACAGTAGTACCTTTTGAATTTTCCCCCCCAAAATTACGTCCAATGTAATGATAAGTTTTATGAAAAGGTAGTTTTAATACACACACATATATAATAATAGCTATAGGTTTTTTTTTTTTTTTTGGTGAAGATAGCTATAGGTTTTTTGTTGTTAATGTATTCTATCCAACATTAGATTTATATTAATTGATGCTATCCTGTGAGTAATTGCTAAAATGTACAACGACACATCCTTATGCTATAACTGATGATACACGCCATTAACTATTTGCAATGGAGCTTTTTTTTTTTTTTTTCGCTTTCAGCAAAATTGTTTTCTGTTATGATGACAGAGCTGAAAGCAGAGTAGGCAGCTTCGCTGTTCTAATTCTGTCGATCACCCACAAAGGTAGGAATTTTCTCCATTCTTGTAAATTCCAAATGAGATGTTCATTTTGAGCAATCAGCTGGATTAAAGGCACATCTAGTGGCGTTCACAAGTCCACCCAAAATCTAGTACTCCAGCACAAAAATCTTCCCGAACAACAACAATACCTTCCCACCAGAATGAATTATGACTTTAAAACCGACAATTAAATTAAATAGCATTTCTCTTCATCTAGAGACTTATAAAGTATAAACCATCGACAATGTATTTCTTTCTTCTCTTACAAATGTCAGTGCACGACTGAAATCCAAATACTAAATAGGATTTCCATTCAGTAAATATCAGCAACTTGTTTGTCCACTAAATATATATTAAAGGATAACAAGCTAGTTAATTACAGCTGTTGCTGACCTTGATGGTTTAGAGGGTTGGGCATGAGTGCCTGCGCTAGCATTCCTAACTAAGACATCCCGTTTTCTGCACTTAATCTCCGCCAATCGTAGAATCAATGAAACAGGGCGTGCCACACCTCTTGTCTCTTGGCATTCAGAAGCCTTCCGTCGTCACTGGATCAGAGAGATCTCCATCCGAATGGCGGGAGAACATCGAAGATTGAGCGCAACAACGGTGTCGTTTGGTTCCAAACGCGAGGCGAGGGGTGGCAGAATCTACCTTGCAGTTGGATGAGGATGGACATTTCAGCATCGGTGGAACAGACATAGCTCATAGCCTCCAACAAGACCATGATTGCTTTACCATTGGCAGAGCAAAGATGGCGCGAAGGGAGGATGGGAAAAATACTCTGAGTGCGTTTGGGACAGTTTATGAATAGATTATAAATAGTTTTTTAATAATAATTTATGAAATACAAGATAACCATATAAAGAGAATTTTATTTCCATTTGTGTAAAATGAGTTTATGGGAAATTTTCACCGCTCTGCTAAATGGAACTTTGGTTTTTCCTTAACAAATTTTAGAGTCGCAGTAATATTTTTTTTGGGTATAAGAGTAGTGGATAGGTGAGGAGTACAAAATCAAGAGTTCAATTTTTTATTCAAAAAAATAGAAGAGTATGATTATAAGATTTTAATAAATAAAATAGTGTAAAATAAAAGAGTAAAAAAATTACAAGTGAAAGAGTCAAAAAAAAAATTAAAACTTTTATTTTAAATTTAACTCATCAAAGTTTTTCATTTCCTGCTTTCCCTCCATTTATCTCATCTTAAACTGATTTATGACTTGGCGGTTTTATTTGCTTATAAACAGATCTGGCTTGGCAGCATCGCTAAATAGACATAAAACTACAATTTTAAAAGTAATCCTATCTGAAGAAGAAATTGTAAAGGCTCCAAACATATGTCAGACATACATGACCTTCCTGACGGTACATTTCCTGGGTCAAGCCACGCCTAGACTTAGATCCATTCACTCATATTTACTAGATCTTGTCATGTATACTTTTCTTAATAACAAAGTTTGGATAGACAACATTTTAAAATTCTATCAGACTGTTATTAATAATAAAATTTTCTGCCTATGATGAAAATTTAATATTATCAGCAGGAATCATTTTTTATAAATAAAATTGTGGTCTCATATTTTACATAAAGTCTACAGTACATTGTATTACTCATAAGATATAGATAATTTCATTTTTTTAAAATAAATTTTACATAGCATAATATAAAATAATTAAAAAAGATGTTCGGACAGTGAGATTATGGATTTGCAATCTGAATATGGTTTATAAATGAGAACAGTGAGATTAGCTCGTTGGCACCCCCCCAAAAAAAAAAAAAAAGACAGTGAGATTAACATTGAGGGTTTGATGTTCGGACTTATTTATAATACTGCCATCACCCCCAAGGCGCACTCAAAAGCTGCCAACCCACTGTCTTCGCTTTTTACTTGATCAGCACATATTCCTTCTTGCTGCTTCCTCACCCGAAAAGCTAAATTGCCAATTATAATCCATATATTTATTTTTTTCCAAATAAATAAAAGATGTTCATATGATATTAATTGTAAAATTGTACTGATAATTAATTCTGGTACCACGTTATTATTAAATTTGAAGAATTTATCATTTAAATTGGCTAAAAATACATATTTGATTTTCTAACTTCATATGAAATTTTAATTTAATCTTTTAATTTTATAAAATATCTTTTCAGTTTTTTAATTGTAACACCATTAATCTTAAACGATAATATTTTGTGTCAATCATTATGACTTTTAAACAACAAACTTATTATATTAGTATTTAAAATATTTTTTAAACATGTCAAATTTCACTGTCAATATTTTTTTATGATATTAGAGTTAGATGATTGCATAAGACACTTCATAAAATTAAGAAATAAAAAAATAATTTGAATTTTCATCACTTCCCAATTTCCCATGCCTCTTTGCCCTTTCTCAAATGTTCCCTTTTCATTTTGAATTTATATTATTTTTTAATTTTATTTTTTCCATCCCAACCAAACTTAGGAATGATTTTAATTTTGTAAAGGAAAATAGTTATGCTGCCACATTTCATTATTCCGAATATAAGATTCAGCAAAACATTTGGGCCCTTATATGTCATTTTCACGACAAACAGATATCCAAGCAACTATACCATAAGGCAGCTAGAACCAAAAAGGACTTCTTGGTTCGCGTATTTTGACATCACAGTTTATAAGTTATAATCCTTGCAATTCATTTAATGCCCATTAACTCCCTTTTCCAAATTCACACTTCTCAAGGTTTTTCAATGATCATCATTTTATTATTGGCATTTTTTTTTTGCGGCTTCCTTCAAATTAAATAATATTATAAATTAATCATGCTACAGTAACAATTTAAAATCAAATAATAATATTTTGCCTAATATTTATCTAACATATTAATTCTGTTGGTAATTAAGAATTATTAAAATTTTTAATTATTATACTAGCTACCATGTGACCTGTGGTGTATTGCCAGGCTTTGAACTATATGGTATGGTACTAAAGTTGGCATCCAACAAAGATTTTTCGATGTTATAAATTTTTAGGAAATATGCTAGATTCAATAGTTCGACAACGGAAACAATTCATTAGTTCATCTTTTTTGCATTTCATGTTACATGTATTTTTAGTATTTCTCGTTGAATTGTAATATTTCTCGTAGCATTTTTATTTTCTTATTTATATAAGTTTTGGTTACAGAGCAATAATATCATAATTTTGAAAATATCATATATTTTATAAATATTAAACATTATTTCAAATAATAATAATTATGAGAAACTCCTTTGCTTCTTATAAAATTAATAAATATAACCAATAATTTATAACAAAATATAAAATAAGGGAACAATCAATTTGTATTTAACTATAATTAAACAAGAGACGTGTTATGACTAGTTAGCATAATAGTTTGCTTTATTAAATCATGAATTCCAAAATATTAATGAGGCAAGTCTGAGTTCTGTTTATGAAATAATTTCTCCGGTCATAAATATATAATCTAGTTTATAGTACAATTTGTACTATATACTAGATATTATATTTAGGATGGAAGGTAATATGTATTAAACTAATATTAAATTAGTTGTGCATAGAAACTGAGAGGTGAAGATTTGTCACCTTGATAGATATAACATCATTTTGGCAGGTAATTTAACAAAGTCCTCTCATTTTATGGAGGTAAATATTTGCATCGTTATCAGCCTCCGCTGTTTATCATTGAAATAAAATGGATATTGATTGAGGGGTTTAGGTTGTAATCTTGAAGGTTTCTCTCTCTTTTTATGGAGGTAAATATTTTGCATTGTTGCCAGTTCAAACTCAGAGTCGTTCTTTACAATGCAGATGCTAGCAACACTCTGTGGCCCGAATTTGAGATCATTATTGAAGACGAAAGTGATAGCAATAAGCCTGACATTTCTGAGAGCAATGCTTTAACTAGTTCTTTGATATCAAAGAACAGAATTGACGACACAATGAATTCCATATTGGAGAACTTTCAGGTGTTGCCTCAAATTCACCCGTCATTGACAGCATAGTTTATATGCAGCTATGTTGTTTGCGAAGTGTTTTTTTTTTTGGGCCTGTAAAGAGGGTGATGGTGACAAAAAGAGTTGGGTTTGCTTCCAGGAGCGTATTAGGTCAGCCCCTGAACAAATATTGAGGTGATTATTGCTTGACTGGTTGAAATTCTGTTGGATAATTGTGCTTCCAGCACCACAGAAATGTGTGGCAAACAGGTTATACTGTGTCTTGGTGTGACCGATAAGCCTGAAAAAGAGTTTTTTTTTTTTTTTTAACTTGACTGGTCTATCCTAGCATGTATGATACTTATATTGTGAACAGAGTGATGGTTGTGACTATGCTGCAATACATTATCTGACTATTGTTCACATGAATGTTCGGGTCACTAGAAACTTGGATTACCCAATTTAAAATGTCACCACTTGTCAATACCATATGTAGTGGCAATAAAAGGTGTGATGACAAACATGGATGTGTTTTACCCATCTTAGAAAAATTTGGCGAGTCTTGCCCCTTTTCATTGTAATACCCTTTTTTTATTGCATTCTTAATAGCTTATTTATTCTGGCGGCAGAAGGTATTATCGAAATACTAATGCGAGACCCATATGGCCAGTTTCAAGCGGTCGACCGTCTAAAGCTGATATCCCTAAATGCAATTACTGTGGTGGTTCAATGTGTTGTGAGTTTCAGGTAAGGTTTTTGAGGATTCATTGATAGAAACTCAATGAATATAGTCCTTAGGTCCTTATTTGACCAACTTAGATAGATCAAGAGAGTTAAATAAATTAGTTGATTATAACAAATGTGGTTTAATCTTTTTTAAAATATCCTGGACTTATATTATAGTATATATCAAGTAAATTAGTTTGGAGAAAAATGATAAATATAAAAAAAAAAAAAACAAAGTAGATTGAGGACTGGAAGACTAGTATTTGTCATTCTTGTTACGGAAGTTACTGATTTAAAAATGTCGTTGGTGCCAGATTCTGCCACAGCTACTCTATTACTTAGGTGTCGACAATGAAGTGGACTATAGATTGGGCATCAATTGTGGTGTACACGTGTGAAGCATCTTGTGACTCAGATGTGGCTTACAAAGAAGAATATGCTCGGGTTCAACTTTACCGGCCTTCCACCACCTGACAGCACTGTTGAAATATCTATTTTTCCATTCTTTTTTTAATAGAGGAAGTATGAGATAGAAATATAGTAACGTGGCATTAAAAGAAAATTTTGTATTATAATGGGATATTGATTTTGTTACTGAGAATATTCAATTTTGGTTCATATTTATTCTGATAATCACTGCTCATGATAACATTGGTTTGAAGTTCTCTACAGCTTATGTCTATTTTGAATCCCACTTGGATTACTGTAAAGGTGGGTTAATCATGTGAGGGTAATTATGCTTAAAATAAAGCTTTTGATCAGACGTGCTCAAGTGGAACGTGAATATTTTAAAAGATAATTTTTGTCAGCTAATCTTGTAGTTGGAATACAGCTGGCTAAACTATATTATTTCTGATCCTTAATGTAAAATTTAGTAGATTGAGATAGTTAATAAATTACAAATATATATTTATTTTCCTTTTTTTTCCTGTTTATCAGTTTTATAAATTTTTGTATAATTGAATAATACATATAAATATATTAAAAAGATCATGTAATATCTATTATAATTAAATAATTTCGTTGTTTTAAATTTTTTTAAAATTAGTTATTTATATCTTATATTGAGGACAAATATTTCGTTCAGCATTTGTGGAGTCAAAGCATGGATATAGAACGAATCAAGGAGAGTACGTTTTGTATGCTAAAGCATTTGAAAATTCGATAATGGATATGTTAAAATATTTATACACTTGTAATTTTTTTTTTGGCAACGAATTATATGCATGGAATTTATTTCATACGTTATGTAGATATTATTTTTCATCTACCTTATACATATGTGTGCGTTTTAAGATATTGCTCCCTATAATATTGGCTTTTCCATTATAGAAGCAGCACACGTCCGAGGGACATCATGCAACTCAAAGTAAGTTGATGTCATGAACAATATCAATTTCTTGTTAAAATTATAAATTTTGTTTTTAATTGATCTGTCATTTTAGAAGCTCAACGCGACATTAATTATTATAGTAGTACTTTTAATAATACACTTATATTTGATTAATTTATTTTCTTGGCCACATTTATAAGACAAAGTTATACATTTGTAAGTAGTAGAAACTTGTTTATAATTAATTTTCTCATTTAGAATCAATACGTAGCTCTCCAAATCTTTTATAAATATGATCAAATGATTGAAACCAGGGATCGATGAGATTAAAATAAAAAACAATAAATACGTGTAAGTAATTAAACCTATCATAATATGCAGGTAATAAGTAATTGAAATTGAGCTTAATGAAAAGGGGCTAACTCTCTGCTAAATCAATATTTGAGTTCTAAAAGATGTGCTCAACTTTTAAATAAGCAAAATCTCTAAAAAGTTAATAATACCTCCTGTCCTTATAGTAATAGAGTTAGATAACTAATTTGATGATATTCAAAAAATTAGTTAAGTCGGATATTTGTTACAAACATGTGTTGATTTCTCTAAACTATCATTTTTAATTTTGTGCATTAAAATACTTTTTGGTTGGAATCTTTTATGATCAAAATGAATATTTTGAGTAGAATGCCAGACAAAGTAAGCTGAATTTTTATATTTAAGACTAAATTTAACTCATAACTAGTGATCAGAGGTAGTAGTTAAGAACATGCTAATTCTAGTGCATAATACTTTTGCTATTCGTATTAAAAAATGGAAAGGAAGAAAGAGCTAGTACAGGTTAATTGCTTTGTTCCTTTATCCTTCTGAAGGCTACCAAAACATTGAAATACAAATAACGATTGCAAAGTTATTAACTAGAATTATATTTGAGAAAGATTATATTAAGCAAAAGATAAAATATAGCATTTATATCCATAAATACATACTTCCTCATCAGGTTATAACCAATTTGACGTTAAAATTAATATTAATTATTGTAAGTTCTGAGCATTTATGAAAAATAAGTTATATTATGGATAAAACTTAGATCCATTTGCTCATATTTATTAGATCCAATTCTCCAATTGAATCTTGTCATGTATGCTTTTCTTAATAACAAGGTTTGGATAGATAACACTTTAGAACTCTATCAGACTGTTCTTAATAACAAAAGTCCTTATATTTATATATTATTTACAAATAATATAACTTAATAATATTTTTAAAATTATATATATTAATAAACTGATTAATATCAATGGATATACATTTAAATTCATATTTTTGTCGAGCAAGTCACAATAATGTCACATTTCAGCCTGCAAATTCTAGTGCTCGCCAACTTTAAAAAAAAAAAAAATCATATTCTTATTTATCAGTGAGTCCATTGCATAATGTAATCTTATAAATATATATATATATATATAACATAAAGATTCTACAATAAATCGCATTACTTATAAGTTACAAATACTTTTATTTTTTATACATTTTATATCTCATAATATAAAATAATCTTTTTTATGAATTTGCAATTTGAATATGGTTTAGAACTCGTTGGCCCAAAAAAAAGTAACAGCGAGATTACCATTGAGGGTTTGATGTTCCAACTTATTTACAATATTGCCATCATCACCCACAGAGCGTTCAAAAGCAGCCAGCCCACGGTCTTAGCTTTCCACTTGGTCAGCACATATTCCTTCTTGCAACTTGCCGACCCAATAAAGCTAAAATTACAATTATGGTCCATAAATTTATGGTTTTCCCCAAATAAATCGAAGATGTTCGTATAGTAATTTGGAGCACTAGTTAATTCAGACTCAAGTGAACAGAAATTATAAAATGGACACCAAATTATTATTAAAAATGAAGAATTTATTATTTAAATTTCGTAAAAGTGCATATTTGATCTTCTAACTTCATACAAAATTTTAATTCATAAAATATCTTCAGTTTTTTAATTTTAACACAATTAGTCTTAAACAATAATATTTTGTGTCAATCATTATTACTTTTAAACAATAAACTTAGTATATTATTATTTAAAATATCTTTTTAACATGTGAAATTTCAATGCCAACATTTTTTTATGATATTAAGGTTAAATCATTGAAAAAAACACTTTATAAAATTAAGAAACAAAAAAAAAACTTAAACTTTTCATCACTTCCCACTTTCCCATGCCTATTTACCCTTTCTCAAATGTTCACTTTTTATTTTAAATTTATATTATTTTTTACTTTTTTTTTTATGCCAACCAAACTTGGGAATGATTATAATTTAGTAAAGGAAAATAGTTATGCTGCCACATTTCATTAATCTGAATATAAGATTCAGCAAAACATTTGGGCCCTTATATGTCATTTGCTCCATAAACAGATATCCAGGGAACCATCCTATAAAGCAGCTGGAAACAAAAAGGACTCGCCGGTTCGCGTATCTTGATGTTACAGTTTATATCCCTGACAATTCATTTAATGCCCGTTAACTCCCCTTTTCAGCTATTTGGATAACATAAAAAACTATGGTTTTGGGACCCAAACTATGGTTTAGGTCCCAAACTTGCCAAACACCTAGGAAAAAATAGGAACCATTGTTTTGGATCAAAACCATGGTTTGAAGCTCAAACCATAGTTTCAGAAGAAGTGAATCCATTCTGCTTCTGACTCAAATGGGAGAGTATGATTGTGCCTGTAGAGTAGATCTCAACGATAATATGATTTTAACATTCCTCAATTATTTTTTTATAAACATATTTAATCTTATATTTTATAAATATATATACATATTAATTATATTATTTTATATATTATTAATTATGTTGGTAAAAAATATATTATTAACAATTTATTTTTTCAAATTAAAATATATTATAAAATCTATCTTTTATATAATTATCATATTAACTTATGATTTTTTTAGTAAAATTTGTACATATAAAAAGTTCTTCTGATAACAACTATCAAAACACTCTCATTTATCAGAATCACTTTTTCACAAAATCTATTCTTCACAAAATCTATTTTTTTCATAATCTATTCTTCAGAAGTTATTTTCCAAACCATGGTTTGATTTCATCCAAACATCCCCTATCTTCCCAAAGTTTCTCATTGATCATCATTTTATATTGGCATTTCTTTTTGCAGCTTCCTTCAAATTAAATAATATTTTTTCGGTTTTAAATATAAAATCTATTTTGTAGTATAATTTATACTATAAAATGAATCTTATATTTAGAATCAGAGTAGTATTATAAATTAATCATGCTACAGTAATAATTTAAAATCAAATAATAATATTTTGCATAATAATTCAGTTCGTAATTAAGAATTATTAAAATTTTTAATTATTATACTAGCTGCCGTGTGACTTGTGATGTATTGCCAGGCTTTGAACTATATGGTATGGCACTAAAGTTGGCATCCAACAAAATTTTTTAGATATTGTAAATTTTTAGGAAATATGTTAGATTCAATAGTTCGATAATGTAAACAATTCATTAGTTCATCTTTTTTGCATTTCATGTTACGTGTTTTTAGTATTTCTCATTGAATTGTAATATTTCTTGTAGCATTTTTATTTTCTTATTTATATACATATAAGTTTTGGCTACAGAGCAATAATATCATAATTTTGAAAGTATCATATATTTTATAAATATTAAACATTATTTCAAATATTAATAATCATGAGAAACTCCTTTCCTTCTTGTAAAATTTATAAATATAATCAATAATTTATAATAAAATATAAAATAGGGGAACAATCAATTTATATTTAACTATAATTGAATAACAGATGTGCTATAACTACTTAGCATAATGGTTGACTTTGCTAAATCATGAATTCCAGAGTATTAATGAATCAAATTTTTCAAACAGTTCATTCATTTGTATTTATGAAATAATTCCTCCGATACTAAATATAGGATTTAGTTTATAATATAATTTTTATTATAAACTAGATATTATATTTAAGACTGGAGGTAATATATATTTAACTAAAGTTGTCTCATTTTATGGAAGTCAACATTTGGATTCTTATCAGCCTCCACCTTTTATTCATGAAATGGATATTGACCAAGGGGTTTGGTTTGTAATCTTGGAAGTTTTTCTCCCCCTCTTTTTATTGCAATAGAGTAAAAGAACGTATTAAACATTAATATTTTGTTTAATTTTTCTTCGTTACAATGAACTGAATTTGCCGATATGGGGGATTTACACAGTTTGACTTGGTATTAAAACACTGACAAAAAAGAAAAAGAAAACTTAGTTTCAAATTTCTGAATTTCAAACAATTTGAATTTCAAATGATTGAGTTTATCTGGATTTGGTTTGTTTATAATGATCAAGAGAAAAATAACAAAAATTTATTGAATAAACAAAAATAGTGTTCATAGCTAATTTTAGATTCTTATACCTAGGAAAATTTCTGTAGTTCCACAATTCATAAAAAATTACAATTACTAATATAAAATTAAAAATAGTCAAATTAATGACCTTTAGATTTTTGGAATTATTATACAACAACAACAACAAGCCTTATCCCACTAGGTGGGGTCGGCTACATGAATCACACGACGCCATCGTGCTCTGTCAACAACCCAATCTTTAGATATGTTATTGACTAGGAGGTCTCTTTCAATGACCTCATTCAACGTTCTTCTCGGTCTTCCCCTGCCTCTTTTTATGGGACTCCATCTTGTTTGATCCACCCTCCTCACCGGGGCCTCCAAAGGCCTTCTCTGCACATGTCCAAACCATTTTAAACGATTTTCAACCATTTTCTCTTGGATAGGTGCCACACCAACTCTTGTCCTGATCTTTTCATTTCGAATCCTATCTTTTCTTGTATGACCACACATCCATCTCAACATCCTCATTTCTGCTACTCCGACTTTGTGCTCTTGTTTTCCCTTTATTGCCCAACATTCACTACCATACATCATAGCTGGTCTTATAGCAATCCGATAAAATTTTCCTTTAAGCTTCTCAGGTACCTTCTTATCACAAATAACTCCGGTAGCTTTCCTCCACTTTAACCAGCCAACTTGTATTCTATGAGAAATGTCTCCATCAATTTCTCCATCCTCTTGTATAGTGGATCATAAGTATTTAAACTTAGATACTTGAGGAATAATTTGTTCTCCCATCCTCACCTCCAAATCCCCATTACCTTGCCTCCCTCCAAAATCACAATGCATATATTCTGTTTTGTTCCTGCTCAAACGGAAACCTTTCGACTCCAAAGTCCTTCTCCATAACTCCAAACTAGTGTTAATCTCTTCTTTTGATTCCGCCATAAGGACAATATCATCCGCGAAGAGCATGGACTTAGGGATTCTTTCTTGAATAGGTTCAGTTAGAACATCCAGAATAATGTTGAACAAGTACGGACTCAGAGAGGATCCCTGATGTAGGCCAATCTTAATAGGGAAGTCCTTTGTCTCCCCTCCAGGCGTCCTTACACTGGTAGTTACCGCCTCATACATATCTTGTATGGCTTTGATATAAGCAACCCGTACACCTTTCTTTTCCAAAGCCTTCCACAATACTTCTCTTGGCACACGATCATAAGCCTTTTCCAAATCAATAAAAACCATATGTAAATCTCTTCTTTTACTTCTATATCTTTCCATTAACCCCCTTAGTAAATAGATTGCTTCCGAAGTGGATCTCCCTGGCATAAATCCAAATTGGTTTTCCGAAATAGAAGTCTCCAACATCAACCTATATTCCATCACTTTTTCCCACAACTTCATTGTATGACTCATAAGTTTTATCCCTCTGTAGCTTGCACAATTTTGAATGTCTCCTTTATTCTTGTAAATAGGAACTAAAATGCTTCTCCTCCAATCATCCGGCATATTTTTAGAGCGTAGAATTTCATTAAAAAGCTTGGTTAGCCACACCTCCCCCTCCTCGCCCAAACATTTCCAAACTTCAATAGGGATACCATCAGGCCCAACAGCTTTTCCCTTGTTCATTTTCTTGAGAGCCGCCTTAACCTCTCCGATACGTATCCTGCGGTAGAAAGCCAAATTCCGATCATCTTCGTTAATTAACAAGTCCTGCAAGTCCTGAATCGCATAATTGCTTCCCTCATTAAACAACTTGTAAAAGTAAGCCTCCCATCTGTCCTTAATATCACCATCAGTAACCAACACTTTACCATCTTCATCCTTTATACACTTTACTTGGTCCAGATCTCTCTTTTTCCTCTCCTTTTGCTTCGCGATCTTGTAAATATTTCTTTCTCCTGTCTTTGTTCCTAACTCTTGATAAAACCCTTCATAAGCTTTAGTACGTGCTTCGCTCACTGCTCTCTTTGTCTCTTTTTTAGCCAATTGATACTTTTCCCGGTTCTCTACACTATTGCACAAGTGTATGGCTTTAAAACAATCTCTTTTCTGTTTGACTTTCTCCTGCACACTCTTATTCCACCACCAAGTCTCCTTATCTCTTTGACCAGGACCTTTGGATTCTCCCAAAATTGCTTTAGCTACCAAACGAACCCTCGTAGCTATCTCTTCCCACATCATGTTTGCGTTTCCCTGCAACTCCCAAATCCCTTCCTTCAAAAGAGTCCTTTTGAATAACTCCTGCTTTTCTCCTTTTAATTGCCACCACTTAATTCTGGGTTTTGCCACTTGATGGTACTTTTCCCTGGTACTCTTAAAACGCACATCAAGGATAAGTACTCTATGTTGGGTAGTCACCCCGTCTCCTGGAATCACTTTGCAATTAGTACACAATCTTCTGTCCAGATTCTTAACCAAAAAGAAATCAATCTGTGATTTCGAGACGCCACTTTTGTACGTGATTAAATGCTCCTCTCGCTTCTTAAAACAAGTGTTGACAATCTTAAGATCGTATGCAAGAGAAAAATCGAGAATAGATTGTCCTCCACTATTAAGCTCCCCGAAACCAAAACCACCATGGGCCCCGCTGAATTGTCCTGCTTCCTTACCAACATGTCCATTAAGGTCCCCACCGATAAAAATTTTTTCTTCAAGTGGTATGCTTTGAACCAAACCCTCTATATCTTCCCAAAACTTATCTTTAAGATGTGTCTCTGCCCCAACCTGAGGTGCATAGGCACTAATGATGTTGATAGTATCCTTCCCAACGATTACTCTTAACGATATTATTCTGTCCTCAAACCTTTTAACCTCTACCACATTCTTTTTCCATGTCCCATCCACGATGATACCAACCCCATTCCTTGCGCTCACCTTTCCTCTGTACCAAAGTTTATACTCTCCAAGTTCTTTGGCAGCTTCTCCAGTCCATTTGGTTTCTTGGAGGCATAAGATATTAATCCTTCTGTCCCTCATAACTCCTGCTACTTCCATAGATTTCTCATTCAACGTCCCAATATTCCAAGTGCCAAATCTAATCTCAGTCTCATGAACTAACTTCTTTAGCCGCCTCCGTCCAAGAGAGTGCGGTAGCCCTTGCTCATTTAACACTACATCCGGGCGACGATGCAGCGGCTCTAGCTCATTTCTCACTGTACTCGAGCCATACAGCGCGTCACTTCTGGGCAACGACCTAGCATTAGCATAATTACTTCGTTGATCCATGTTCATGAGATTCGACGGGTTTTTACGTTAGCTGTCGAGGGCCTAACACAACCCTCCTCCTTTATCCGGGCTTGGGACCGGCTAAACAATATAGGCGGAGTTATTTTTGGAATTATTATGAAACACATAAATATGAACAATGTAAAATATTTTTTTAAAAAAATACAGTTGAGGCCCCAGAATTTTTTTTTCCAATTTTAAATATTTGATGCAGTTTTAAAAATTAAAATTTTGTATTATTGAATATAAATATTTGAAAATTATATATTCTTTCCTCTATCTCCTCCTAGGATACCCTGGCCGTCCCTGCATCCCTATGAAGGGTAAAACAGCCCTCCATTTATTAGACAAAAAGTGAATTAAAAGAGAATGCTTCCCTCCTTTACCAGGTTCCCACATAAAGCCTTGAAATTTCCCAGCTTCCTTCGAATGACCCCATTCGTGATATTGTGAATTATGGCGCCTTTGGCTTCCATGATAGTCATTAAGGAATGAAATTGAAGATCTTCGGGGGGATTTGTCATTTTACATTCTGTTTCGAAGAGAGAAAACAAGCTTATTGGCCACATAAGAGGGAGTTACCCAGAAGCTCCGAGCTTATGCGTACACACACACACGTATATATATTCATTTCCTTATTTATTCATTTTCATGCTTTTATTTGCTTACTTTATATCTGCACTTACTTTGTTCTGAATTCCTTTCCTTCCACCTTTTTTCCTCCTTCCCTCTCTGTTATTACTATTATTTTTTGTCTCTCTGTTTCTCTTCTTGTGTGTGCGCTTTGTTAGAAGCTTCAGCTTTCAACAATGGCGGACAATACCCATGCACCTATGGATCAGCTTCAGGACCTTGAGTACTGCATAGACTCAAATCCTCTGTGGGGTACGCCTCGTTCTTTCTCTTTCTATAATCTCATTTGGGTTTTGTTTGTTTCGGTTTTCCACGCTTAAAGAAATATGCTTTGTGGGTCTCTCTCCCTCTGTTGTTTTGGCGTCTATTGTCTTACTCATTATTACTTCCATTTTCTATTGCTTCTTATCTTCCTTTCATAATCATGTGCGCCTTTAAAAACAAGAGCTTTTTTAAATATTCATTTGACTGCAAAGTTGCAGTCAGTTTTCCCCCACAAAACAGAGGATGGAAAGCTTGTCATTTTCTAAAGTATGAGGATCGAACTTTTTTTCTTAGCATTACAGACATTTCGTAATCGAAGGGAAAATGCCGCTATTTGTTTTGAGTTTTCTGAGTAACTAAAGAAGTGTAGAAACATGCTTTCACTGTCCTTTTTGGTGTGTTGATTAAAAGTTCAAATTTTTACGTTTCTCTCTGTTTGCTCTCTGAGGGTAATTTTCTTTATACTTCTGCGAACAAATTTACACTTTGCATTCTGGCATTATAATTGGCATTTCGAGCTTCCCAGTACTTCATTATCATGTTTACTTAGCTATGGAAGATTAATAACCATGCGTTGCAAATGAGGGCATCAATAACGGCATCATGTCACGCTAAGTTACCCTTTCACCCTGTCAAGGGTGAGCAATTTTCTCTTTCTAGCTAGTTCTGGTGAATGATTAATTGATTACTGAAGAGATTAAAGTGGCCCCACATATTTATTTAAGACTAGTCTTTTATTTATTTAACCTTTTTCTATTGGTAACCCTTGCATGAGTTGATGTTCTATCTACAATAGCTAAGTCAATATTATTTATTTGTTTTTGCTCTATCCTACTCCTACAGTGAAATTATTTTGAATTCAAATCATCTTGTATAGTTAAAAGGTTTAAACTACTGGGCTATTTAGAATTGAGAAATGTAGCCATAGCATTAAAAAGGACAGAAATAGTTATGGACTTTATTTTCCAGACTTTGGACTAACTACTTTGTTGACTTATAAGAGGTGGAGAAATTTTAGGAAGACTCAATCATGTGCTTCTTGAGTTATGAAAATTATGCACTTGTTATGTTTTTAGTGAACTTGATAATGAATGCCCGAAGCCTCCATCAACATTTGTTTTTTGTTCTTTTGTTTATTTTTTCAAATTTTACTGGACAACATTCAGTTTTCTCTAGATTCCTAGCTGCATGAAATACAGATGGGAACCTCATGAAGCTCCCTTCATTTTCTTTATCATGGAAAACGGGTTAGCATAATGTTAATTTGTATCGTACAAAATTTAGTGATAATCAAAGTTTGTAAAATGGTAACTATGAGAAAATTGCCATTAAGATTCTGAAAAATTTTGCTTATATCACATATCCTATTGGCGTGTACATAAAGATTCACTTGGACGTTTCTCTATAAGTGACTAAGGTCTAGTTATGTTGCATCAAAAAACAATTGTCCAACTCTAGTCTTTTGTTGTCATTTAAGCATATGAATGTAAGTTGTCTGATATATTGCTTGTGCAAGTCAAATAATAAAAGAATGCTATTCTATAATCTGCTGCTGACTTTCTTCAAGCTTGGGAGATATTACAAGTCTTGGCTGCATTACCATGTGGCCATGTTAAGCATGTTTCAACTAAGCTATAATGTGTTCTGTTGTGTGCGGGTGAGAAAAGAATAGAGAGAGACTGAGAAAGAAGGAGGGAGGATTCTGTTACACCCTCCAAATCTTGATATCTGAAAAGTTCTAACTTTCTTAACTTTAACCAAATATATGATCTAAGTTAGAGTATAAGACGTCCAATATTTAGAGAGTGAAGAATACATGTTTTGGTATAGTTAGATGCTTGCTTACATTCTGTTCTTTTTTCATTAAATTTCTGTCCCTTTTCCTGCTCATAGTGAATGTCCTTTTTTGCAGTGAAAACTATTTTATTAGGATTTCAAAATTACATACTGGTGCTGGGGACAAGTGTGATGATACCTTCATTGCTCGTTCCAGCCATAGGAGGAAGTGATGTAAGCTAAATTTCTGCTGCCTTGTGTTTCTTTCATCTTTTTAACTTCCTTCACTATTGGCTCACATGTTGATGTATGGTTGAAAAGCCTTTTATTCGTGATTCACTGAAGACCAAGTAGGAATGGTATAACAGTTTGTTTATGCTTTTTATCTCTAAGTATCTACATTTAGTTATACCATGCTTGTGCTGATCTCATGTGCCAATTCCCATTCTAATTTTCAACTTGACAAAACTTTACAGAATTCTTTTTAACTATATAGGGTTAAATTTTGGCCAAGATGATCTTGTCAGGTTCTGTTAATATGGTGTACAAAGCATTTAGTGATTTGCTTGCTCATACAACCAGGGTGACAAAGCAAGAGTGATACAGACTTTACTCTTTGTAGCCTGCATTAACACACTTCTCTAATCACTTTTCGGAACCAGATTGCCCGTAGTTGTTGGAGGATCTTATGCCTATTTAATTCCAGTTGGTTATATTATCAGCGACTCTTCATTGCATCAAATTAATGATAATCATGAAGTAAGTTTCCTTCACACATCTCATCGTAATGCATCAGCTTTAACAATGATTTTCTTTTCTTTCTTGCCATCTGATAATTGACTAAGGTTCTTCCCTTGTCATTGGCAGAGATTTATACAGTCAGTGCGAGCTATACAAGGAGCTTTAATTTTAGCCTCAAGTATTCAGATAATCCTGGGATACAGCCAAGTTTGGGGACTACTTTCAAGGTACACAAGTTGCATCTGAAAATGTTGATGAAATGAAAATTACAAAAGTAATATATCTAAGCATTTACTGAAATATGGTTTCCCCACCTAGTGAAATAAGGATTGTTGTTGTTGGTGGTGGTGGTGTTGTTGTTGTTGATTTACTGAAACATGGTTTATGGATCTTCTCCCTAGATTTTTCAGCCCTCTTAACATGGCACCTATAGTTGGATTGCTTGGATTAGGACTCTTCAACGAGGATTTCCTGCGGTATGTGTTGCTATGAGCAGCTTTATATGTTATACATTTGGAAAACCTTAGCCTTTTCGAGGAGAAGAAAATGACAGGAAATTATGTGATCATACCATTTCAATTATAAAAGGACTTCTACTCTGTAATCTGAATGTTACTAAACAGTATGGCATCTAAAAAGCATTCCTTGAATAGCTGAATGCAACCTCTGAAGTTGATTCCTGTTTCAAGTGACTACATTTTTTTTCCTTGAAGCTTAGAGTTGGACCTCTGCTTCTATCTTTGCTTATTTGAAGGCTTAGTCTAAATTCTATCATTTTAGATTTCTGAATAGTACTTGATTTGACCTCTAAATAACCGTATTAATGAATCTTCTTTCAGAAGGCTATTTTAACTCACCGAGCTATCTAATGCCAGATTGAAACGTTATTTGCATAATTGCATACCATCTAAGTTTAATGGCTCATTTGGTATGCAGAATATTAGGGATAGAAAGTAAAATAGAATAACAATGGAGAAAAGAATCTTACTTATATGCTTGGAAAAAAAAAAGATGGTAATATTGAGTGATCATATGACGAACATAATAGATGCCATGTATTTGTTTGTTTTCTTTTTTTCTTTTTGTTTTTTTAATTGGAAAGGGAATGCTTTTCTTTATGATATAATATGGGCCCTAAGAGTACTCAATCATTTGATTATCTATTTCAGTTGGGAAACTGTATAGAAATTGGCTTGCCAATGCTCTTGTTAGTGATTGGATTATCACAAGTAAGTGGAAAATCACTAATAAAACATGGTGCTTCAAGCCATCACATTATTCAAATCTTCTTTCGGACAAAACTAATTCTGTCTAATTTGTAGTATTTTAAGCATGTGAGACCATTTAGAGATACCCCTATATTTGAAAGATTTCCAGTGTTAATTTGCATTGCCATTATTTGGATCTATGCTATTATATTGACTGCAAGTGGAGCTTACCAGCATAAACCTGCTAGAATACAGCATTTTTATCATACAGACAAAGCAAACCTGATATCTACAGCCTCATGGTACGTCTTTTTGTTCGATTCTTCTTAAATTTTGAACCACTTAGTTGCTGAGGTCTAAGGTTTCTTTCAATGCTAATAATAGGTTCCCGTACCCACTCCAGTGGGGCCCACCGACCTTTTCTGCTGGTCATGCATTTGCTACAATGTCTGCAGTTATTGTCTCAATGGTTGAGGTAACCATTTATTATCCTAATCATGTCATCTACCATTAGCACTCTTATTTTCACTATTCTGGCAAAGAGAATAATGTTCTTTTTCTGATGCAACATAGCATGCCTAAGTTATGTTTAACCAAATGCAAACACACGTGAGAAAACTTCAAGTGATAAAAGCTGTTGGACCAAAAACCCTAGGCTTTTAAATATATGTGGTACATATATTTTATGTCTTGTTCAAGTGGTTTGGAAATAACTTTCCATGGTCTTGAGAAATTAGTATAACCACACACCAGCTGCTCCTATTGTGTTCAGTTATTTCTGTTGACTATTTCTGTAGCTACAATATTTACACTCTGAAAATTGTTCAAGGGGCTGAAGATATTTTTCTCAACTCATTTATTTGGTAGTAATTAGACAAAGGGATTTTTCTTCCCTGTTCTGCAATGGCTATTATATCTTTATGATCATTATCCAATGTTCACTTTTATTATTTTTTCAAAGTAAGAGAATGATGTTTAATTTTTACCCTCAAAATCATTTTTTTATTATTTTCCGATCCATTCATTTTTCAACGTGCATACGAAATGATAAAAGGAAGAATTTAGAATAATCATAATGTTGGCCTCTTTACTATTTTGGGGAATTCTGCAATAGTGTTCTGATAAAGAATTTCTCATTACAGTCAACTGCTGGATATAAGGCAACATCCCGGTTGGCAATTGCAACTCCACGTGCTACTTATGTTCTGAGTCGAGGTGTTGGCTATTTACCATAAATCAGTTATTGATAAAGTGCAGCCTGTGGTCATACTGATTGTTAAATTTTGATTATATTGATTTATTGGTCCTGTTACTTGAATTGCAAGAAATCCATAATAACATTATTATAGATCTGATACTTGATGTGTCTGAAAGCTGATCCTATTAATTTTGCACAGGGCATTGGTGTCTTGCTCGGTGGTCTTTATGGAACAGGGACAGGTTCTACCGTTTCAGTGTAAGTGACACCCTTTCGTGAGATTTTACTGCAAAGTTACTTGCATGTGGTCTCTCTAATCTTTGAATATTAGTTTGATGACCATCTTTATTATGCATTCAGAGAAAATGTGGGCCTTCTCGGACTAACTCGAGTTGGAAGTCGAAGGGTTGTTCAGATTTCTGCTGGTTTCATGATATTCTTCTCTATGTTAGGTTGGTATAGTTCTTTCAAAACATTAGTCTGCACCATTGATACAACAGAAATGAGGCTCTGATGTTTTATTTCTTTCTCATGTTGTGTATTTTAATTGGGGAAAATGAAAATACATCTCTTCATCTCTTTGTAATTTATGAACATCATCAACTTTGAAATGATATATTTCCAACTCTGACATTTAAAACCTTTTGTTTATTACTTGGCTACAGAATTTGACATTTCATACCCTTTATCCTCCCACATGAACCGCCCCTATCAGTTTAAACGTAAACAAGAGGGCAAGAGTGGTTGGTCTCCCTACCTTAAAAAATGTATTAAAAAAGAGACATTATTGAGTATAACAAAGATATAAAAAAACATCCTTTCCATCGTTATCTTTCCTCCTCAATTCCAAACGGGGCCTAAATCCCAAAGTTTCTAGTAGAACTGTTTGCAAATGACTTAAAGGGTTGCATCCACATTTTCCCATCTTTTCTGATGTTCTAAGCTTAGTAAGTTAGTTGTTTTCTGTTATGATGATAGAGTAGAAATTAGAGTAGGAAGATAGTTTCATTTATGCTAGCTAAAGTATCGTTCTGTTTGTTTCTGCAGGGAAGTTTGGAGCCGTCTTTGCATCTATTCCGTTCCCAATATTCACTGTGCTGTATTGCATTCTCTTCGGTCTCGTAGGTACACAAGCAATTAGTTCAATTAAATTTTTATTTCTATAGTTAACTTTAGCTTCTCCATTCACAGTTACTTGTTTTTGTTCCTTCAGCTTCAGTTGGAATATCATTTCTTCAGTTCACAAACATGAACTCCATGAGAAACCTAATCATCACTGGGCTATCATTGTTCCTTGGAATTTCTATTCCTCAATTTTTCAATGATTACTGGAGTCCTCCACATCATGGCCTTGTTCATACCAATGCTGGATGGGTGAGTTTTCGTTTAGTGGCATAATTAGCTATTACGCAAAATTTGATTGAGAAGAGTAGTGATCAAAGTGTAAAATAGATATTACACTAGTTTTATGTGCAAGCAAAATGAAATCTCTTCCCAGAAATGTTGAACCAAACAGTTAAAGCTAAATAAATTACAGTTTACTTCTTTATGGTTTGACTCAAAATTAAAATGATTTAGAATATTTTTTATTAATTTAGAACTAGTTTTAGGCCTTTTGATGGGATTAAGTGGAAATTTGTCTTAAAAGGCTGAGATTATTGATTAAGACATAAGCAAACCATCCCTACATTGTTGCTGAAATTTTCGAACATCAAGAACTCATTTTTATGTGTGACAATGTGTCATCTTTGTAGCTCAATGCACTCATAAACACCATATTCTCATCACCGGCCATAGTGGCTTTGATCGTGGCGGTGTTCCTTGACAACACGCTCGAGGTTGAAAAGTCAAAGAAAGATAGAGGGATGACATGGTGGGCAAAGTTCAAAAAATTTAAAGGAGATAGCAGAAATGAAGAGTTCTATACTTTGCCATTCAATCTCAACAGGTTCTTCCCACCTACTTGATATTCATGAGAATGAGAAGCACAGATACATAAATCTTTAAGTCATGGCAAATATGATGAGTAATATTTTTTCTTCACAATTATCCCTCGATTTTTTTTAACTTGGTCCCACTTAGGATTACAAAGCATTTGGATTCATGCTCTGTAGATTCAATAAAGAGAACATTTGTGTTTCTAGTTTTAGTACCTTTTTAAAAACTCTCAAGACTATTTCTACTTTGTAGTTACATTCTTTTATGGAACTTTCTTCAAATGTATCAATCCATGAATGTAAAGAATCCTAGTTTCTTATATATGTTTGCTAAAGTATACTTTATTAGATGAATAAAAAGGGGGGAAAACAGCAAGACTTTGGTTTATAATAAGTGGACTATGAATGATATTTTTATTTTTAAATTAAACACAAGGAAGTTTTGTCATATTCTTTTTATAATTATCACTTATCACTGTTCCCTGTGAAGGCCGGATGTAATCTAATTCTTGTGTTTTTATAACATAATCTAATTCTATCTGATCATGGAATCTAATAATGCTCAAATTAACAATATTAGATATCATATTTATAAATGAAACAAAAGAAAATTATAACATACGTTGTTGTTGAAATGTGCAAATATATACAATAATTTAGTTGTAATGTAACTAGTTTATGTCTTGCCTAACAATATTTTTTAAAATTAAGTTGCATGAATGAAAATTATGACAATTAGAGTTATCAAATAAATGGCGGAGCTCACAACTCGAGCTGGTGTGTTTGAAATTTCTTAAAACAAAAGATAACAAAGTATACTTTAGCAAGACATAAATTAGTTACATTACAACCAGATAACTTATTTATTTTTCAATTTTTGTCTTTGATGAAAAATATTTTAAATTTATCTAATTTTATTAATGTTGAATTTTTATTCATAAAATTTACATAAATGTTCCCTTTAATGATATTTTTCTCTTAAAAATTGTTTTAATTTTATACAAAATGTCGGCAATTGTTGAAAAATTTACAATTATTTACAGTCATCAAATTGATGTACTGGATTATAAAGTTTAGAACCTTCGAAACAGATTCGTTTACAA
This sequence comes from Neltuma alba, assembly GCF_004799145.2. Lineage (NCBI taxonomy): Eukaryota > Viridiplantae > Streptophyta > Magnoliopsida > Fabales > Fabaceae > Neltuma > Neltuma alba. The sequence continues at coordinate 104,588 of NW_021637180.1, forward strand.
TTTAAAAGTATGTTATCCTTTTTTTTCTTTTTTAATTTGAGAAAGCTCTTTTGGAATGATTTTTTCTACATCAAAATGAATATAGAACTGTGATTATATTTTTTTAAATAATAATAACTATATTACGAAATTGAAATAAAGAATAAGATAAGAAATCATTGATTGATACAATATTTGAAACAAAATAAGTAGTGGACACAAGAGCCACGCAATTATTGTATTTTGTGTACAATGTTGAATATAATCACATAACTTCAGAGTAAAGTTATATCTACATTTTCATCTATTTTCAACACAATAATACAAATCCAACACATTTTCACAGACATAAAGCTCAGTAAAACACATGCAGATAAAGAAACCATTAGAAGATCCAAAGCTCAAATCAGTCCTTCATTATCTAACTTTCTAATTTGATCTCCACGGCTGACCAAAGACAAAAACAATTAATTAGCAGCCTAATCAAAATGGAACATAGACAAAATAAAAACCAATAAACTTATTTATTATACACAATTTTTGAAATTTTCCTTGGATAATGTGTACTAAACTACAGCTAATTATGCTTATAATGATGAGAAATAATGTGTTACTACGAATGCGAAAATGGTGGAAATTAATTATTGTTTAGTTCTAAATAATTATTCAACTTCTAATATTACCATAACATGTCAATTATTTAATACGAGTACATTATTATGATTTTGACATAACGACCATTATATAGACACGGAAAATTTTTTGGAAGTGATTGCAATTTCTTATTATAAAAAAGAAATAGAGCGATGTGTGTGTGGGTGTTAAGATAGAATTTATTTTCTTCTAATAAAAGACCTTTTTTTTCTCCATATAACGATAGAAATTGTAATGCACAAAATTATTTCATTGATTAAATATGATAGTAGTTTGAAAGAAAGAGTGCAGCTACCAACCTGATGACGAGGGCTTGTCTTCTAATGGGATTTTTGAGATTTTTGATATGTTTGGACAATCTTCTATTGTTATAGTACCAGAAAGGTGGTTGAATTCATAACCTTCATAAATCTCTCTCAACTCTGGCAACTCCCTAAGTTCCAAAACATTCAGTTTCGGAAACAAGATTTGATGATGATGAGCAGCTACTTCACTTTCATAAGCTTCAACAACCCTCTCTAGTTGACAGCAATTCCCTATATATAATTCCTCCAATGAAGGACAATGAGATGCCAGAGAATATGAGAACACCCTTCTCACTTTGTGGCAATCATATATACGAATGCTCTCAAGTTTGGGGAAGCAAACAGTGGAAGTAGTAGACAGATTCTTAAGTGACTCTTCACAAAATATTCCCTCCCATTCATTGCATCCTCTTACTTCCATGTAACACAACTCTGGAAGGCTTGTAACAATAGCAACAGTAAATGTACTTCTTAATCTTGGGCATCCCCATAGTTTAATCATTTCAAGTCTATGGAAGCTCAAAATTTGTATGGGATCTTTCCAAATATATTCTAACTCCGGTAGATCAAGTAACGATAGCGAATACAATTCTGACTTCACCACCCTCACTGTGTCATTGTCATGCTTCTGTGAAGTAAATATATTCAATGATTAGATGAAAATTCAACATATGGACTATGTATACACACACATGAACCACATAAATTTAATGGCACTGTAACATTAAAAAGTCAACCCCATTCATTTCACATATTTATAAAACTGTAATAAGGTAAGCCTAGTAAGATGAATTTTATCAAGTTAGACTTTTCTTATACATATTATTGATAGTCCAATGTGAAAATATATATATATATATATATATAGACACACACACACGTACACAATGTATGATGTATAAATATGCATCGACGTTGATTTATTTCAAATCAAACAGTCTTGGACAAGTCATACTTTCCATGATAAAGAACTGCTCACAAAAACAAAAAATGATTCCGCAACCAAGCATTAATGGGAACATTGCTAATACTTCAAGTAATTTCCAGCTTGATTTCATGACGAGAAGACTGCTTCATAGACGCAAAATATTAAATAAAATTTGAAATGATTATTGCTTTTCATTAGAATATAGTCTTGCTATTCGTATATATCGTTTCATAGTAAACACAAATTTTTAAATAAATTTAAAAAGTAAACAAGAGGAAAGGAAAATAGGTCCTGTAAAAAGAATTTTCTCACGTCCAAAGAAAATGAGAAAATATTTCCACTGATTCATTCTTAACAAAAGCAACCATGAACAAGTACTTTCTGTAATAACAAAGAAGTTATTTCTCCGACGAAGCCATAAAACGAAAAATATAAAGTGTCATGTTTGATAAATAATTTAAAAGACATTTATCAATTTTATCCATAAAAAATCACAAATAAAAAAAGAAATAGTGAGAGAAAACACTCACGTGAGGGAAGATCTCTCTCAATTTCGGCAATGACTGCAAAAATAATTCCTTCAGTTTGAGAAGTGGGAGTCGATCCCCATATGATGCTGCTTCTTCAACAAGCCTCTCAGGTTCAGAACAATTTCGGATCAAAGGTTGCTGAGAGATTAAAGCATGCTAGTTAGTTTCGTACAAAAGCTGAAAGGAAAACATACAAATTTTAATAGCAATAAAAGATGCACACTGACAAAGACCTTTTTAGCGTCCACAAAAAATTTAACAAATATTGTGTATATATACATAATTTGTAGATATTATATCAGCTCCAACTTATTCTGAATGAAATACAATTCCATATAATTATTTTCTTGATGAAATAAAAATAAAAATCAGAAAGTGTTGTTTGGAAAAACAAAATTAATTATTTGACAAAAAAATTAAAATGAACTAAAGAGATTAAAATTTTTATCAAATTCATATGCGGAAAGATAAATTAAAAAAATGCAGCTTGCAAATAATATTTTGTAGTACTGAAAAAAGAAAAAGAAAAATTTGAACAGTTTAATCTTTAGTATTATAATGTAAATGCTAAATAGAAATTCTATGAAAAAGAGGCAGGTGAGCGAAAGAAAAATTTTATCAAAATGTTTGAAATCTCTGGTGAGAACTTCTATAGACACTAATTTATATTATACTGGCCATTATAAGTATTTTTCGAATTGATCATTTAATGGCAAAATAAAAATAATGTACTTTTAAAATTGTGTTAACATAATCTCAATATGCGTTTTACCAGACTCAATGAATTTTTATAGTAACATGGAAAATGTGTGACTGGCAAATGTTGTATATACTTTTTACTACATGATTATGTTAATTCTCTATTATAACAACTATATCACATTTAATAAATAATATATATTTTTAACAAGAAGTGCACATATTAAATATTTCTTGACCGACAAGAATTATTTGAACAAAAATACTAATGTTAACTTAATTTTTAGCAGAAAAAGAAAGAGCCACAAAAATGTATTGTTTCACATCAAAAAGAAAAGAAAATCATGGCAAAAAAATTTGAAAGGGAAAAATATTTCTCTTAAAGTATGTGTAGTTTTTATATAATGCATCAACACTAATTTATTTTTGAATAAAAATAACTTTGAAGAAGCACTTCCCACAATAAATACCTAATAGCAAAACCAATATGAAAAAGTCATTTACTTGACCAAAATGCAGAAAATGAAATGTAAAATGTTACTGCATCTGACAAATAAAAGTTGTTATTAAAAAAAAAGGAAAAAGGAAATAATATTTTATTATTATGAAAATAAGGAAAACTCAGAAAATAGTTTCATCGTGCAGCCTGAATATATAGCCAAGAAAATTTAATAATAAAAAGAGGTTTATACAGGTATAATAAAGTGAAGTCAAAAATAAAATAATTACTGTAGAAGTTATGTTTAATGATTATACAAATATATAAATTATACGATAGCAAACAAAAAAATTTCAAATAAAAGGGAGATGTAAATTGAATGGCTACTTTAGCAAATGCGTCAACATATATATATGGATTATTATTATTTCTAATATGCAATGATTCAAGAGAGACATTGCGGATTTGCTGGTCCAAAAAAAAAAAAGGAGAGACATTGCGGATGAGACTTGCCTGTGGATGATCTTGCATATCATGAAGTAGTGGATCCCCATGTGCAGCTTCTTCACCAATAAGCCCCTCTAATTCAGAGCAACGGAGTATACTTATATCCTCTAGTGAAGGACAATGAGATGCCAGAGAATAAGATAACAACCATCTAACTCTGTTGCAATCATATATGACAATCCTCTTGAGTTTAGGGAAGCAAATATTAGAAGAAGAGAGGTTTTTGAGTGATTCTTCACAAAATATTCCCTCCCATTCCTCGCACTCATCTACTTCAAGTCTTCTCAACTCTGGAAGGCTTGCAACAATAGCAAGAGTGAAGATACTTTTTAATTTTGGGCAGTCTCCCAATGAAACATCTTCAAGTTTATGGAGGCTCACGATTTGGGTGGGGCCCTTCCAAATATATTCTAATTTTGGTAGATCATCTAATTTTAATTCACTCAACTCTGACTCCACCTTTAGCGGTTCTTGTGCTTTAATAGATTCTTCATCATCTTCTACTCTTTCTCTGACTTGGATTTCCAATATACCTTTCTTTTTTCCACTCCTTCTAATTTGTAGACTTTTCAACCTGAGAAAAAGGATCAAGGATTGTTGATTTTGCAACTGATTGAATCTTTTTGCTGTAACGCCCACATAAGCACTGTCAGTTTCCTTTCCCTGTAAATGTATTAAAATTAAAATTATGAAATGGACTGATTATAACAACTTGCTTTTTTTTTTTTAAATAACAAAAGCAACCTTACATCAAGCCCCCACGATCGCGCATGGCTGTACAAAAATAACTTGCTTTTTACTCTAACTAGATTGGAGAGTAAACCCAGTAAGTTTCTTATATTACATATTAATTATTGCCAACTATTGCTAGTAAATAATCCTTTTTAACAACTGGGCAAATATATATAGTAACAATCAGGACTTTTTTTATTACCAAAACTTGAAATGAAAATATAAAAATTTTAATAGCAGTAAAAGAGGCACGGTAAGAGAGATCTTTTTAAATATCAAAAGAAAATTTAAGAAAAACATTTATCTTAAAATGTGGTATCCTGAATCATTATTTTATAGACAAAATATAAAACAAAAAATTTAAAGTGCCGCTCGCAAGAATGAGATCAATTTTTTGATAATAAATCAAAATGAACAAAAGATATTAAATTTTTTATCAAATTCGTATGTGGAAAGAAATAACAAAGACAATTTGTAATTAATTTTTGTAATACTCGAAAAAGAAAAAAGAAAAATTAACAAAGACAATTTGTAAATAATTCTTGTGATACTCGAAAAAGAAAAAGAAAAATATAAGTTGTAGTGTATTATGGTTACAAAACATAATTAGTATTTAAATCTAAAAAAATTAATCTTTTGGTCCCTACACTTTTAATTTAATATAAAATTTGGCACCGGACTTTTATTTATTATTGCTACTCAGTCCTTAATCTTCCCTTTAATCTTTAGTATCTAACATAAATGTTAAACAACAATATTTATGTAAAGTTCTTTATATCCATTATGCAAAATTCTCCAACAATGTATGATCATGTATGTATCCTATATCATTTCATTTCATGCAAACTAAATTTCATACCGAGAACCAGCAGCAGTACAAAGACATAGAATTTCATGATACAAACATTTTTATATAGTTAAAAATCTTTAAATAAAGAAAGAAACGACACTAATTTATAATATATCAGCTTCTTTAATTACTTTCCACAATTAATATATAGATGGTGATAGAAATTGTGACTTACAAACCTATTTTATGATAACAAACAACACTTGACTTTCATTTTGAAATTGATTTCACGTATTTTTTAAATGGTGATAACTAACATAATCTGAACATGTATCTAACAAACGAATATTCTATATATTTTTTGCTACATGATTACATTCAACCTCTGTTATAACATTTAATTAATGATATATATATATATAAAAAGTAGACATATTATATATTTCTTGACCAACACAAATATTTATTTGACCAAAAATTGAAATATAGACATACAATTGTTTAAGACCAAGAGAGGCACCGTCAAAAAGTGTTTTTTCACATCCACAAAAAAGCATGGCAGAAAAATCCAAACAAAGAAAGAAAGAACATTGTATATATGGAAAATGCATCAATGCCAATTTATTATAAATAGAACAACTTTGAATAAGTACTTCCCACGATAAATACTTGATGCCAGAAGACAATTTATAAGAATTAATATGAAAAATACAAAGCTTGAAGAAGCAATAGTATTTTATTATCTTGAAAATAAAAAAAAACCCAAAAAGTAGTGTTATCGTGTAGCCTAAATAAGGAGCTCATAAAACTTCATAATGAAAAAAGGCTTATATAGTTACAATGAACTCAGGTAAAAAATAAAATGACTATTATCTCTTTCTAAGAATATTTTTAAAACATAAATATATCTTTAAATTAAAAAGAAAGCAGAGGTAGAATAAACAAAAAGAAAAATAACATGACTATTGTTGGTTATTGAGAATATATATTTTTTATGTAACATATATTGTTCGATCATAAGCACAGATTTTTCAAATTAAACGAAAAAGGTAATATCTTCAATTTGTTCTCGAAAAAAAAAAAAGGTAGAGTGAGCAAAAAGAAAAAAAATCACCTACAAGTGAAATTATTAGCAGTTGCATGATCCTAGTTTTGTTTTCAGCACAGGAGTTAAAATAAACAGGCATTGATTTCACATAAATTGAGAAAAGGATATCAAATTTATGTGCATCAAAAGAGAAGAGCAAAAAAATTCAGTTTAAAAATTAAATGAAAAGATAAATATTTTTTCATCGAATGTGTCAACACGGACTATTATTTCTAATATGCAGTGATTTAAAAGGAATTTTGTGAATAATACTTACATATGGATAATATTGCTTATCATGAAGCAGTGGATCCCCATGTGTAGCTTCTTCATCAATAAGCTTCTCAAATTCAGAGCAATTGCTTATAATTATTTCCTTCAGTAAAGGACAATAAGAAGCCTGGGAATAAGACAATAGCCATTTCACTTTGCCACAGCTGTCAATATGAAGTCTTCTCAACTTTGGCAGGCTCGTAACAGTGCCATGAGAGAAGATACAGATTCTCAATTCAGGACAACTCCGTATCCATAGCTCTTGTAACATGGGGAGAGAGCAGCCAATAGATGAATCTTGAAACACTTGTTCAAGACTATTCATTTCAAACAATCTTAAAGTGATCAAGCGGGAGAACACTTGTTGTGTTTGAAGGATGTTCATATCAGGCTTCTCAATGATGAATCTTTTCTCTTGACAGCATGATACCCCTAAGTGGTTTATTTGAAAATTTATATCTTTGTAATCCCACTCACAATTTTCCAGCCAAAGGTGATTTGCTCTAAGAATGAGATTTTTTATTGATGAATTCGAAGCAGAGACTCTGAAGCATTGTATGCATAAAGCTCTTAATGCTTCATCACAACTATCAAAATATTTTTGAAATGAGTCGTCCAAATAGTGACTAGTTAATCTGGAATCATAGATAACATACCTCTTCAAATTTGAAAGAGAGAGAATTTCTGGGATGACAGATTTGTGGTCCCAAAAGTATAATTCTTCAAGCTGCTCACATCTTCCAATTACTTCTAAAGGACTTTTCTCAATTTGACAACCAAATATATCCAAAAGTTTCAGCATTTTCATATCTACAATTCCAGCAGGTAATTCATCAAATTGAGAACCACGTAAGTCAAGAATCTCCAATCCTTTAAGTTCACCCAAAAGAGATATGTCCCCCAAATTTTTCCCTCTAAGGCATAAGGTGTGAAGATTAGTTAGTGATACAATTGATTGTGGAATTGAAACCAAAGTTGGATACCACCTCCGCAATTCCCACTCAAATCCATGTCTTATGAGTGCCAAGACTTTGAGTGACTCCATTGCTCCAATATCTCGAATGAACCCATCAGGTTGAAGTAGCAGAATCTCAAGTTTTGGAAAATGCAATTGTTTAGAGAGCTCGAAATCCTCATCCAAATTCCACAATGACACTGTCTTTGTATCTTCCAAACTTTGGTGGTTACCAATTAACATCTTTGAAATTTCTTGGTTGTCCACTAGAACTTCTTGACATTGCTCCTTTGCAATCCACAAGGCTACATCTCGAACCACATCATGTAATTTTACATGTGCCTGCTTGCTGGTATGCATTAACAAACAAGAATCTAACAATTTCTCAATGTTGGCTAAAACCCAATTCCTTGTTTTCTCCATTGTGTAAATTCTTTCACCAAGCTTAAGAGATCCCTTTGCCAAAACGAATTAAATCCTCTATATGGATTTCATGATCCTCAGGAAACATAGAGCACAATATGAAGAGCGACTTAGCTAACGGACTCGGCAAATTATCATAACTTACTTTGAGAGTTACATAAGGGGTCTTCAAATCATCTTCAATATCCAGTGGTGGGGGATGTCGTAGCCTTTCTAGTGTTGATCTCCACGTATGAATACTCTTTTCTTTTAATGTGCTTCCAACTGTTACAATTGCTATAGGCAAACCCTTACACTCATCAACAATCTTCCTTCCGATGCTATCGGACTCATTCGTTGACACACTGGTTGTGTTAACATGCATCTTGAACAAAGCCCATGCCTCTTCCTCTGTTAAGAGAGACAACTCAATTTTACTCTCACAATCCATAGAGACACATACATCTCGAAGGCGAGTGGTCAACAAGATATGACAACCTCCAGTGGTTGGAATTCCAATATCTTCAAGCCTTAGTTTGCTCCACACATCATCCAGGATTATAAGAATCTTCTTATTTTTCAATCCTTCTGATAGCCTTTGTGCTTTAGTAAGTTGAGTTGGCTCTTGAAGTTGCAAGCCTATTTGCCCTGCTATTTCCTGCTGAATGTTCAGAATATTTGGGGGTTTAGAAACAACTACCATGATGACCTTGTCAAAAAGCTTCAATTCATCCACTTTCTTGCCCACTTCTTTTGCCAAAGTGGTTTTGCCTGAGCCCGCTATACCATATAGTCCCACCATTTTGTTTTTGCCATTTATAATTGCCTCTAAAAGACGATTATAAGTTGATTTCCTTGAGTTGAAAGCCATAAACTCTTTGGAAGAGAAGTAAGTAATGCCAGGAAGTTGGATCAGTTGGGAAAATGGCTCAAAGCTGGAATTTTGTTTGAGATCTGTCATTTGCTTAGCCTTATTTTCCATCCGTTTTGCTAAAGAATATCTGAGTGACACATTAAAACACTTGTTCGGTCCCCCTTCAAGCTCTTGTTGCAGCTTTTGCACCTCTTCTAGGATTGCATTCACATCATCCAACCACTTCTTCACGGATGGCATTATTTCTTCAGTTTCTCGATCAGCTTCTTCCTTGCGCTTTTTCACGTCTTCTAATTTCACCTCCAGCTCTTGTTTTGCTTTCTCAACACCTCCAATGAACTGCTTGAAACAGAACAAATAAGTAGCTCCTTGTGAAATTGGAGCCACTAAATATTCTGCAAGCTTTGACCCGATTGATATCACAATATCTGCCATCTGATGCAATAAAACGCAATCACATATACTTACTTAATGTTGCTTTAGTACTAATAATCTCTCATATTATAAATACAAAATCAAGTAAAAAGAGTTCATTCTGCTGTTACATATTTTCGCTGCCAACTAATATAAAATCTAAATAATGACATGAAAATTAACAATGCAGAAAGACGATAACTGAAACTAATTAATTACAAGAGAGTACAAGAAAAAACAGGAATTCTCAAGTTATACCATACCAGAAGATATTATAGACAGCATTGTAAATTAATGATTAATAAATACTCTCTAAAAATGGAGAATTTTTTCTTAAACAAAAATTGAAAGTATTTCTTGTGATTTCCCAAATATGGAGCATCAGAAAGTATAACTTAGGCTCCAGAGTATTGTAACTTCACATAGTTATAGAAATTATTTAAGCAAAAGAAAATAATCATAAGACGTAGCAAACAACTAAAATGAAAAAAAATAAAAAAAAAAATATAAAGCATTTATTCAGTTAATTACCTCAAACTGTACAGTCAAATTAGTTTGGAAAGGAAAATGTTTCGCCGAAGCGAGCCTGGAATCAATAAAGAAACAAACAATGATTCACGTAATTAAGCCTATAACATTATGGATCTTAAAATTTAGAATTCAATTTCTACAAATATTCATTCTCCTAAATTTATTATTGTAAAGTTTAGAAGAACGAATCAAACAAATTTGTAATTTTTTTTATAGTGCTCTTTCACCAAACTTCAAATAAAAAGTTGGAAAAATTACCCACAGGTTCCAAAGAAAAAAAATTAAACATAGATATATTCAAAATATTTTGTATTTACAACTTTTAATATGAATCGATGATTCGTGGAAGGATGATGATTTGGTTTTCTTCTGAAAATACACTGAAAAAATCTATCAGCTAATAATTAAATATTTCTACCGCTGTTTTTTTTTTGGTTCAATTGATTAAATATCTAATTAAAGACCCATAATACATATTAAATTAATAACGAAACCCAAAGTCCCAAACCCAATAGAAAAGGTGGAGACATCACAATAAAACTAAGAGTTTTTAGATTATTCTTTACTTTAGGTAAAAAAAAAAAAAAAAAAAGGGACTTGGCCAACCAGTTCGATAAGAAAACTGGCAAACTGGTCAGGTTTTCTTGTTGGACCCGGTGACAAACTGGTTTAACCAAGTAACCACCAACTGGGATGGGTCATCCGGTTTAAACTTTTTTGCGTCCTAAAAATGCATAAACTGTGGGAAGGAGAAGATTTACCGAGAAAAGAAGGAAAAGGAAGAGGAAAAATAGAGAGAGAAAATAAACCTTACTATGAGAGAGTTCCTGAACATGCCAAAAAATGAAGTGAAGATGCATTTTAGCGTGGAAACTAAAACGCATGGAAGAAAGATAAAAGGATGATCCAACATTCAAGGCTTCATCAGGGGGACTTATTTGTTGTTGAAGCTGTAAGAGAGAAACTGTGAGAGAGAGAGAGAGAGAGGAGAAACTAGAAGATTAGAAGGTAAGAACGAAGATGATAGAGATAATGGGATGGATGAAGTATGGACAAATGAAAGAGAAATGAGGAAGGCAAAAGCAATTTAGCTGAGAAAGAGAAATAAAGAACTGTGAAGCGGGTTCCAAGTTTGCTATTTTACTGTGCTTGTTCGTTGTTCAAGAAAGAAAGAGGAAAGCTGCTCATGATGCGTGTCATGGAAAGGAAAATGGGGAGCAGTCACGTGGGAGAGAGAAAAAAGAGTAGAAAAAAATGAGAAAAAAGATATGTATTTTAATAAAGTGCAGATTTTTGTCTCAATCACCTAAAAATATCAAACATTTAAAGTAGATGTGTATTTTAATAATTTTGATTGCTACAATTAAACATTTAAACTGTTGGGGAAAAAAAATCAAACATTTAAAAATATTTTTATAGTTTCTTATATTTTATTGAGTGGTTATTATTTATAAATGTTGTTATATTTTGTTATTGTCAATTAAATTATATTATTTTGATATGACCTGCCTGATTCCAGTTGGACTCTGATCTAACCCACTACCTCAACTATTTTAATGATTGGTCCGGTTTTTTAATCTTTGCCTTTATCAAGATATCAATTTATTTGTTGATTGAGATATTATTCCCTTACTATATTCATGGCAAATAATAAGAAAAATAAAATATAAATAAAATAAATGACTAAATGGGTTATTATGATATTTGTTACTTACCTCAAATATTATAATAAAGTTACACGAATAATGCAGAAATGACCTCTCCAGTAACTCTCAATTCAAATTAAGAGATGTCTAGTTGCACAAAAGTAACAAATAACAATTCATGGAATTGGTACAAATACATGATATATTAAATTTTTTTTAAAAAAATTTAAGTCTTAAAATTCATTATTGCAATTTTTTTTTTGGCCTGACATTATTGCAATTATTAAGGAACCAAAAGGAGGAAAAAATAAAGTTCACTGACCAAACTTTTTATGAAATGCAGAAAAAATAAATTCTTTCAAGAATAAATATTCAGTTAATATAAATTCATTATAATATGACAAAAGCGCCGAACAGATTTGATGTTTAATATTTTAACATTATAATATTTGATGAAATTAATTTAAAAGCCAATAAAAAATATAATTTGTTTGAAAATATTTCAGGAGCCAGTGAACAAAAAGGAAGGTGATCAAAAGATGGTATTTATTTTATTTTTGTTGTTATGTTTTGATATGATTAATCTATAAGGTCAAAATAATTAGACATAATTCTTCGATCTTGTCAAAATATGAAAGTTAAGAAACAACATTCTGCATGATTATACTGTCATTGTCACAGATTGAACACAAACAAATCCAATTAATATGAATTTACAGTCACAAAGTGAGAACATCTAACAGATTGTTTTTTATGTTTAATTTTCTAACATTCACAATTTTTTCCTGGTAAAAATTAATTAAAGAATTAACGGTTCTTCAAAGACAATATTTACCTGCAAGATGCCTTGATGAGTTCATGAAAGAAGGCAATGAATGACATAAGAATGTGAAAAAAGATAAGAAGGAAGTCTAAACTCTTTAAAGGAGAATAGATGACGATGATTTGTTCTTTACTTGACGTCTTTAATTATGGGGACACCCATTCTAAAGTTGAAGTAAGCCATATGTTCATTCCTTAATGATGACTTAAATCGGTTTTGATGCACACTGCTTTAGGTTTCTTTCGCGCCGTTCTTTCCTTGAAGATAAAGAAAATAAGTATTCCCTTCTTTCTTTGGGTCCCAAAGTAATTGTTATTTCAGTTTTAATATACCAAAGGGAATAAAATGACACACAAGGGAAGGCGGACACAAAATGACACACACACGCATGCACACAGAGAGTTTGGAGTATTTAATTTAAATAAATACATTGTGAGTATTTATCGCAATAGTGTTTCTACTTTTTTTCTGGCCAAAAAATAGAGATCCTAAAATTAAATGGGGAGACTGAGGGAACAATTTATTTTTTTTATGATTATCATTTCTATATGTTTTTAAGAAAAATTGAAAACCGAGTTATTTTGAATCTTTTCATTAGGCAGGGTACCATTTCAAAATGTAAAACATATGTGTGCGCGTGTCTATGTTAGATATTATTATAAAAGAATTTCTAAATATTTACTTAAGAAAAAAATATTCAAAAAAATTTAGTCAAGAACTTAAATTTTCAAGTCATAAGCCCTTAACATGATATATTAAATATTGCCTGACTAAAGAGGTGTGTAAAACTTCATAATATAATTGTTCATCGTTTAATAATTTAAATTTGGAGTTTAAATAATGATCAAAGACATATTAAAAAACTAATAAATATCTCAAGTTAACTCAAGCTGTATATAGTATAATTTTGTAAAACACGTATTTCTAATATTCCATGCAAAAAGAAGTATATATTTTATATCTATATAAAATTTTTTTCTCCCCTCCCCTTTCTTCCATTTCCCTCATATCAGATGAATCCTTAAGGAGACGTAAGATGAAGAAATAATATTATGAAATTTACCATCGACTCTGTTGAAACTGAAAATTAATCTATAAGATCAAAATGATTAGACATAATTCTTGTCAAAATATGAAAGTTAAGAAACAGCATTCTGAATGGTTATGTCAATTCCTATGAGTTTATACTGTTCAGTGTTTAAACTTGGGAGGAAAGGAAAAGAACTTTGTGAGAACACACACACATATATATATATCCAGATTTTTAACTGGGGAACAAAGGAGGGAAGGTTATGAAACATCAAACTTGGATGAGCCAGGACACATTCTTAAGGTCAGAGAACAGGCAGCATCCTTAACAATAACAATGAAGCAGAGGACAACCATTAAACACAGCCCAAAGGTTTGGAAGAGGAGATACAGACAATGATGATGGGGAGAGAGAACATGAACAGTGAGAAAGGAGAGAGAGAAGCCACGGGAACAAGTGTTGCGGCTGATTGAGCAGGACAGTGTCAACTTAAACTAAGGGCTTTTTAAACGTAATGATTGGCATTATTGACAGCGTAAACAATAAGGATTCGACAAAAAGAGAAATAACTAGAAGGATCTTATTCAAAATTTAACAAAACTACGAGAACTGTCAAATTAATTTTTCCTATTTCAAAAAACAATATAGCAAAGAATCTTCAAGTGAATATTTACCTGTTCGACAGATAGATGAACTTAAAGATGTTTGATGAGAAACCTGAACAGTAGAGGCAGGTTGAAGAAATGATTGAAACTGCTGCTAGTATATACGTATCATCCAAGATTGAACGTAAATACAAGAAAGAACAAGTGAGATCAGGTGAATGTAAATGAATGAGACAAGTTAGTCTAAACTCTTTAATAATTTAAAAACTAAACAAAGTACCACATAAGAAGTCACCAACTACTGAATAATACAAATCCAACTGATATAAATTTATTGTCGCATAGCTAGACCATTTAGCAAACTCTTTTTGACGTTTCATTTTCTAATATTCAATTTTTCCCGGCAAAAATTAATTTAAGAATCAAGATAACAAAGAATCTCCAATACGATATTTACCTGCGAGATTGAAAGACAGCTTTGATGATAAGAGGGCAATGAATGACAGAAGAATGTGAATGGAAATAAGAAGCAAGTCCGAACTCTTTAACAGAATAGATGGTAAGGATTTGTTCTTTACTTAACCTTTTTAATTATGGGACATACCAACTCTAAAGCTGAAGTAAGCTACACATTCATTCCTTAATAATGACTTATGCTATTGTTCTTTCCTTTCATTGAGGTCTCTTTTATGCTGTCATTTCCTTAAAGAGGAAGAAAATGAAAGTATTCCCTTCTCTCCTTGGGCCCAAAATTAATTGTCATTTCAGTCTTAATATATCAAAGAGAGAAGAAAGATGAGATACAGGCCACAAACAATCAAGTTATTCCCTGCGTAGTACTATGGTTGTCTAAAGGGAACTTCTATGCAAAAGACATTGGACAACAATGTAATTCATGGTTAACGCATACAAATGTAAACACACACATATTTGTATCTGGGAAACGAAACGAATGAAGAAGGTCTGGTTTCTAAAATCAAAATGACAAAGAAAAGCACCAGTCAACTTCCAAAATAAGTCACTACTTTGATTGGAGTCAAAAAAGGAAAAAGATAATGTAATTACGGATGCTTGAACATATTTGTACTTAAAGAAAGAGATGGATTGATTCAAGGAAAAAAAGCTTGCAACACTACAAAAGCAGCTGATTGATTCTAGCGAGTCAATGTACACTTGTTGCTCTCTTGCAAATTAAATGGAATACTCCTTCGGCAAGTATGATTACAATTTGGAATAGAGCAATGGTTGAAAAGTCTACTTGAGAAACCTACTTGATCTGAGGCATCTTACTGAAGGAAGAAACCTTATGACAATTTAATCTCTCTCGTTCACCTTTAACTATGGGTAGTGAATGTTGGGGGATAAAGAAAAAACAAGAGTATAAAGTTAGGGTAGTAGAAATGAAGATGTTGAGATAGTTGTATGGCCATACAAGAAAATATAAGGTTCAAAATGAAAATATCATAACAAGAGTAGGTGTGGCGCCTATTGAAGAGAAAATAGTTAAACATCAATTGAAATGGTTCGGACATATGCGCCATTGGAGGCTCCGGTAAGAAGAGTAGATCAAACGGTTTGGAGTTCTATAAAAAGGAGTTGAGGAAAACCAACAAGAACGTTCAATTAGGTCATTGACGAGATCTCCCAGTCAACAACATATTTAAGGATTTGGTTATTAAGAAAGCACAATGACATCATGCGATTTATATAGCCGACTCCACCTAAGGCTTGTTGTTGTTTGTTGTTTCTTCACCTTTAACTATGAGTATTCTAGCTGATGAGGTCTGTCTTTAATTAACCGAACATGTATACCTAAATAAATAAAAGAGGATACTATACTTATAATAAAAAAACTTGACATTGTTTCTAGTGAATACTCTTAGCACAATATTTTCTCCACAGCATTTAGCATCCTAGATGGATTTTTGAATAAAATACATTGACTAGCCCTTTATTTTACTTAAATTAAAGAAACTTTCTTTCTATTTTGAAAACATATATATATTTATATATATATATAAACTTCCTTTCAAATTAAAATGTATGTTACGCAAATCTTCCTTATATTTTTAAGATTCAATTTCCATCCATCCAATCGTTAGTTGATCGTTAAGTTTAACTTTTAAATTTTTATTTTGACCAAAATATCCCTCTTTAACATAAATGTTATTTGAAACAACCTTCCTAAATAAACAGATAAACCTATTTTTTTTAATAGTAACTTTAAGAAATAACTTTTTATAACCAAACCATGCTAAATACAAACTCAAATTATATCACAATCATCTACACTAACTAATTATATACTATTGTTATCCGTGATAGAAAAGAGCAGCACTCAATCATACATCCTATCACGGATAAAAGAACTTTTCTTAACTCATTTAAATACAAACTATATAAGAAAGGATCAATCTTATCTAATATGGTTATAAAACAACATATAATATAGCTCATAAATCAAAATATTAAAAATTAAATCTTAACTCATACTTTATAATAAATTCATAAATAAATCACATGCGAATATGCGATCCTAGGCTTCTGGCCACCTATCAGCACACATACCACAATATTACACTCAAAGGACATAAGAAATAATAATGCATGAATCAATTAAAACCAATTTATCCTAAGGTGGCAATATACAGGATACAACATAGCTCATAAACCGAGGAGACGCTACAAGTTACTAATGTAGCTTTACTCCTCCTGAGCCTTCCCTGAGGTCCCTCCTTTAAAGCTTTCACCTGAAAAAATGTTAAACAATAGGGATGAGACAACGTCTCAGTAACTAAATCCCTACCTATCACACACCCTAGCATGGGCTAGCGAGGTGTCAGGTGGGATACACAGAGTTAATAATAATTTATAAACATTTATTTAACATTTAAACTCACAATAATCATACAAGACAAATATTTCCACCACTCTCATGCAATTTATACATTTCAAAAAAAATAGCATACTTGTCATTTATTTAAAAGATATAAATATCAATGAATATCTCATGTCATATGCAATTCCTGAACCCAAATCCATCCTTATATCCTCCTTATTTCCGCCGACTGGACCCATGGGCTAAGTTCTTTCCATTTGACTGGCAACTCTGACAAGCTCACCACACGAATGATGTGGACCGGCCAAAGACCACAGAGCACTCGGTGGACCATGGGTCCCCCTCGAAGAACTAGTGGGGTGTCGCAGTCCCTCGAAGAACTAGTGGGACAATAATAGTAGCCAACCATAGAGCTCCGTATGGAGGCTAATACCACGTGGCAAGTATATGAATCTCAACAACTCCAATTATCTCCTTTCCCCACCCAAAATAGATGCACAGGGTTCAAAATGACACATTTATATGCATAATCAACAAAATTTCATAATAATATACCATAATCATGATCACCAATTTCTTGCAATACAAACTATGTCAATCCTTTTTAAAATAGCATCCCACAAGACAGTTCATACAAAACGTAATATACTTTTATAGAATTAGTTGTAAAGCCGCTCACCAACTTCATACTAGAACATGCAACAGATAGAAATTTAGTTACCTGGTCTCCTAGCTAACAGTCAACTACAACCAGAGTCTAACCTCGAAAATGCCACAATAGAGTTTATATCTACAAACAAAATTAAAATATTATCTCTATAGTATTAGAGTAGGCTACTCACAAAATTCTAGCCTCTAACTCCTCCTCTAAAAGCTTTAATTTTACTCAGAACTCTAGCCTAAAAGACATTTCTCTAAGGTTTGGAATGAGAACATATATATATGATTTAGACTCGATTCCTAAATTTTCCTTACTTAAATATCCTTTAATTATTAGATTATATTATTAGAATCATCAAATTCATAATGCAAATAGACAAACTATAAATTTATAACTTATATTCCATCTTCAAAGGACTTAGACAAATAGACTTAGTACGAACCAGGTTATTCTCACTACAAAAGTTAATCCCTTAATCTAACCATTGAATTTAATTTCCTACCTATCATGATATTATCCTCCAAATTATAGCTCAATCTAACGGTGAATGAACTTTAAAATACTAATTTACTATTCAGGACTCTATATGCTAAATCCAAAAGATATAAGTTAAAAACGTACCTAATAACTTGTAACTCAGAGATCAAAATGATGATCCAACCGTTGAAATTAACGATTTGGATGTTCCAAATGGGCTGACCAAATTTCAGTCCGATCCAACGGTAAATAAACTCAAAACTAGCACTTTTCTAAGACTACCTCAGATATGTGCGAAAATTATTTACTCACTTCAAGCTCCACTCACTATCTCCTATATATAGGCTCCTCAAACTCCTTCACTCTAAAGATTAGTCGATGTGGGACTTCTTAACATTGCTATTTTATCTACTTCCTATCATTTAATCAATGTGGGACTTCTTGACATCGCTATTTTATTCATTTTCTCATACACACACACACACACACACACACACATAAAATCAGAATTATTTTAATTACATATATGTATATTTAACCTCTACCTATTCTATAAAAATTTGTTTAAATATTAGATATATAAAAACTAGGATGTTACAATTCTTCCCTCCTAAAAGAAATTTTGTCCTCAAAATTTAGGTTCCAAATAAGTTTATCATGCCATTCACTATCTCATATATATATATATATATATATTTTATCTCTAGGATATATAATGTTGTTGTTTAACTTTCACATTTGTATCACCACACATACATGTCATATACATATATATTCCCTAAAATTCTTGAACCACAATTTCATTACGTTACTCTCACTTACAACTTTTATTCTCATCTATTCATAATTTCTAGTCTAACTATTATTTTTTATCTCTATTTTCTTTTTATTTTTATTTTTTAAAATAAAAATCTTAAGAGCCATGCATTTTATATTACCAACTCTACTATTTTGTCAAAAATCTCAGCAATTTACTCTATCTCTTTTTTTTCCCACTTATTTATGTTAATTTCATGCAAATAAATTGTTTCACATCCATATATAGAGAGAATTACCTTATACCTTAGGTGTAAATGCCCCTTCCTAAATAGTAAATATATATATGTTTTAGCTTTTTGCACAAAACACATTAGTTTATAACATGCAAAATTATACCGTTACATGTTATAATCAATTCATTGAAACTCTTTTTTTTTTCCCTCTTACTAAAAGAACAAAAATTACAATGACATTTATATAAACTCCAGCAACTATGAAATAAAAAAAAGAGTAGAAATGTCACACTTATATTGTAACAGTGTTTCTAAGGTTCAATAATTCATTCTTTGTTCTATTCATATTTATACTAAAATTTTCATTAAAAAAGTCAATTTTCTTATAAAGATTCCAAACATTATTTTTATTCACTAATAGCTTTTCATAATTCATGAATTGATCTATAAACTCATATTAATATTTATAAAACTTTTCATACATACACAATCCTAAACATCCATTAAAATCATGAATAATCTTATCCTCTAATTTCTCAGGAAACAAATCTTAGAGTTTAATCAGAAATGTTTGACTATAGTAATTTATATTACTATTTCAAAATATAATTAGAAACAATTAACACTATGCATGCCATTTTCAATACAACTTCATCTTCCTCATCTAAACAGATGTATGTTAAAAACAAGCTCACACCTATAATCATTATTTACCATTATTCCCCAATATTTTGTAATATTTTCAAATAATTTTCTATAACTTCGTGAATAAAATATTCATGAACGAAGAAGGAATTTTGATTAAAAAAATACTGGGCAAATTATAATTTAAGGAATGTCCCTTTCTTTTATTTGCACAAAAAAATTCTCTAGTTCACAGTATTTTTTTTTTAAAACTCGTCTTTAAGGATTTTTTTTTTTAATCCGAACATTCAGTAATGATCTAGTAGCAAAACAGTCATATAAGATATGCATGAAGGTCGATACTATATCTAACATACACACACATGTATATATTCATTGAATACTATTTAATATCATCTTATGGGTGTAAACAAGCTGAAATAGGTTCTTACTTTCTAATGTAATGCTTATCATTAAACCAATCAACTCTTTCCTATGTATATGTATTTTGTTCATTATTCAACATTGAGATTGTTTCAAAATAAGCCATTATGACATGAGAGTATGAAATTACATAATGGTATGTCTTAGATTGTTGATTTTAAATTAGTTTAACAAGTAGGAACAATACACTCAAACAAGTGACCAACACAATACCAAACTAATATATCATCAACAACATACTAAGCATACACATACAGAAGGAATATACACACACACACATATATTCATAAGATACATTATTTGTCAAAACACAGTTTATGAGGGCTTCCAAATAAAAATAAAATAACTATAAAATTTCAAAAATCTTATATATGTGTACATCAATATTTTCAAGCTTATAAGAAGATCAGTGGCCTAATCCAATTTACTATCGTCTATTAATACCAATAGTAACACTTTCATATGGATAATACTCACAATAATTACTCATACTTTCTCATCCAATATTTCACTTTAAATAATACTTGGAGTACAAGAATATTTGTTCTCTATTATTAATTATCTAAAGTACTCATTCATTTTATTATATATATATTTTGGTCACTCATTTATAACATTTCTCATGTAAGTATAGAATTTATAAGAATTTGTCATCCAATGACCTTATTGTTATTAGGTTCGTTAACATGTAAGAATATGTTTAAAATTTTTTTTTTTTTAAAACCAATTCAAAGGAAATTTCTCTTCTTCTTCTTTTTTTTTTTTTGGTAAAGTTTGACCATTACTCTCCTTATAGTAGATAAATCTTCTTAGTATGAAAAATAAGAAATAACATTATTTAATTTATATGTATAATACCAACCTTCACAAAAAAATTTGAGAATGAATTTAATAGGAAAAATTTGTCAGTTCTAAGATTTTCAAGTAAAATTTCAAAAATATTTCTTAACATAAAATTTTGGAAACTCAAAAAGAGAAATAGCAATTTACTAAATACTTCATCTTACCAACATCACTTTATGTGAACTCTAAGTCAAAAACAATACATTAATACAAATGAATCCATACTTAAATATATATATATCGAAAAAATCTTTCATTCATTTAAGTTTCGCCACTCTATTGTACAATATATTTATTCATAATTTCATAGTGTCATAGTGTCTTTACTACTACCCATGGTCTTATGCTTAATTCAAAATGTCTATCATCAACATATTTGTGACATCCTTAAGTTTCACTTACTAAATCCTTTTCTTGTTTATCGGTATTCGGAATGGTTAATCTCTACTACTACTTCTACTTCTCCATTTTTTTTAATAGATCAATTATATTAATAAGAAAAATACATAAAAGTAGTTATATTCAATACACAATTTACGACATCAAGCATCAAACACAAACATATATAATAGGGGAAAAACACAAAAGGCAATTCTATACCATTGATTGCACAACACAATTATTATTTGGATCTCACAATAACTCTCTCTCTCTCTTTTTATGATCTATAACAATTTATATAGTATTTAAATCTCTCCTAATTTCAAAAAGTCTTTTTTTTTTTTTATAGCATTTAGGTTGAATCATAAGCTACATAACCTAGTGAGATGAGTTTAGAGGTCATCTAACATAAAGCAATGTGTTTCACATCTCTTAATTAGAAGTACTCATTTAAATTTTATTATTTTTCCAAACATCTTATTTGTATGTCTTTATTGTTGAATGACTAGTATTTATATCATTTGTAGTTCAAGGTATTAATATAAAATGCTGTCTTCCATGCATTTGGAAGTTACTTAGTTACATTTATTATTATTGATACTATCAACACAAATACCTATTATCAAAACTTAATACATGGTAATACAATCACACAAATTTAACATATACTTTACAAACATTCATTAATATCATCCAATCTTATTCGTCACTAACTTAAAAGTCCCCAAAACAAGTATTTTTCACACCTATTCATTAATTTCCTTTCACAAGGGCCCTATGTCTTCCTCCTATTAGTAAGAAAATATTGATAATATATTTATCAACTCTCATAACGAATTAGTTGTTAGGAAAATAACAAGAGGTAAGCTACCATAAAATTTATATTTTTACTTCTCTTATGAAGAGTTTAACTATACAACAAATTTCTATAAACATATGTTTACACTCTTATCAATATAAATTTTTAATCAGGTCAATAGTTTATATTTACATTAAAAGACACAATTCTCATATAATTTTGTTGTTAAATGCAATGTAAAACTTAGTTATCAAGGTTAATACACATTATTCTTCTTATGTATTGTTTATTTGACATCTCATTCTATTATTTTTATTCCTAACTTTGAAATTTACTCATAAAAATATAACATCATCTCCTTCATCTGGCTCAACATTATGTTGTTTTTAGTTACAAATACAAAAATAATAATAATATTTTGAACTTTTTAGTTTTGTACTCTTTCTTCCCTCCTAAGGATGCAACCCACCTTAATATAAAGAAAACAAAAGAAATAATAATAATAATAATAATAATATAACACACAAAACTAAGAGGTTGACAGGGAAGGATATGTTGAAAGCTGTATAATGCCACCATCATCTATATGCAATGCAATAAACAAACCACAGAGTTGCAAGACCGTTTGCTCTGATACCAAAATGAAACAACCTTCCTAAATAAACAGATAAACCTATTTTTTTTTAATAGTAACTTTAAAAAATAACTTTTTATAACCAAACCATGCTAAATACAAACTCAAATTATATCACAATCATCTACACTAACTAATTATATAATATTGTTATCCGTGATAGAAAAGAGCAGCACTCAATCATACATCCTATCACGGATAAAAGAACTTTTCTTAACTCATTTAAATACAAACTATATAAGAAAGGATCAATCTTATCTAATATGGTTATAAAACAACATATAATATAGCTCATAAATCAAAATATTAAAAATTAAATCTTAATTCATACTTTATAATAAATTCATAAACAAATCACATGCGAATATGCGATCCTAGGCCTCTGGCCACCTATCAGCACACATACCACAATAGTACACTCAAAGGACATAAGAAATAATAATGCATGAATCAATTAAAACCAATTTATCCTAAGGTGGCAATATACAGGATACAACATAGCTCATAAACCGAGGAGACGCTACAAGTTACTAATGTAGCTTTACTCCTCCTGAGCCTTCCCTGACGTCCCTCCTTTAAAGCTTTCACCTGAAAAATGTTAAACAATAGGGATGAGACAACGTCTCAGTAACTAAATCCCTACCTATCACACACCCTAGCATGGGCTAGCGAGGTGTCAGGTGGGATACACAGAGTTAATAATAATTATAAACATTTATTTAACATTTAAACTCACAATAATCATATAAGACAAATATTTCCACCACTCTCATGCAATTGATACATTTCAAAAAAAACATACTTGTCATTTATTTAAAAGATATAAATATCAATGAATATCTCATGTCATATGCAATTCCTGAACCCAAATCCATCCTTATATCCTCCTTATTTCCGCCGACTGGACCCATGGGCTAAGTTCTTTCCATTTGACTGGCAACTCTGACAAGCTCACCACACGAATGATGTGGACCGGCCAAAGACCACAGAGCACTCGGTGGACCATGGGTCCCCCTCGAAGAACTAGTGGGGTGTCGCAGTCCCTCGAAGAACTAGTGGGACAATAATAGTAGCCAACCATAGAGCTCCGTATGGAGGCTAATACCACGTGGCAAGTATATGAATCTCAATAACTCCAATTATCTCCTTTCCCCACCCAAAATAGATGCACAGGGTTCAAAATGACACATTTATATGCATAATCAACAAATTTCATAATAATACACCATAATCATGATCACCAATTTCTTGCAATACAAACTATGTCAATCCTTTTTAAAATAGCATCCCACAAGACAGTTCATACAAAACGTAATATACTTTTATAGAATTAGTTATAAAGCCGCTCACCAACTTCATACTAGAGCATGCAACAGATAGAAATTTAGTTACCTGGTCTCCTAGCTAACAGTCAACTACAACCAGAGTCCAACCTCGAAAATGCCACAATAGAGTTTATATCTACAAACAAAATTAAAATATTATCTCTATAGTATTAGAGTAGGCTACTCACAAAATTCTAGCCTCTAACTCCTCCTCTAAAAGCTTTAATTTTACTCAGAACTCTAGCCTAAAAGACATTTCTCTAAGGTTTGGAATGAGAACATATATATATGATTTAGACTCGATTCCTAAATTTTCCTTACTTAAATATCCTTTAATTATTAGATTATATTATTAGAATCATCAAATTCATAATGCAAATAGACAAACTATAAATTTATAACTTATATTCCATCTTCAAAGACTTAGACAAATAGACTTAGTACGAACCAGGTTATTCTCACTACAGAAGTTAATCCCTTAATCTAACCGTTGAATTTAATTTCCTATCTATCATGATACTATCCTCCAAATTATAGCTCAATCTAACGGTGAATGAACTTTAAAATACTAATTTACTATTCAGGACTCTATCTGCTAAATCCAAAAGATATAAGTTAAAAACGTACCTAATAACTTGTAACTCAGAGATCAAAATGATGATCCAACCGTTGAAATTAACGATTTGGATGTTCCAAATGGGCTGACCAAATTTCAGTCCGATCCAACGGTTAATAAACTCAAAACTAGCACTTTTCTAAGACTACCTCAGATATGTGCGAAAATTATTTACTCACTTCAAGCTCCACTCACTATCTCCTATATATAGGCTCCTCAAACTCCTTCACTCTAAAGATTAGTCGATGTGGGACTTCTTAACATTGCTATTTTATCCACTTCCTATCATTTAATCAATGTGGGACTTCTTAACATCGCTATTTTATTCATTTTCTCATACACACACACACACACACACACACACACATAAAATCAGAATTATTTTAATTACATATATGTATATTTAACCTCTACCTATTCTATAAAAATTTGTTTAAATATTAGATATATAAAAATTAGGATGTTACAATTCTTCCCTCCTAAAAGAAATTTTGTCCTCAAAATTTAGGTTCCAAATAAGTTTATCATGCCATTCACTATCTCATATATATATATATATATATATATTTTATCTCTAGGATATATAATGTTGTTGTTTAACTTTCACATTTGTATCACCACACATACATGTCATATACATATATATTCCCTAAAATTCTTGAACCACAATTTCATTACGTTACTCTCACTTACAACTTTTATTCTCATCTATTCATAATTTTCTAGTCTAACTATTATTTTTTTATCTCTATTTTCTTTTTATTTTATTTTTTAAAATAAAAATCTTAGGAGCCATGCATTTTATATTACCAACTCTACTATTTTGTCAAAAATCTCAGCCAATTTACTCTATCTCTTTTTTTCCCACTTATTTATGTTAATTTCATGCAAATAAATTGTTTCACATCCACATATAGAGACAATTACCTTATACCTTAGGTGTAAATGCCCCTTCCTAAATAGTAAATATATATATGTTTTAGCTTTTTGCACAAAACACATTAGTTTATAACATGCAAAATTATACCGTTACATGTTATAATCAATTCATTGAAACTCTTTTTTTTTTTCCCCTCTTACTAAAAGAACAAAATTACAATGACATTTATATAAACTCCAGCAACTATGAAATAAAAAAAAGAGTAGAAATGTCACACTTATATTGTAACAGTGTTTCTAAGGTTCAATAATTCATTCTTTGTTCTATTCATATTTATACTAAAATTTTCATAAAAAAATCAATTTTCTTATAAAGATTCCAAACATTATTTTTATTCACTAATAGCTTTTCATAATTCATGAATTGATCTATAAACTCATATTAACGTTTATAAAACTTTTCATACATACACAATCCTAAACATCCATTAAAATCATGAATAATCTTATCCTCTAATTTCTCAGGAAACAAATCTTAGAGTTTAATCAAAATGTTTGACTATAGTAATTTATATTACTATTTCAAAATATAATTAGAAACAATTAACACTATGCATGCCATTTTCAATACAACTTCATCTTCTCATCTAAACAAATGTATGTTAAAAACAAGCTCACACCTATAGTCATTATTTACCATTATTCCCCAATATTTTGTAATATTTTCAAATAATTGTCTATAACTTCCTGAATAAAATATTCATGAACGAAGAAGGAATTTTGATTAAAAAAATACTGGGCAAATTATAATTTAAGGAATGTCCCTTTCTTTTATTTGCACAAAAAATTCTCTAGTTCACAGTATTTTTTTTTTAAAACTCTCTTTAAGGATTTTTTTTTTTAATCCGAACATTCAGTAATGATCTAGTAGCAAAACAGTCATATAAGATATGCATGAAGTTCGATACTATATCTAACATACACACACATGTATATATTCATTGAATACTATTTAATATCATCTTATGGGTGTAAACAAGCTGAAATAGGTTCTTACTTTCTAATGTAATGCTTATCATTAAACCAATCAACTCTTTCCTATGTATATGTATTTTGTTCATTATTCAACATTGAGATTGTTTCAAAATAAGCCATTATGACATGAGAGTATGAAATTACATAATGGTATGTCTTAGATTGTTGATTTTAAATTAGTTTAACAAGTAGGAACAATACACTCAAACAAGTGACCAACACAATACCAAACTAATATATCATCAACAACATACTAAGCATACACATACAGAAGGAATATACACACACACACATATATTCATAAGATACATTATTTGTCAAAACATAGTTTATGAGGGCTTCCAAATAAAAATAAAATAACTATAAAATTTCAAAAATCTTATATATGTGTACATCAATATTTTCAAGCTTATAAGAAGATCAGTGGCCTAATCCAATTTACTATCGTCTATTAATACCAATAGTAACACTTTCATATGGATAATACTCACAATAATTACTCATACTTTCTCATCCAATATTTCACTTTAAATAATACTTGGAGTACAAGAATATTTGTTCTCTATTATTAATTATCTAAAGTACTCATTCATTTTATTATATATATATTTTGGTCACTCATTTATAACATTTCTCATGTAAGTATAGAATTTATAAGAATTTGTCATCCAATGATCTTATTGTTATTAGGTTCGTTAACATGTAAGAATATGTTTAAAATTTTTTTTTTTTTAAAACCAATTCAAAGGAAATTTCTCTTCTTCTTCTTCTTTTTTTTTTTTGGTAATAGTTTGACCATTACTCTCCTTATAGTAGATAAATCTTCTTAGTATGAAAAATAAGAAATAACATTATTTAATTTATATGTGTAATACCAACCTTCACAAAAAATTTGAGAATGAATTTAATAGGAAAAATTTGTCAGTTCTAAGATTTTCAAGTAAAATTTCAAAATATTTCTTAACATAAAATTTTGGAAACTCAAAAAAAGAAATATCAATTTACTAAATACTTCATCTTACCAACATCACTTTATGTGAACTCCAAGTCAAAAACAATACATTAATACAAATGAATCTATACTTAAATATATATATATCGAAAAAATCTTTTATTCATTTAAGTTTCGCCACTCTATTGTACAATATATTTATTCATAATTTCATAGTGTCATAGTGTCTTTACTACTACCCACGGTCTTATGCTTAATTCAAAATGTCTATCATCAACATAGTTTAGTGACATCCTTAAGTTTCACTTACTAAATCCTTTTCTTGTTTATCAGTATTCGGAATGGTTAATCTCTACTACTACTTCTACTTCTCCATTTTTTTTAATAGATCAATTATATTAATAAGAAAATACATAAAAGTAGTTATATTCAATACACAATTTACGACATCAAGCATCAAACACAAACATATGTAATAGGGGAAAGACACAAAAGGCAATTCTATACCATTGATTGCACAACACAATTATTATTTGGATCTCACAATAACTCTCTCTCTCTCTTTTTATGATCTATAACAATTTATATAGTATTTAAATCTCTCCTAATTTCAAAAAGTCTTTTTTTTTTTTATAGCATTTAGGTTGAATCATAAGCTACATAACCTAGTGAGATGAGTTTAGAGGTCATCTAACATAAAGCAACGTGTTTCACATCTCTTAATTAGAAGTACTCATTTAAATTTTATTATTTTTCCAAACATCTTATTTGTATGTCTTTATTGTTGAATGACTAGTATTTTATATCATTTGTAGTTCAAGATATTAATATAAAATGCTGTCTTCCATGTATTTGGAAGTTACTTAGTTACATTTATTATTATTGATACTATCAACACAAATACCTATTATCAAAACTTAATACATGGTAATACAATCACACAAAATTTAAACATATACTTTACAAACATTCATTAATATCATCCAATCTTATTCGTCACTAACTTAAAAGTCCCCAAAACAAGTATTTTTCACACCTATCCATTAATTTCCTTTCACAAGGGCCCTATGTCTTCCTCCTATTAGTAAGAAAATATTTGATAATATATTTTATCAACTCTCATAACGAATTAGTTGTTAGGAAAATAACAAGAGGTAAGGTACCATAAAATTTATATTTTTTACTTCTCTTATGAAGAGTTTAACTATACAACAAATTTCTATAAACATATGTTTACACTCTTATCAATATAAATTTTTAATCAGGTCAATAGTTTATATTTACATTAAAAGACACAATTCTCATATAATTTTGTTATTAAATGCAATGTAAAACTTAGTTATCAAGGTTAATACACATTATTCTTCTTATGTATTGTTTATTTGACATCTCATTCTATTATTTTTATTCCTAACTTTGAAATTTACTCATAAAAATATAACATCATCTCCTCCATCCAGCTCAACATTATGTTGTTTTAAGTTACAAATACAAAAATACTAATAATATTTTGAACTTTTTAGTTTTGTACTCTTTCTTCCCTCCTAAGGATGCAACCCACCTTAATATAAAGAAAACAAAAGAAATAATAATAATAATAAATAATATAACACACAAAACTAAGAGGTTGACAGGGAAGGATATGTTGAAAGCTGTATAATGCCACCATCATCTATATGCAATGCAATAAACAAACCACAGAGTTGCAAGACCGTTTGCTCTGATACCAAAATGAAACAACCTTCCTAAATAAACAGATAAACCTATTTTTTTTTAATAGTAACTTTAAAAAATAACTTTTTATAACCAAGCCATGCTAAATACAAACTCAAATTATATCACAATCATCTACACTAACTAATTATATACTATTGTTATCCGTGATAGAAAAGAGCAGCACTCAATCATACATCCTATCACGGATAAAAGAACTTTTCTTAACTCATTTAAATACAAACTATATAAGAAAGGATCAATCTTATCTAATATGGTTATAAAACAACATATAATATAGCTCATAAATCAAAATATTAAAAATTAAATCTTAACTCATACTTTATAATAAATTCATAAACAAATCACATGCGAATATGCGATCCTAGGCTTCTGGCCACCTATCAGCACACATACCACAATAGTACACTCAAAGGACATAAGAAATAATAATGCATGAATCAATTAAAACCAATTTGTCCTAAGGTGGCAATATACAGGATACAACATAGCTCATAAACCGAGGAGACGCTACAAGTTACTAATGTAGCTTTACTCCTCCTGAGCCTTCCCTGAGGTCCCTCCTTTAAAGCTTTCACCTGAAAAATGTTAAACAATAGGGATGAGACAACGTCTCAGTAACTAAATCCCTACCTATCACACACCCTAGCATGGGCTAGCGAGGTGTCAGGTGGGATACACAGAGTTAATAATAATTATAAACATTTATTTAACATTTAAACTCACAATAATCATACAAGACAAATATTTCCACCACTCTCATGCAATTTATACATTTCAAAAAAATAACATACTTGTCATTTATTTAAAAGATATAAATATCAATGAATATCTCATGTCATATGCAATTCCTGAACCCAAATCCATCCTTATATCCTCCTTATTTCCGCCGACTGGACCCATGGGCTAAGTTCTTTCCATTTGACTGGCAACTCTGACAAGCTCACCACACGAATGATGTGGACCGGCCAAAGACCACAGAGCACTCGGTGGACCATGGGTCCCCCCTCGAAGAACTAGTGGGGTGTCGCAGTCCCTCGAAGAACTAGTGGGACAATAATAGTAGCCAACCATAGAGCTCCGTATGGAGGCTAATACCACGTGGCAAGTATATGAATCTCAACAACTCCAATTATCTCCTTTCCCCACCCAAAATAGATGCACAGGGTTCAAAATGACACATTTATATGCATAATCAACAAAATTTCATAATAATATACCATAATCATGATCACCAATTTCTTGCAATACAAACTATGTCAATCCTTTTTAAAATAGCATCCCACAAGACAGTTCATACAAAACGTAATATACTTTTATAGAATTAGTTATAAAGCCGCTCACCAACTTCATACTAGAGCATGCAACAGATAGAAATTTAGTTACCTGGTCTCCTAGCTAACAGTCAACTACAACCAGAGTCTAACCTCGAAAATGCCACAATAGAGTTTATATCTACAAACAAAATTAAAATATTATCTCTATAGTATTAGAGTAGGCTACTCACAAAATTCTAGCCTCTAACTCCTCCTCTAAAAGCTTTAATTTTACTCAGAACTCTAGCCTAAAAGACATTTCTCTAAGGTTTGGAATGAGAACATATATATATGATTTAGACTCGATTCCTAAATTTTCCTTACTTAAATATCCTTTAATTATTAGATTATATTATTAGAATCATCAAATTCATAATGCAAATAGACAAACTATAAATTTATAACTTATATTCCATCTTCAAATGACTTAGACAAATAGACGTAGTACGAACCAGGTTATTCTCACTACAAAATTTAATCCCTTAATCTAACCATTGAATTTAATTTCCTACCTATCATGATATTATCCTCCAAATTATAGCTCAATCTAACGGTGAATGAACTTTAAAATACTAATTTACTATTCAGGACTCTATATGCTAAATCCAAAAGATATAAGTTAAAAACGTACCTAATAACTTGTAACTCAGAGATCAAAATGATGATCCAACCGTTGAAATTAACGATTTGGATGTCCCAAATGGGCTGACCAAATTTCAGTCCGATCCAACGGTAAATAAACTCAAAACTAGCATTTTTCTAAGACTACCTCAGATATGTGCGAAAATTATTTACTCACTTCAAGCTCCACTCACTATCTCCTATATATAGGCTCCTCAA
The DNA here is from genome assembly GCF_004799145.2 of Neltuma alba. Lineage (NCBI taxonomy): Eukaryota > Viridiplantae > Streptophyta > Magnoliopsida > Fabales > Fabaceae > Neltuma > Neltuma alba. The sequence goes on from NW_021637180.1 coordinate 136,182, forward strand.
ACTCCTTCACTCTAAAGATTAGTCGATGTGGGACTTCTTAACATTGCTATTTTATCTACTTCCTATCATTTAATCAATGTGGGACTTCTTGACATCGCTATTTTATTCATTTTCTCATACACACACACATAAAATCAGAATTATTTTAATTACATATATGTATATTTAACCTCTACCTATTCTATAAAAATTTGTTTAAATATTAGATATATAAAAACTAGGATGTTACATTATTTAAACATTTATATCTATAAAAAAATATTTTTTGATACGAAAAAAAATAATTATAACACATGTATTTTCAAAATTTTTAATATGTTATAAAATTTTTAATTTCAATTATATTATAGAATTATATAATTTTAGTACCTCATGAAATATTGAAACTCAAGATTTTTTTAAATGGCTAGAAAATATTTTGAATGCTTATTTTCTTATTATATAATATAAATTATGTGAGTTTGGAAACTTGTATAAATCATTTAAACTTATGTTTGCATTAACTAAATTACTTTATTTTTTGGCCCAATAAGATAAAAAATTAAACAAACAGAAATTTTCAAAAATAAAAAAATAAAATTAAGATAAAGGAGAAAATCTTAAATTCTTCGATATAGTTTTAACTAAGATTTTGGAATTTAGTATTATGAAGGGTAATTTAGCAAATAAAAAGTATTTCAATATAAATTTGAATTAAAAAAATCTTTTTAAAATATTCTTAACAGAGTTAACATTTTTTTATTTAAATGTATGTTTTTAAAATACAGGAGAGGTCTGTGTAATTAAGACATCATATAGGGAGGTCAGAGTATTTTACTCTTAATTTTTATACAATTTATTTCTTAAGCTGGAAAAAAAACCATTTTTTCTTAAAATATTTTTGTTAATAATGAGTATCCTAAACTATATTTTGGTTTAATCTTGGTTATGAAGTTTTACGGCGTTAAGTGAGTAAAAATCGTATTAAAATAATCTTCAACAACCTTATAAAAAATACTGGCTGAAAAAAAAACCTTATAAAAAAATAATTTTTCCAGTCTTTCATTTCTGTATATCTAAAAAAGGTAAGAAAGAGAAATATCTAGTTTTCAACGATAATTCTTGTCATATATTTAAAATAAAGAAAAGCAAGTTACAAAGTAAAAATTTTACAAGTTTACTGTGAATAATAAAAAGGGAGAATCCCAATAAAATCCGGCTAAAATACCTAAATTCAAATAAAGGCCTACACTTTTAATAATTTCCTAATTAGGCTATGAGGCCTCATTAGAAATTTCTGAATGTTGTTAAATAACTAGAATTCCCCTCATTAACTAAAAAAATTAATTATTTTACCCTTTCAAGTTGTCCCTCATCTCTTATGATTATTTTTTGAGACTAAAAAACATATACCTAATTTTACGGTATTTAGAATTTGTATATATAAACAAAACCTTCAAGAGTATTCTAATAAAACATTTTAAATTACAACATAAATAGCATTGAAATAAATATTTTTTATTTTCTATTGGTAAATATTTATTTTAAAATTTTAAAATATCTTAATTACAAGTAATATTTAATACTAAGTTATTATAAATAACCTTTTTCGGTTGGAATCACTTGAGTAAATAAAACTAATGAAATTATGAGAACACAATATTAAATATTTCTTGTAATTAAGATATTTTAAAATCTTAAAATAAATATTGGGAAAATTAGTAAAAAATTTCTGTTTGAAATTTTAGTTAGCTAAAATGACCTGATTTGTACAAGTGCAAGTATGATCCGTGAGTGCAATTACACACAGTGAATGATATGTTGCACTCATGGATCATACTTGTACTTGCACAATTTCAGGTCCTTCTGGCCAATTCAAATTTCAAACAAAGATTTTTTTTAACGAATTTTCTCATAAATATTTATCAAAAAAATAAAAATATATTTATTTCCAGGTTATTTATATTGTAATTTAAAATGTTTATTTAGAATATTTTAGAGCTTTTAGTGATACACACAAATTTTAAACACTATAAAAACAATTGTGTTTTTTACTCCTATAAAATAATCATAAGAGATAAGAGATTACTTAGGAGGGAAAATAATTAATTTTAATTTTTAATTAAAAGGAGGCATTTTAGTCATTTGACAACATTCAAAAATCCTAAATTAGGTCTTATGGCCTCATTAAGAATTTGTTAAAAGTGTAAGCCTTAATTTGGATTTAAGCATTTCAGTCATATTTTTTTCGGATTCTCCCTAATAAAAATTTCTGCTAAGATTTTGTTTTCAAAAGGAACTTCAAAGGATATGGAATAATTTAAAAAATAATCCTCAACAACCTTTAAAGCAAGTTACAATGTCTTTTTTGACCATCATAAAACAACGTTGCATGCAGCCACTTGATTGAGCCACATAGCAATATAGCATGAAGCCCGAGAATCCTAATTGCAAGCCACACATAATATATGATGGCTTGTGAACAGTAATTTAATTAGGTGTGGAGCCAATAGTAAGCCATTTTTAAAAGTGCCTGGTGGAAGAGTTTTAATATATATATATATATATATATTGATGACATTGATAATTGATATTGGCATTGATATTGATTGGTGATTAGCGTGGATGCATGCGTGTGAAGTGTGTTGAAGTAACAAAAAAAAAAAACTCTTAACTGAGGGTATTTTGGAAAACATATGTCATATTTATGATTATTACCTAACTTAACTAATTTTTTTAATTTAATCAAATTAGTTAAATAGATCTTATATTGAGGATTGAAGAAGTATAATATTGCATGAGAGAGAGATCTAGAGAGAAGCGGACATCGATTTTTTAATGGGACATGTGAACACATCTAGACGTGGCTTTAATCCAAATGATTGATAAAAATGAACATCTCATTTGGAATTTACAAGAATGGAGAAACCTACTTCCACTTCCATGTTTAATATAATACTTCCCACCAAAATTATCAATATAATTATAACCTTAAAACTAACACTTAAGGTAAGTAGCATTTCTCTTCATTTAGAGACTTATTATTTATAAACCATGAATAATAATATACTATTTTTGGTTTTTAATATAAGATCTGAGTAACTAGTTTGAGAAAATTAAGAAAGTTATTAAATTATTTTAAATTATTTGTATTATTTATCATTTTTCTTCAAACTAATCTGCTTCCTTATAAATTGATATATAATCTAATGATGCTCATAAATATTTTAAGAAAATTATATAACATATGTTGTAATTAAGTAATTTAGTACTTTTTAATCTTTTAAAATTAGTCAACCAGATGACTGGAGGTAGCACTTTTCTTTTCTTACAAATGTCAACGCATGACTGTACTGAAATCTGAATAGAATTTTAGAAACTTATTTGTCCTCTGAAGATATATTAAAGGATTAGAAGTTAGTTGATTGCAGTTGTTGCTACATCTGATGGTTTGGATAATCATGTCTGGTTGAGCTGGCGTTCCTAGATGAGGCATCACAATCCCATGTGGAGCATCCTTTTTCATTTTAGAAAAATTTGATGTGCAAATGCAAGTTTTGTAAGTTCTCTAATTTGTTAATTAAGTCATTCCAGTTATTTCTTTTTGGGCCCTTATTATCCTCTCAATTATAAATATTAGTCTCTATATTTATAATTTATTTCTAATTTCTAATATATAGACATGTAGTGCTTTTCTTTTTCTGTTGGGCGATAACATGTAGTGCTTATCTGACAGGTAGTACGAATTTAAGAAATATTATCTCACATCTTTAATATAAGAGCTAGTTAACTAATTTGAGTAGATTAAGAAAACTAGTTAGTTAGTTATTTATAATAAATAGGTGTTGTTTTTTTTAAAATATCCTTACTAGTCAAGTATATTGACTAAAACTACTATTATTACAAGAACTACTTTAGAAAAAAATAAGTACGAAAGATAAAATGAATTGAAGTTTTATATTAAAAACCAAAATAAAAATCAAATAAACTTTTATATTAAGAATGAAAAGTCATATAAATTAAAATTTAAACCACCCCTAGCTCTACGTCTCTACGCTAGTCCAAGCACGCACTCCAAGTGGGCTTGTGGCCATTGTTTGATCATCAAGCCACCAAGCGTTAAACCCTCTCAGGTAAAAAAATAAAAAAGCTCTCTCAAATTTAGAAAAAAAAAATCAAAATGTACTCTATAACTTCTTTTTAAATTATTTTTTGAAAAAGATAAATTAATGAGGAGTGATAGTATTTTCTTAAACAAACGTTACTCGATACATTCTACTAAAATCTCTTTTTCTAACAAAGTGACTGTTAGCATAATAATTTTTTTTTTATTTTGATAATAAACAAATTTTATTTCATAATTTTATTTTCAAAACATCCCATTATTTTGTATTTTTGTCAATCAACGGCAACAACCCAATTAATAAAAATAAAAAAATTAATTAAAAATCAGATGAAATTGTAATGATTTAGAAATTAATTTTTTCTGAATTTTTTCCTTTAAAAATTAGTAAGGAAAATTATCTTTCAGTCAAACATGACCAAATAGGAATTTTGTAATTTGATAAAAAGGTCATATTACCCTTATGAATTAGAAAACCTACTGTAAAAATAATATTTACTTAATTTCTTGAAAAACATGTTGTAAACCACAATGCCAAACTTGTTAATAACATTAAATAACTTGCTAATTGCACTACAAGAGTTGAAAATTTTTTCATTTATTACGCACTAACTAATCTCTCAAAGTGTAAAAGACTCTAAGATCATGTAGTAATAGCATTATAAGAGTTCTTAATATGGTTACATGACTTGTTCACTGTATTATTGAAGTCATAAATATATCCCTTCTCTAATTTATAAGGACAATATGATCATTCTATCAAATTAGAAAATTCCCATTTGGTCATGTGTGACTAAAAGAGAATTTCTCTTGTTTGAAGTGATCATTTCCAACAATCACTTTTTTGTCATTTTCTCTAAGTTTTACTGTTTTTTTAAGAAGAATTACAATGAAATCTCAAGAAGAAAAAAAACTACTAATAAGTCTCAATAACAGGTTATAAGTTATCATTTCCATCGAATGAACTTTGGAGAAATATTTTGAGTTGAAATTACTAAATTTTTCCTCTGCCAACAGTTGAAATTACTAATTACTAAATTAGAACGATAATAATCCTGTTTTTATGCTTCTCTGGCAATTTTCTAAAACCTATTTTTGTATTATTGTTCGCTCTGTAAATTGCCTATTACGCTTTTGTTCATCTTCGGTTTCTTCGTTATGTGTTGAACAGCCCAATGAACCAAAAACAGACTTTGCCTCTAGGGAGCTCATTCTGATCATTGTTCTACATCAACAAATGAACATATGACTCAGCACTGATCTTAGATAAGGGGCTCTTACATTGCTCTGTTCACATATGTTCCAGCCAGTCAATCGTTATTCCAGTTCGCCATTCATCAACAAAACGAGCACGTATATTATCTCTGGATTGATCTTTAGATGGAAAGCTCTTAAATTGCTCTGTTCATATAATGTATTCCAATCAGGGAATCATTATTTCGGTTCTCCATTCATCAACAAATGAGCGCATATATTGTGGCACTCTGGACTGATCTTAGATAAAAAGCAATTACACTGCTATGTTCATATAATGTTAAAAGTACATGTTTTTGCCTCTATTTCTTTTGTTTCAATCTCTATCTTGTTTTGACCCAAAAAAAAAGAATCTCTATCTTGTTTTTTTTTTTGGGGGGGTTCGTTTCATTTAAAAGCGTTTTTAAAAAATGTTTTTACATAAATTGAGATGAAAATTTTTTTACATATTTATTTTTTTATATCGTAAAATTATTTTTAAAATTATATATTAATTTTCACCAAAACACTTTTTAGAGGAGCACCGAGCAATAAGAAGGTTGAACACCCTTTTAGAGGAGGACTGTGTAGTAAGAAAAGGGTGAAGAAGATTTTTCACCTAAATTTTAAGGGTAAGGAGAATTATAGAAGTTTTCTCGAAAAAAAGATATAAGTTTCTTATAGTGAAAATTAATAAATATCAAAAGATTAATGTTATTTTTGCGCTCACGTAAAATATCAAGATATCATTTTGATTTGCTTTGGTTATTGGATTATCATTTACCGTGGTAGCGTTGGTAATTAAAAAAAAACACTTTTTTTGGCGTGTTTAAACAATATCTTATTAAAATATTGATACAATTTGACTTAAATATATATTATTTACAAATTTTTTGCACAGAATTTATAAGTCAATTTATAAATATTTCTCCAGAATTTATAAATTTTCCTTTAGAAATTTGCAAACCCAACTATTATTAAAAACAAAAATGTGTTGGCCATAAAACTATACTATTTCCTATTTTAATTATAAGACTTTGTTTGTAAACTATAAGTGAGATCTTATAACTAGGACTGGAGATAGTATTTCCCACAATCTTAAATATAAAACCCATTTTATAGTACAACTAACTACAAAATGAGCTAATTATACTACAAAATAAATTTTACTTATTTTTTTAAATTATATACCGGTGCTTGACTTAATGGTTAGTGTTTTCTTGGTTTGACCAAACGTTATTGGTTAGTAAAAATTGAGGGAAAATTGCTGAAGAGTCTTGGGGGGGGGGGGAACAAATAACACTAAAAAATGTCAAGAAATGAAATAAATATGAAATCCCTATAGACTTGAGTGTGATCTGAAAAATATATGAAAAGACACCCTTAAACTTAAAAGGCAAAGTAAAGAAGGAGAAAAAAGTTTGAGAGATCATGACTTGAATGAAGATGCACAGCCTAAGGAATGTTGGTCCATGGAAAGCTTCAAGATCAGCATCTTACCTTCACGGTATACGGATGCAGAGGAAGCCAATATTGGAGTCAGAGTTCAATTTGAAGGGTATGGAGGTTTTTCTCAAGGAAAGTCCATCTACCATATCTCAGTTGGGTTTTTTGTTGGTACGGATATGATCTGCAGGAATCTGAATAAGAAACCCAATTTGGGGTTCTTAGCATATCTTAGCCCATTGCTTCAACTGTTTGCCGGTCGAGTATATTAGGAACTGCTCTTGAATTTTCAATGGCTCTTTTTTTCCTACGGGATTTTCTCTAGCTGTATGTTCAATGCTTTCGGTGTTAGTTATCAGACGTGTCTTCTTTAAGCTCAGTGTTCCACTCATATTTGCAAGGTCTAGATTTCATCCCAGCATCATGATCAAGTACAGCTTTGGTGAAATTTCTGAGTATTACAAGCATTCTCACTATTTATATGGGATTTCCGACTTCAAGTTGTTTCTTTGCCCATTTTATTCAAACCCAATGTGGGTGGATGCCCGTTATTCCTCTTTTGAGAGTGAAGTTAGTGGCATAATCTTCTTCGTCAACTTTTTGTTGGTGAATTCTTCGTCTTGGGGAGCTACAGTTCGAGAATTCTTCAGAAGAGGCATGACCTTGCTCATGTTCTGCATATGGATCTTCAGCTTTGCTTTTGTGGATTGACATGTATTTTATCTTACTGCAGCTAATTGGAGGCTATTGTATCCTTTTACTCTTTATGGTTTTGGAGGTTTTAATTATGGTTGTGGTGCTTGTGTCTGAATATCTGTTATACTTGTGGAGTCTAATTATGCTGTACTGGCGTTCTTATATTCTAAATATATTTGATCATTTTATCAAAAGAAAAAGGCACCCTTGTCCCTTTTAAAAGACACAACCTTGTCAAGTTCTTTACAATCAATCACCTACAGGTTACTACCAGTTTGGTTGACTATTGCCATTGCCTTCAAATGTTATCTCTTCATCTTCAAGGTTTCCTTTGAAATCACCTGTAAGTTTTTGTTTTCAAAAGGGTTAACATTTTAGATATTCTGAAAGTATTCACGAGCCAGCACTCAATACCTTAAAAAATCTTTTTTGGCTTAAATATATCCAGGAAGTTTTATTTTGGAGCATTTGTGCTTTGAATTATCATATATCGTTAAATTTGACTTGTTAAAGACATGGGTCAGACCGCATCATTTAATGATCAAAGTTAATGGTGGATAATAGTTAGGATATATTTGCTACGAAATTTTCAGAATATTTAAGAGTTAAAAAAAAAATTCACATACTATGTACTCCTTCATAAAGACTCTTACAGTATTTAAGCACCTTATTCCTTTTGAAAACCATTTGCCTGTGCATATATGAACCCTGCTCTATTATTTACATGGTGATACTATAAGAAGTCGACTTGGGCATATTACACGGAAGCATCGGCACCTTATCATTCTTTTATTAAAGAAAATGACTATTTTCAAGAAATTACTTTCACTTAATTGAGTAAAATATGTAAAATGTCCCATTTTGCATGATACCTACAGAGCTTCCCTACAAGAACACAGAATCTGAAACTGATAAAGAAGATATTTAGTGGTATATAAAGTGCTTCATATGGGGACAATAATTAGAATGGAGGATCTATACGGGGAAAAAATTTATAAACGAGCATCAGGCCACAACTCTTTCATTTATTCATACTCAGAATTTACATTTATTAATAACATTATTCCATAATGATTTTTAACCTTCCCTGCCACAAATGTTATATAACATTCAAAATCATAATGCTTATCAAATCTCAGTCATTTAAAAATTTAATATGGATAGTCCATATTTCATTTTTTATATTTCTGTTTCTTAAAAAAAATTTTTTTTCCTATAATAGGTAGATAATCCAAAATAAATATAATCTTTTGATTATAAGTTTTTTAAAAAATATTTTTTATTTAAAAATTATTAGTTAAAAATTTTAAATATAAACCATTAAAACTATATCTGAGTGGTATAGATTTTACTGCAATGATAAGTATTATGGTGTTCATTACTATGATGAATACCGAAACTGACAAGCATCAAAACTAATTCCTAATGTAGTAGGCTCTGCTGCTAAATTACCCACTGCTGACTGATTTCTAGTATAGCCATACCACGGTGGTAGTGAACAAATAAAATATATTAATCAATCTCTACAGAGCATGCCAATATCCTGATCTCAAACTATATAACTAATTACAAATAAACCCATGACTTACAAAATATCATTATAATATTTAATATTATATTTAATTAAAAATTTACATTACTTATGCAATATTCTGTGGAACTTAATGTTCAAATAAATCCAATGTGGATCCCTGCTTTAATTTTGCACGCAACAAACTGTAAAATTTGGATGTTAGAGACAAGTCTTTTGTTTAGCGATTTGTTTAGTTTAAATTACACTACAAAATATATCTTATATTTATATTTAGGATAGGAGAAGTAATAAATAACTCCAATATGAAATTGCTCCCTCCCTCACATGCTCTCTAGATACCTTATCTAATGTCATTCTTTCATTCTCTTTCCTCAGTATACTTTTTGAAGAACTTTAGAGATTAATGTTCAAAACAGAGGAACTATGGGAGACAATTACGCCTTGCCTGAGAAAATAACTGAAACTAGGCAGAGATGATGATACTCCATAAGGTCTGCAGAGGAAATCAGCACAAACCGTAAGAGAGGAGAGGTTTCAAACCAAAATTGGAAGAAAAGGGAGATGAAACACAGTTGAAATTCCAAGCAATTGAAAAGTGATTCAAAGAAAACATATGTGATGCAAAGGACAGACTAAAATGAATTCACCATGATCAGGGAAGTCATTTTGAAAATATAAATCGAGTGTTTTGTTTTTTTCTTTCCTTACTTAGCTTAACGATATAGGGTACCATTTTAAGTTAAAAAAATAGCAGTTCATCATACTTATAAGGTTTGGTCTCTTGAGCTCATCAAGATTAGAATCTGCTTCTAAATTTAAAAAGTACTGACAAACATATTTATAGATTACTCAGTAGCAAAACCCGCATCTTGACAGTAAGATTTGAACTCATAATTTTGTAAGTTATGAGCTAACTCTTTAATCACATACATACTAAGTACTATTCACAGTTGTTGATTTATCGATCCTCCTACATATCTATTTTATTTTTATTTTTTTATGGTTTCTCTTATTCAATGATTTAATTTAAAATTAACCCTAAAAATATGTTTTCTGTCATATGGAATTGTTTGAATGAAGTGAATTGCAATTTTTCCCTTACCCGACTTAATCTGGTTTTGATAATCTCTAACATAGAAATTTTAGTATATTTATTTTTATATTATAATCAAATATATCATGACTATATAAAATTTCAACAAAGAAACTACCTCATTTATAAATAATCAGCATTGTATTTTGATTCTCAGCAGGTCCTAACAATATGGGACCTCCACCTAATTTTATATAGAAAAAAATTATTAGATAAACAATTTCCTTTACGTAGAAACAACTTTTCTTCCTTTCTATTTTCTTTTCTTTTCTTTCGTTTTATTAAAAAGTTTTTTTTCCCCTTTTATCCGTAAAAAACTAAGGATAAAACAATGACGATTTTGGCGGCAAGCGTTCTATCCGCACTTTTGAATTTACCATTCTACCCTCAACACTACCTTCGCCTCAAAACTCAAAACATTAACGGGTGAAACTAAAGACACAAACTTTCTTGATTTTGAGATTCGAATAACAAAACGAATTCTTCAATCTAACAACAATTGAATTCCTGTCTCGAACATCATTAATTGACATACTGAATTGCTATAACATATTTATTGCCTTTGATCCATTTATGCAACCCGGGCATTCTGTTATGAAGTTCTTCGTCGATAGCTTCATTTTTCGATTTTTACGAACTCCCATTTCTCAGGTCCTCTTTCGCAATCTCTTATGCTTTTATGTTTATGCAGAATCATCTATTTGTCCTTAGGAAGCTGATTGATTTTCTATGTTCTGGAATTTGAAGCAGAAATTAGGAGCTTGGTTGGGAAACATCCGGGTAATAAGAAAGTTGTGCAGGTTGTTCTTCATGGGGAAAGGGAACGATGGGTTCTGCATTTTTCCTCTTACCAGTTTGCAAATTGGGTAATCTCTCCCTCTTTTTTTTCCCGGTATAAACAAAGTTGTTTCTTTTTTTCGCATGTACGAAATTGTTGCGAATATTAATTTAAGAATACATTATGTGATTGTGAGAAAATTAAATTTATTCGCAATGCATTATGATTTGTCTTTTTTTTAAAAAAATTATTATGTGGATGGCTTGTTTGGAAAACCCAAAAACACTTAAAAATACTTTTCACGCAATCCAAGAAAAATGCCTGTCATATACTTACAGTGCAAATAACTTTGTACAAAGTTAGTCGGATCGTATGCATGTTATGTCCTTTTGCCTCATATTTAGAAATTCGATTTTAGTTCAAGTTCATTATTGTTGCTTGATCCCTAACTCAAAGGTTTTCTTATATGATGCTCTTAATGCTGCCGAATTTTGAGCTTCATATGACTTATTTAATCCAAAAAATAGCAAGTACATATACAATTAAGTACCACGTGATTAGGATTTTCAAAATAGAATTTATGAGACTTTTGGTATCTCAAAATACAACAATGGCAACATTGTACACTTTGGCCCTATTTTAATATGTTTTGTTATAATTTCTATCAAGCATTCAACTTGTTAATCATAAGAGGTCAATTTAAAAAAATAAATAAAGAGCACACGAACTCTAAGTACATATGATGTTGCTTCATTTAACAGTATGGTTTAATGATAACTGCATAGATTTTTAGGTCCCATTTGTTAGGAAACATTAAGAGTGAGAGGTAAAGATTGAAATTAGGATTAAAAATACCTATTGAAAGAGCGTTTAGTATAAATGATTACTTGTTTGGAATTGGACAAACCCATACAGGTGGAATTGGGCAATTCCAAGTACCAAGTAATTGCTTATACTAAACATTTTTAGTGGGTTTTTTCAATCCCAATCATAATCTTTACCTGTCATTTTTAATGTTTTATACCACACGAAACTTTAAGAATTCTATTAACAAAAGTAATAGAAGTATGAGGAAGACAATTAGTCATAAAGGAATTTTTTGGATGCGTCATTATCCAGTGCAATTACGTTATTCAATGACCTTGGATATTGTATGGTGTTATTTTCTTAGTTTCTCTACATTCGACCATATTTTAAGCATCTTTTGTGATGTAATTTTTCAGAGATTTGCAGTCTTACCTCTCAGATATTAGCCTTTTCCTTGCCAATGATAGTAAAATGGCATATATTTTGGTTGACAATCGACCTTGGTTGAGAGACTTAGGGTACCAGAGCACGCACTTGTGGCAATTGATGATTACCAAGGTGACTTAACCACATGATTTTATATTGATGTTATTTCATCCTTGAAACAAACCTACATATATAGCTTTCTAAATTCCAGTCAAGGTTATCGCCTTTTGCCATTTCCAAAGCTCGCGGAGATCAGAGAAAGGAGGTTTGTGAATCGAGCACTACAACTAAACAAAACAAGTTTCTAAGCTGGTCCTCATTAATCCAAGAATTAACGCGGTCGAAAAAGAAGGTTATGCTTCCTGTAAAAAATCTAAGGAATTCCCTGCCCTTCTGCTTTGAATTGCATAGGACCCTCCATGGCTTTATTGTATTTGAAGTTGCATGGAAAAATGTTTGTGGCATCAGTTATTTGAATGAGCTTCAGGTACAGTTTCTCCTACATGCTCCATATTATGTTTGATGTTTACCTTCTATCCTACTCCCTTCGTTTCTTTTTTATAAGAAACAATTAACCAAATCAGCCGAAAAAAGAATTGGTTAAAATTAGTTAGAGATAATAAAGAGGATTGTAGAAGAGAGAGAATATGTGGTGGGGAGAATACCTCAAGAGCCGTGTGATAATAAATGTATTGATATTAAAACGAGTGATTAAATGGGAAAAAAATGAGAAATTAATAAAGAAAATTTGAATGTCTTTTATAAACAGGAACAAGTCACTGGTTTTAGTTGTTCTTATAAAAAGGAACGAAGGGAGGGAATATCATGTACTATGGGTCTAAACATTTTTATTACTCGCAGACTGATACCTTAATGTACATCCAAGCTAAATTCATGCAAAGATGGGAATTTGACAGCATAGCTCAAGCAGCAAATTGTATGTCTTTGTGGTTTTCAGGAAAACTATCTGAACAGATGCAGTTGAAAGAGCATTTGGATTCTATTGCAGGTAAGTAAGACAGAGACTCTTGACTTCTGTTTGAGTGTGCATCTCATATGTTTGAACAATTGGACGTAGGATAGTTTTGATCCACTATTATCCTCAAGTTACAAAAAGTATTCGGTTTTAGAATCTTCCTGAGTGCGACTATTCAAAATTCAGGGGACCTTATCAGTATTGCTACTTTATGCATTTTCACAAGGTTTGCCTCATCTTTCAACTGGTCCATTTTATGCGTGATATAACTTGACAAGTCACTATTGTTCAATGACAAGAGAATATGATTTGTTGCTAGAACCTTTAACTTATGGACTGAAATGAAGTATTTATAAATTTGTTTGGTATCTGCATTCTTCCTTCAGGGGATCATTTTTATGATGCATGTGAAGATCTTTCTGGAACTGGACATGGTGATAAGGATGACAAGAATAGTATCTGCAATAGTATTCTAACTGCTGAGGATAACTCTGTCAATGGTCTGGACACAAATATTGAAGAGTTTTCTGAGAACACTGAACCGAAACCAGGCATAGAACTCACAACTTCTCCCCTTTCTGGACCTAATAAGAGAAGAAAAGTAATTAATTCATGTAGTGATAATCCTGACGAGGTTGAGAATTATTGCAAGGAAATGCAATCTGTGACAAATTTTGAGACATCTAGTAATGTTTCTGAGGATGCAGCTAAAGCCACTCAATATAAGGATGTTCTAATATCATTTAGGTTTAATGACCATGACCTCCCTTTTAAATTAAAAGAAGTTATAATATCTGATCTTCGATTACTTACTTTGTTAGAGGCGGGGCTCCCATCTTGGGTCATCTTCCTCCAGTCATACCCAGTAGTCTGCAATCTGTATCGCCCGTGGATGTGCCCGCTGGCTCGGGTTTTATATGTGACAATCTCACTTGCCACTGTCCTCATTGGATTATATGACTTGTACAAGAATGTTCCAATTCTTAAGGCCACTGCATCTCATTTATTTGGCCCTTTTTTTGATTGGATAGAAACTTGGGACATGGTTTCAAGGATTAAATACCTAGGAACAATGTTGTTTCTGCACAATTTAAGAAAGGCTTTTGGCTGGTGTTTGGCATTGGCAAATGCAGTACGGTCCTTTTTCACAGTTCTAGTTCGTCCTCTCACAAAGCCATTGGTGATGGTCTTTGAATTTCTTCTTCCCACCTGGAACATTCTGTTTGAAGTAGTAGAAAGCATCTTCTATGCTGTTTGGGATGTGATTGATGCTCTGGGCGACATGGTAGGACTACTATTGGAGCTTCTCTTCACACCACTGTGGTTCATTGTCACTATTGTTTGGAGTGTTAGTAAGTCATTTTATGCTTTGGACTTCTGTATTGTCCTTCTTCTTTTTTTTTTAAATTACTGCCTTTGATGTTTAATATAAGAGCTAGATAACTAATTTGAGATTATTAAAGAAATTATTTAAATTAGTTATTTATAATAAACGAGTATAGATTTTCCTAGAATACTCTTGTTAATCATGTGTATTGGAACTATCTCTTAATAAAACCTTGTGACATGTACAATCGATAGGGATGTTTTGGGAAGAAAATTATTAAATTTAGGAACAAGGTGAACATTTTGTCTGGCTCTTATATTAAAGACTAGAGACAGTAGTTATTTATCTTACAAGTTCTACTACTAATTACTTATAAATTATTGTTTGCAATGTCCTCCAGCATCTTCAGTCCTATATCCTATATTTTGGATTTCCATTGAAATTGTATATGCTCCTATACGTCTACTTGTAGCAACGTCCAGTTTTATGGCTTCCATATTTAGTTGCATGGTTAATATACTTGGAGCTACATGGCAGTTTGTTAGTAGCATCTTCCAGCTTGCATCAACTTCTGAAGCAACAGCTAGCAGAAGTGAAGTTTCCATGTGGCGTGCTCTTTGGAAGGACTTTTTTTCCCAGGTTGTTAGATGGTACATTGGTGAGTTAAGGCTTCAATCTACCTATGAAGTATTTCACCAAGGACATCTAACATCAAACTTTTCTTAAGTGCAAAAGTATGCATGAAGTTTTTTAAATGGTACAAAAATATCATAATTGTTAAATCAATTAATGTTGACTGTTTAGCAAAAATGTTGATCAAGAAAATAGTGCAAAAATACACATGAAGTTTTCAAAGTGATGTAAAAATACCATGCTTGTTGGAAACTTCATGTGTATTTTTGCAATATTTTCTTGGTTGACATGTTTTATAAATGGTCAACATTAGTTGACTTGTCGATTGTGATATTTTTGCACCATTTTAAAAATTTCATGTGTACTTTTATATTCAATGAAAGTTTATGATGTCTCGTGCTATTGGCGAGATACTTCATAGGTAGTTTAATTTTCACCTTAACCCCACATTAGTGAACTTTGAAATATGGTTGTTTTATAAAAGAAAATTATCCTGATTGTATGTGAATTCATACATATGCCAGATATTCCGTGCTCTCAGGCTTATACTAAATGGAGTTGCTGAATTCCTTGCAGCATGTAACAGGCACAGACTAAGGTATACTTTTACTCAATTTTACTTGAAGAGAAGGAAGAGAGTAGGAAGAAAAGAGAGGGTAAGTAGAAGAAAGTTAGAAAACAGAGAGATAAGAGAGGAACTGGAAGTCTGGATAGTACTCTTGTGTGGATTCACATCATAGCAATGCAAACTGGCCCCTCCCTCATATATGTGTGTGTGTGTGTGTGAAAGAGGTCGGATCCATGTTTAATTTTAGGTCCAAAAAGTCAGAAAACTCAACAGCCAAGATGTGGAATAATTGAGAGAGTTAATCCCTATAAAGATAGGGTCAAAGTGACAATATATTAGGAAGGTGAGATTTCTCATATTTTAGGAAAATTTTCCTTAACATATGTCAGATGCTACGAAATATTCCTTTCTTTTTTCTAAATTAATAATCTCGCAATAAATACAACACTTGACAATATTCTAATTTAATTTATATATCTTAATTAGGGTGAGATCCTAATTAAAATGGCTCTGACAATCAAGGATGAGCCCAAACCCAAAGTCTAACATATACAATGTAAACCCCATGTCTGATTATAGCAGACCTCAACAGCTCCAACTAACCTAACCAACTCCATAAAATAACTAGCTCTAATTAACTTACTCTCATATATTATTATTCAAATAACAGAGAGCTTAATCATATATGGTGGTTTGTGAGAGTTGACTATGCATACTATTGGCTTCTAGAAAAAGATTTTGAGTGGGAATTTATTTGGTCCTTATGTAATTTCGGTGAGATGATTATTCATTTAGATAAAACTTTACTACTGAGTTAGCAGTGGTTTAATAAAAACTACTTAATAGTTTCTCAAACTTGACAAAAGTTAAATGAAGAGAATAGCACATAACGGTTCAATTGTTGTATTAATGTCAGTCTTTTCTTATGATATATAAAGTTGCAAAGATATAACCTACCTTTTTAGTCTTTCATATTGTGCTTTACAATTTAATTTTATGAAGTTTTGTGATGCCAAAGCACGCTCACAGACTAATTCTAAGGCAACACAAAGGGATACAGGAGAGAAAGATAGAAACAGAGGAGGGGGAAGGGAAACAGAACAGAAATTTCTTTAACACACTTGTTCTATTTATAGGCTAAGGTTTCCTTCACTTTAAGGAAACCTCCCCCTTTGCTATAGACTTGCTGAAAATAGTTTTAAAGAAAAAAACATATCCCACTTCTTGAAAAAATAAATTTGTAATTCTCCCCCCAAACCAACCCTATTAATTGCAACCAATATGGGGTATTTTTCATGAGAGTATTTTAGAAAAATAAACGTCTTTTTAATAAATAATTAATTTAAAAAATATGTAAATGAGCTATATAGAGTATCCTTTAAAAAAACTAGCTTGTACTGAATAATAGGAATCTTCCTTTATAGCATTTTCGGTTAACATTATTTATATATTGGGAAGCATTTGGATTTGTTTCAAACTACAAAGTAGAGATGGTAATATGAGTGACCCAACTGAGGATTGATTGAAGGACCAACGGGTTGGTCCTAAGAGAACCGAATGTTCAAAGCATTTGGATTTTTTTTTTTTGAAGAAAATGTATGTTAATTCCTAAATATCTAAAATAACACATCAAAATAAAAGTTATATTTAATAAAACATCAAATTCAAATATCCCAAATTATTAAACATACATCACATCACAAATTGAAAAAGGAATGAGAAAATTCGAAAGAAAAAAGAAAAAATTGAGGAAGGAGATACAAAAGAAGAATGAAGAAGTTAAAAAAGCTCACTTTTCATATTTTTAAAAAAGAAGTAACATGGGCTGGTTTGCTTCTGTTTGGCGGGTTAGTCCCGCGGAGTCAACTCATATTATCAATTCTATTGTAAGGTATTATAGCGTTGATCCCTCCTCAATGCTCATCCTTAAGGGCAATTCTACTATAGGGTATTATGTCACACGTAATTAACCTTTCTAACCTTTAAAACTTTACAATAAACCTTCCTGAACTTTGACATTTATGCAAATAACTTTTACAGGGTTTATCTGAATATAACTCAAAGTTTAAGAGGATTATGTGTACATATAAAATTTAAGAGGTATAAGATTGATTAGTTTGGGGTTATTTGCATAAACTTGACATTTGAGGGGTTTATTATTAATTTTTAAAAGGTTAAAGAGATTATTTCTGCATAATTCCAAGTGTAAGGAAGTTTTATGTGATTTAGCTAGTCTACAACTACTTCATCATTGGCAATAGAGCAATATTATAGGCACTAACCATAAATTGGCATGATGGCATGCAGCATTTATCATCATATACAAGATTTTATCAGAGCATTATGTCAGAAGTGCCGAAGATCACAGCAAATACATTTAAGAGACGGTAGAACAATTTGGGTGAACCAAAATCTGGTGAGGACCTTCAAATGTCTTAATTTTGTGATTTTAGCTTCTCGTTATGTTCAACCTTATTTACTTAATTAAAATGTTGTTTATGATGGAGAACCCGATACTCTTTCATGTAACAAAGTGTTTAAGGGCATTGGAAATTTGTTTCATCTCATGTGAGGTTTACTAGTGAAAGGAAGGTTATTGAAAACGAGAAGATAAACTTTATGAATTGAAGAAAAGGAAAGCGGAAAAAGCTTTGTTATGAGTGGGTGTTCTCATTGTTGTTCTTAGTAAATACTCCCTCATCCCTTTTACACAGAATAACTAATACTCTACGATAAGCAAAATATAGTTAAAGTTACTTGAATTAATAAATATGTTAAAAGTACAAATTTCTTTTCACAAATACCCTCATTCAGTAATTGATCTCATTAATAAATGCTCCCAACAAGAGGTCGTTGTTTCTTACAAATAGGATTAAGAGAACTCTAAAAAAAATTTTCTTATAAAAAGGACCGGAGGCTGGAGGGAATAATGAATAAAGGGTGCACTAAAAACTCACTCCTTTAGAAATGCTTGGAGAGCGGAGAGCCTGCTTGCTTCTTGGAGGCAAGTAAAGAGAATATGGTTAGTTTGACGGGCTAGGGATGAAATTTTTTTTTTTAATTTTGAAGTTTCTTTTATCTGTGGGCCCAACTACTTTGATCGTGGGAATTTCTACATTTAAATCTCTCATAACATGAAGGATCAATGTTCGGATCCTAACTGAGAGAAGTGACTACATTTAATACCTAATAATGTCTTGAATATGATTGTTTCTAATAGAAAAATACCTATGCATAGCCCAAAAAAATCCTTTTAATTGTCAACTCAAATACATAATGCATAAAAGAACTACATGATAGAAACTATATTATAAGCTACTAAGTCATACATTGAGCAGCATAAGTGCTCTGTGAGAAAGTTAACCAAAAAAGGCAACTTTGCAAAAAAGTTATGGCCTTCACGGGCTTGAAGGATGGTTCGCTATCCTACTTGAGTACCCAGTCATTATAGGCCTGTTTAGAACAACTTATAAGTAATTTATAAGTAGCTTTTTAATAGTAATTTACGGGATGCGAGGCAAATATATGAAAAGAGTTTTGTCTAACTTACGTAAAACGTGTTTATTATGGGATTTTTTAAGTCCTCCCAAGCAGGCCCTATATTGAACTTGTTATATTGATATCATAGTACAAAGTCTTAAGAGTGATAGGCAACAAGCAGGAAGGCAGTGGTTGCTTGTATACTACTTCTCCTATCCCTAATGTAAGACTTATTTAACTAATTTAGTTAGATTAAGAAAGTTAGTTAATTATAAAATGTATGACATGTTTTTTTTAAATATATACTATAATCATCTTCTTTGATATCCTCTCTCCCCTCTTCTACTTAATATTGTTGAGAGAATATCAATAGAGATAATTTAAAAAAAATTGATAAATATAAAAAATAGGTTTTATATTTAAGATAAAAATCAATTCAACAATTAGATACTATATTAAAAACTGGAATAGTATTTGCTTGAATTTATGGGAGACAAAAATTCTAATAATATGGGCTATGAGAGGTCATAATCTAGTCTCTCAGAATTTTCTAGTCATGTTTGGTCATTTTTTTTTGGTGAAGAGGAGGGCTTAGCCCATTACAAAGAAAAACTACACATGAGGGGATAGAGATCCCATATAATCTTGGTGCACAAGGGCCCTCAGCGAGTCTGGGACCGTATCAATAAAAACAAAACTGTGTACCCAGCAACTTTGTTGGTATCTCTTGGTGTATATTGAAACTGTATACTCCAGTTCCTTTTGCTCATCTCGACAATCAAAGTCATGTTTGGTCATTCATACAATGATTATCTGTATAAACCTATGAAAGTGGGAGAATTGTGCGTGGCCCAATTGTTTTTCCCCCGCAATTCGAGGCATGAAAAATGGTACATTTTGAACAAATATTTCTCATCAAGCACTACAGAGATGTCTTATTCTTTTTTTTTTAAGATAAAAGAAAATAATTCTTATAAGATTTAGGTTTCCCAAATTAATTGAATATTCAATTTGCGAAAAAAATGACTATCACTTTTCACCCAAATTATTTTTAACAAAAATCTAAGACAAATTAAGGATTCGTTTAATGTTTTGAAGTTATTTTTTATGTGTTGCCAGAATAAACTATCATGCAAGGAATTTCTGAATCCTTAAAACCAATTCTTGAATTCCATTTGCAGGAAGAGGAGAAGAGTAAAGTTGAATGAACTGGAAGTTCCATCATTCTGTGGGATTGCAAGGTGCAAACTAATCTTAGACAAACTTGACATCAGATCAATGCAATTTACATTGAGTTTTAAGATTCTTTTGTTGGAACACAATTTTGATTCATTTCTTACTTGCAATATTTATTTCCATGGTTTTGTTTTCTTGCCAGCTTTGTTTTCCTATTTTCTTATGATTTTCGAGTTCCGTACTCGATAATCATCATCAATTGCATATAAAATGTACAGGGGACCTGTAATTGATGACAGATCCAATAGTTACAATCTTGTAAATTGAAAAATGAGTAGGTCAAAATAAATCAATGTTTGCACACTTAAGAGTCTCAAAACATTTAGCTATTAAATCTTTCTCTTTGTTTTTTTTTTTTTTTTTTGCTCTTGATATACAAGAGGGCTAGAGTCCAAAGTAAAGAAAACTAATAACTCAAGCGATTAAATCCCAGCATATCACTTTCGCAAATGTTCTTCAGTGAATCAGCAACCATATTTGACCTTCTGGGTATATGCAGCAAGGGCAAATCACATGCATTTCTCTTTAATGACCGAGCCTGCATAAACGCCAAGAATATTCGAAAGCATCAATAGAAACTTTTGAATCTGATTCAAAAACAACTCTTCTAAAACCAAACTCCCAGGCTAAATTTAACCCTTTTAAAATTGCTCATTCTTCAGCCTATATAACCCTACAGTCCCCTATGAAATGAGAAAAACCGACAATCCAAGAGCCATTAGTGTCTCTAATCACATCCTACTTTCTTAGTAGACAAAGAAACGGCCGCATCAACATTGACTTTAACCCAACTACTAACTGGAGGTTGCCATCCTGGTATGGTATTAGATAAACCTTTTGAAATTGAAGTAATTGGTTCAGAGGACTGTACATAATTTTTCCAAGCGTTCAAAACTACTATAACAGGTTCGTTTGACTTTTGAAGATCATCTTGAAACATGTGTTTATTTCTTTAATTCCATAACAACCAAAGTGAGACTCCTCATATAAGATTCCAATCCGTAGTCACAACAACTCCCACATCATTAGAGAGATTCCAGGTCATCCATTCTGGTAAAGAGAGTGAGAAGAAATGAGATAGATACCTTAGATGAACAACGTATAGCCACACTTCTTTTGCATACGAACAATGCCTTTAGATATGAAGAGCAATTTTAATTCCAGCATCACAGTGAGAACAATTAGGAGAGCTTGTGGACCATCTACTCTTCCATTCTCTAGTGGGCAATCTGCTATGAAAAGTAATCCATAAGAAAACACTTATTTTCTCAAGTCCACGCCACTTCCAAATATGCTTTAAAACATAATTTTAAGCATGAGAGTTGGTTTTCTCAATCATTTGGTAAGCACTCTTAACAGAGAAGTTCCCATGAGCAGAGTTTTTCCATGTCATAACATCATTTCCTGCACCGTCAAAAGAGAGGGATTTGAGTAATCAATCTCTGCATCACTTCCTGATTAACCACAGTCTGCAAGCGATCATAATCCCAACTTCCAAACTTAGTCCAATCCACAGTCTCTCTCTTCTGTTGGAATAGAATGAGGTTCATGTTTTCTCAAGCCCACTTAATAAGAATTTTTGCCTACTAAATCCAATCACTGCTGCCTGATCTTCGGTTGTCAGTTTGGCCAGGGCCGGTGGGTGGAGCACCTACGGTTGCGCTCGACGGTGAAGGAATTTTTTCATTTTACTCGACGGCACTCATATCATTTTACAGGAAAAATGGATACTTCTTGAAACTTACATATTTCGGTAGTAAACATGTCATTCTCCCTATGTTAAAAATGTTTCGTAGGGAATAGAAGGGAAAGGATTTTAATAAACCCTTTCAAAACTTGAAGCAGGGTCTTAAAATTTTAATGAAGAAAAAGTATAAGATTAAAAAGTAATAAAAGTTAATTAAAAGCTTTTTTTTTAAAATCAAACTCATTAAAAAAAATTTTCTGCTCCCTTTTCCTCACACCAATCTGGCGACACTCAAAAGGAGATGAAGAGATTACGTTAAAACAATCCGGATTGACTAATCAAATTGGTCAGATATATAAGAGATCACATTATAAATTTTAGAATAACATGAAAATCCCCTGAATCGCATCACAGAATCGTTGCACCGCCAGAGCATATATATAAAGCGATTAAAA
The DNA here is from genome assembly GCF_004799145.2 of Neltuma alba. Classification (NCBI taxonomy): domain Eukaryota; kingdom Viridiplantae; phylum Streptophyta; class Magnoliopsida; order Fabales; family Fabaceae; genus Neltuma; species Neltuma alba. The sequence continues at coordinate 158,659 of NW_021637180.1, forward strand.
TGGCCTCACCGGAATCTTATCTCAGGACGTTTCAGTAAGATCTTTGTTTTGTGATAATCCCAAACAACTTCGTTTTTGGTACCAAGTCAAAAACATACATGAGAAAATGATTAAGTTTTACGACTAAAATTAAGGGTATGTCTGGATGGTAGGATGGTTGAATCAATTTGAAATTCTGAATCATAATTTAATGGCATTCAAATTTTGGTATCTATATAGTCAGTTATCCAGCTAAAAAACCTTCCAAGAGATTGTACTGCTACACATTAACTTGACTGAGGCACAGCCTGAAGTAAAAAATATACTAACAAAGATTAACATAAGAAGTTAAAATTTACACCAGAGTAAATTGAAAATTTAATCCTATGCTGGTACATACGGTGGACACTAGTAAAAAATTAGCCAGCAATGACTCTTGAGAAATTAAAGCACAGGTGCCTATCTCTGACTAACCTAAAGAGTGACTGGCTGGCTGGCTGTATTCTTAACCATCATGAAGGCGTATTAATTGACAGAAAACTACTTTACAGAAGTATATATAGACATGATAAAATAACGCAAGCGGGACAGAATATAATTGCAAATCAATGCTCATGCTTAACTCTTGCCTTCAATATCCCAGGAAGAGGCGGCGAGGTTGGAGTTCTGACCGGTTGGTTTGACACTGAAGGAGTGACCTGCGCCTGATACAAGCCTGACATGCTAGAACCTTCACCCCCGTCCACAAGATTCTGCGTCATATTATCACTCTGCGGTCTCTCACAAAATTTCATTGCCTTGAGGACATAGTTGTCATCATGCAGCTCAAACGGAGTGCTGTAAATGGAGAGGAGAAAGTATGCACAGATTAAAAGAAAAGATTCAGATTTTGGAGACTTCAGATATAGAAGACAAAAGCAGCTGGCTGGCGCACGTCTTGACAGAAAAGCTGTGTCCCTCAATGGTGTAATTGAAATATGATGTTTCTGTTGATGGAAATCAGTAAATTTATAAAGATACGCTTATTAGAGTTAGTCTTTGTAAGGCTTCCATTTTCAGGTATTTATGTGAAGCTGAGTACGATTTGTCCAGCTGTTCTGCGGGCAATTTGAGGCATAAAGCTCATTGGTTTTGGGCAGCGCAAGGAGCGTAAAGTCCTTTGGCATTGTGCTTAGTCTGCAGGACTCTGGTGCCTCAGGTTATAAGGGAATGCAGAGTTTTTAAATTTATCCCTACTTACTCGTAGGTTTCAGCAAATGGTTATTTCAGGGAGTCCCTTGCGAATTTTCTCAAACGAAAGCAAAAGCTCTTACAAGCTAATTGTCTTTAGCCTAGTATTCGTGAACTTGGGAGGATTACTAGCAGAAAGATAAACCCACCAATGCTTTCAAGAACAGCATTGGGTATCCAAGAAGCTTTCTCACCTATTGAAATCAAAATGTACAAGCTGCATATCTTCTGATATTTCCACTTCAACAGTTGCATGTGGGCGAGTCTACAGTTTCAAGAAATTAGGAAAAACAATTGTCAGCAAGACTACAAAGAAATAATTCAAGAGCCATGCACTATTATTATGTACATTATCTAATTTAAAGTTTCTTCCTTTTAAAATCTGGCCTGTAATATATAAATGAAGAGGAAAGGGAGATAGTAGAGGGGAGGGGGAGAGGAGATGAAGACACATGGAGAACAGAGAAACATAGAGGGAGGGAGGAAGAAGCACAACTCAATACATTAATCTAAAAATCCTTGATTACAAACTAACCCAGCCCATTTTTATAGCATAATAGCCTTAACCCTAACTTCCTAACTAATTCATATTTTCCAATTTATTACATAACATTGACCTTTAATTAAATTATAACAAGGCTGCACTCTCCTAAGCTTGACAACTATGATTCCTACCATGATCCACAACATAGAATTGTGGAAATGTAATCCCAAACAAATGGTCTGAGTTCAGGGAACCAAAAGTGCTGGATGATGTGGTTCTGGCAAATAAAACATCTTACAGTGAATATGACGAGAGTAGACCCAACAAAACCATGTCAGACAGTAAGACTGTTCAAACCAAGAAAAAACCGAGCAACAATTTCATATGAACAGGTTCACCAAAAAAATCAGAAGATAATGAGAAGATAGTATTACCTGTACAAGAATAAAAGGTAAGGACACACCTCCACTGGGAGCATTTCCTGAGCCATATAATTGCTCATTTCGTTGTATGAGATTCTGAAGACCTATGTACTTGATGTAATAAGACAAGGAGTCAGAAAATAGACACGAATCAAATACAATATAAACCATTTGTCAATTGTCAGCTACTTATAACCAACAACGCATTCCAACAGGAAAAACTACAAAAGTTTCTTGAACTGGGAAATTGGTATTGGATTCCCAAAATCAAATCCATTAGTGAGTACTGGCTTACTTGCTCCTCCAGCTCCTGCAGGTAGGCAGCTTTCTTTTCAATCCGATTCCTAAGCTGAAGGCGCTCCGTCTGGATATATTACACTAGAGGTGTCATAATCCTTCTAGTATTTTTGTATTTTCTCATAACATTACAGGGAAAGCATAAACCATTTGACCCATAAAAGATCATGTGAAATGTATGCAAACCTTTAATTCTTCAATATCATTCAGACTTGTACGAGGGAGACCCTTCCATTGAATTTCCTTTTTATCCTTGGAAATTATATCCATTGCCATCAGAACATTCAAAGCATCATAAACCCTTCGACGAATGTTCTTCTCATCATATTGTTGCTGTCAAATATTTGCGCTCAGTTAGTCCAGAACATCTAACTGATTCTTCCATTCAGTATATTGCTATTGATAGTCTTAGGAGCAAACCTGATCAGGAGATGAAATGCTACTACTCGGGTCAGCAAATTCAGCCACAAGTTCATCTGCAACCTATCACAATAACTACAAACTTCAGACATATCGAATTGAATTAAATTAAATTATAAGAACCAAATCGAAGGTTAGCAACTTGTCCAGAGGAAGAAAAGACAATATTTGGCATAGAATTCTAACTCAATCAGTTCATAACTTCATGTAACAGGTTGGGAGGCGGACCTCACAGGATAGGTACCACACCAAAAGATTTACTGATTGTCAATCTTCCCCCGAAAACCACTCAATCCTCAGACAATTCTAATATAAAGAAGCCCGATAATGTCTCCTAAACAGCTACATGTACAATAATAATAATATGCAACAATGCAAATATTTATTACATTTCCTCAGTATTGTTATTTCATCCCACCAGATAACCCTATTGCCCCTGTTGCATTGAAGAAATCCTGCATCAATGCCACATAGGCCCTTTGTACCTTTCATTTAATATGCGAGATCAATAAAATGCTTGGGAGTTCCAAAGTTCACTGATTGAAAATCCCCTTCAAAATCCAAGGCCAAATAAGAGTATCTGATTTCGTAGTTACTATAAGAGGCTAATGTAGTTTAGAGGGCTTAGCATGCATTACACAACTCCAAGCCATACCTAGCTTGATGAATTCTACCACGAGACATCAACTTATTGATAGAATATCAAGACTCATACGGTAGAAATAACAGAAAATTAAGAGGGTATAGGGATAGTTAATTGTTGTTTGTGGTTGATTTCTCGTATGGTTGTGCTGTCAATTTCCTAGGAGTTAGTTATGTTCAGTTATTTTAACGACAGTTATTTCCTAGCCATATACATGTGCTGCACTAACTATTAGGTCCTGTTTGGTTCCCGGGAACATTTTAAAGCAATAGGAAGAGGAAAATGAATTGGAATAAGCTCAAAAGGTATGTTTGATGTGTAGGAAAAAAAGAATGGAATCTTGAAATAATTTTTCTCTGAGAAAGGTGGTAGATCTATGAGGAAGCTTGATTTGCTGAAGAAAATTCAAGACTGCTGACAATGCCGTCACAGAAGAGGGTAAGGTTGAAGGTGGAGGGTGAAGGTCTGAGAAGGTTGCATCTAGGGTCTCCATCCATGAAGATGGCAGATTACTCTCCATAGGAACAGAATGGATGAAGATTATTTTCCAAGGAAAATAAAAATTTCCAGCCTTTGCCATGAAAATCAATTCCTAAGAAGCCAAAATCATGCAAGCCAAACCACGGAAAATGCTTTTTTCTCTTCCTTTTCGTGCTATTGGGCCCTCTTTCCAGTGAACCAAAAGGGGCCTTAGAGAATGGATGTGAAGTATAATTCAGTCTAATATCTTGGGAGATTCTTCCATTGGCTTTATTGGACTCTGAACTTCAGATTCCAGTTCATAAACTGATAGGGAAATCTTTTATTCCCCTTCTTCCTCATCCATCTCTATTTCTTCAGTTCCCAAGAAGTTCCCTTGAATTTACTACAAGATCCACAGAAAATGCCCAGAATCGATCATATTCACGACTCAAAATTTGATCACTTATGGCTAGACACCACGACCCCACCACCTTGAGACCATAACACAGCAAATTACTCCTCTTTGGTGGGTCCATCAATAACAGATTCATCATACAATCTATGCATAAAATTGAAGTAAAAACTAATGCACATAACAGATTGCGAAGTAATCACCTAACCTCATTGTAAGTGGTTCTCCCCTTACTTTCCACCTTTTCACACACTGCAAGAGAAAAGGATAAATATATTACTAAGTAAACATAAGCAGCAACTGCATAAAATGGACGTCTAAGAGCAAAAGTTTGTAGTTATTGAAGTGCACAAAATGCAACTCAGCAAGGCCAACATTAAAAACAAGAACATAAAGAGGAAATGGATGGATAATAAACCTTTCATGCTAAATTGGCGGAGCCCTCTTCCACTCTTGTCACCTCCAACAGCACGCTGGCCTCTTTTTTTCTTCTTGCTACTGTTTAAAAACTAAGAATAAATAAGAACAGAATAACTGTGTAAACAAAGAACAAAAAAGCATATAGAGAATTGTAAAACCACATGAATTAACACTCGCAAGTATTAATTATAATTCACATCCAGTATCTAATTCTACAAATGAAAGTAAATGCGTGAGCACGTGTTACCTTGAACCAAACTAGAAACGAAACAATCCAGTGTATATCAGGAAATAAACAAACAAACCACATTTAAAAATGTAATCTGCTACAACCTTAAAAAGGAAAGCCACCAAGGTCCAGATCATACTACATTATAACAACTACACATTCACTACAACCTCATAGAATAACAGAGAACTCACGCAACTGCTCCCTGAGATCCCGCATCATCACCATGGATGTCAAGATGATTTAGTCTTAGAAAAGTGTTATCACTGGCTGGTGTAGCCATTGTCTGCTCACTCCGACTGGATGGAGACCCAACACTTTTACTTGTAGAAATTGATTGGCCAGAAAGTGTTGTTCCACGACCTAGCAGCTCATCTTCCTCTTCCTCTCGACATGGTTGCTGAGGTCGTGTCCCCATTTTGGTAAGTTACTTACCTATCCTCCTGATAAGAAATCCCTATGATAAAAAAAGACTTCAATTGAACTGGAGATTCAAGGTAGAATAAATGGTTTCCTGCATGATATAAACAAAGATCAATTCAGTAGCGCCTCAACCACCATTCCAATACTATTCAACATGAGAAGGTCCATACAATAGAAAAAGTATGACAAAGCACCAGAAAAGACCTCATAGCAACTATGCGATCCCAATGAAAACATAAGATTTCTGCCGTACAGAGGACTCCATCAAGATTCATAATAACATATAATAATAAACTGAAGCAGGATAGATAAACGAATCAGTCAAAAGAATGACTTGGTTCCTACCACATAATATGAGTAGAACTTACGAAAATCAGCATCAACACAAAAGATTCAGACTTGACACAGAATTATTGAAGAAACATAATGATTCTTACCACATAGGGAAATCAATAATTTTTCTGATCCTGACTGCTAAAAGAAGACAGTTTGGATATGAAGAGACAGAGAAGAATTGACATAAGAGCTCAGTAGCAATATGCTTCTCCGCATGCTCACCGCCTAAATTGAAAGTTACAAATATCAGTATAAAAATATAAAATGCAAGAGGTTAAATAGTTGAGAGAGGCAAATAGGCGCCCAATTAATTGTACAAATCTCTACTGACTGCATGACGCAATTTTGCAAATTGAAAAGCTACACATTCTGTATCACAGAACTAAAATATCGAAATCAATAATCAAAGTTTCACAAAACAATGACAGCTGGGATTTCCAACACTGTAGATAGAAAAGCCAAGATTGCTCACCTACAAGCTCTTGTTCAACAATTAAATTTGTTCTAGTCTCTGCCACAGGAAATATAACACTGAACAAAACCCTAGAGGATCTCACTCCATAATAACAATAAAACCCTATTAAAGTTCAACGCTACTATAGTAGAATATAATAAAAATCACTCATCAAACCAATAATACTTCCAAAGAGCAGAAAGTTACTCTGACCCCAATATGCCCCTTGAATGTGTACATACTCTAACAGTATCTTGGTACATAATAAACACCGCAGGAGACAAAAGGAGTACGGTATGAAAGAGTCAGTAGGTAGCTGTTTAATTCTAGAGAAAACACAAAAGAAGCAGAAGGAAATAAGAAGAAATAAACAAACCAGATGCAGAAGCAAACGAGAAGCAGATTCCGAAAACGGAGGACACCGGAAGAACGCGAACGCAAATCTGAACGAGATTCAGAAACGATGTTTGACGCCGAGAACGAGAATCCAAACGCCGGCAACGAGAACGGAGAGGCGTGGACGAATCTGAGCTCGAGGTGAGAGATAAGAACGACAACTATGAGGGAGAGTATGAGTGGAACGGTGTGGAATGAAAAAACCTAACCCGCTTTGCTTGGAAGGAGAGAAAACGTGGGAGGAAACGCAAGCAGGAGAGAAAAACACTGTTTGGATGAGGGGAAAACTAAAAAGGAAGGAAAGGTGCGACAGAAAATAGAAATGCCACAGCACATTTGATAGGGTGGAAGGGTGGTTAATAGAAAGGGAAAAAGACAAAAAAATAACAACTTAACTTCACAATTACTAGAAAATCCACTAAATTTACAAAATTCCATTTTGATCACATGAGACCAAATTGGCATTATCATATCAAATAAAAAGACTAAATTGCCTTTTATTTTATTTATTATTTTTAAAATACCAAAACTCCCACTAGCCAGCCAGTCGCCAAAGCTCCAGCAGCGGCAATCACTGGAGCTTCGGTAACCAACCAATAATTGGTCATTGGTCACCCGAACTCCGGTAGTCGTAAACAATTTTTTTGAAAATTTTTACAACTTTAGTATAACGGTTAACAACTTTTATAATGTTATTAACAACTTAGTATAGCAGTTAACAACAGATTTTTTGGGAAATTCAACAAGTTCTGATGACCGAAAACAAATTTTTTGAAAATTTTTACAATTTCAGTATAACGATTAACAACTTTTGTAATGCTATTAACAACTTCAATATAGCAGTCAACAACAGGTTTTCTGAGAAATTCAACAAGCTCCGATGGCCGGAAACAATTTTTTTGAAATTTTTTATAACTTTAGGATAACAGTTAACAACTTTTTTAATGCTATTAACAACTTTAGTATAACAGTTAATAATAGGTTTTTCAGAAAATTCAACAATTAGTCACCGGAGCTGCGGCAACCGGAAACAATTTTTTAAAAAACTTTTACAATTTCAGTATAATGGTTAACAATTTTTGTAACGCTATTAACAATTTCAGTATAGCGGTTAACAACAGGGTTTTCGAGAAATTCAACAATTGGTTGTTGGAGCTCCGACAGCCGAAAACAATTTTTTTGAAAATTTTTACAACTTCAGTATAACGGTTAATAACTTTTGTAATACTATTAACAACTTCAGTATAGCGGTTAATAACAGGTTTTTCGAGAAATTTAACAATTGGTTGCCAAAGCTCCGACGGCAAGAAACAAATTTTGTGAAATTTTTTACAATTTCAGTATAACGGTTAACAACTTTTGTAACGTTATTAAGAACTTAAGTATAGCGGTTAACAACAGGTTTTTCAGGAAATTTAACAATTGGTCACTAGAGCTCCAGCGGCCAAAAACAATTTTTTTGAAAATTTTTACAATTCCAATATAACAGTTAACAACTTTTGTAATGTTATTAACAACTTCAGTATAGCAGTTAATAAGTTTTTCGAAAAATTCAAAAAGCAGCATTTTTACAATTTCAATAATATCATTAACAAGTTCTCTAATCTATTAACAACTTTGGTATAACATTATTTTTATAACTTTAACAACTTTTTTTTTTGAAAATTTTTATAACTTCAGTGTAATAACTAACAACTTTTATAACTCTATTAACAATTTCGATATAACAATTAACAATAGGTTTTTGAGTTTGTTAACAACTTCACTGAAGTTGTAAAAATGTTACTTTTTGAATTTTCAAAAAAACTTGTTGTTAACTGATATACTGAAATTGTTAATAGTGTTACAAAAATTGTTAACTGTTATACTGAAGTTGTAAAAATTTTCAAAAAAAAATTTTCCAACCACTAGAACTTGTTAAATTTCTTAGAAAACCTGTTGTTAACTGCTATACTGAAGTTATTAACAACATTACAAAAGTTGTTAACATTATACTGAAATTGTAAAAATTTCAACAAAAAAAATGTTTCCGATTGCCGGAGCTCTGGCGACCAATTGTTGAATTTCCCGAAAAACCTATTGTTAACTGCTATATTGAAGTTGTTAATAGTATTACAAAAGTCGTTAACTGTTATACTGAAATTGTAAAAATTTTCAGAAAAATTGTTTCCAGCCGCTGGAGCTTGTTAAATTTCTCAGAAAACTTGTTGTCAACTGTTATACTGGAGTTGTTAATAGGGTTACAAAAGTTGTTAATTGTAATAGTGAAGTTGTAAAAATTTTCGAAAAAATTGTTTTCGGCTACTGGAGCTTGTTGAATTTCCCAGAAAACCTGCGGTTAACTGCTATACTGAAGTTGTTAATAGTATTACAAAAGTAGTTAACTGTTATACTGAAATTGTAAAACTTTTCAAAAAAATTGTTTTCGACCACCGGAGCTTGGGTGACCAATTATCGGCCTGTCGCCGGAGCTCCGGTGACTGCCACTGTCGGAGCTTCGGCGACCGGCCGGCCAGTGGAGGCTTTGGTATTTTAAAAACAATAAATAAAATGAAAGGCAATTTGGTCTTTTCATTTGACATGATAATGTCAATTTGGTCTCATGTGACCAAAATGGTATTTTGCAAATTCAATAGACGTTTTGGTCATTTTGAAGTTAAGTTGTCATTTTTTTGTCTTTTTCCCTAATAGGGAATGAAATTTAAAAAAAAAAAAAAACCACATTTGGTAGTGTGGAAGAGTGGTTAATAGAAATGAAAGTTAAAAAAAAGAAAAAGAATTAAATGGATTTGCTTAGGGATTATTAGCCTTTTGCTTTGTCAATAAAAAGTTGTTTAAATTAAATTTTTAAAAATAATTTCACAGAGTTTAAAATAAATCTATAAAAAAATTTTATCTCAAATTACATAAAAATATTTTTTCTAAGTATTTCCGAGAGTTTTCAAACATCCCGGATTTAAATCCCGTTTTAGCCATCTTTGACGCATGAGAGGACCATCTTTGACAAAAGCATTATAGTCAGTTTCACATTAAATTATAATTTTATTTTCAGTCTTAAATATTAAACAGAAATTTCGAGATTATTTGGAAGTTAATAGATACTAAATTGCTAATATTTTACCTAATTTTTTCAACGGGTTTTTTTTGGGTTAACCATCATATATAGAAATATGATATGATGCTAAACTTTTAAGGACCTAAATTAAAAGAATTGAAGTGGATTGATTCCAATTTTTTAAGGATATCACAATTAAATTTCTAATATTATTTATTAAAAATTATTTAGATCCTGAATTTTTGAATTTATACGAAATGTATACGTACTTATTAAATGTTTATAAACATTGTTATATAAATAAAAACAAAACTCTTTTCACATATTATTTATTTCTTATTCCCACTCATGAACGCTCCAGTTGCCATTCAAAACAAATCCTAATTAGAAAGATTTGATATTGACTGGTTGTACTAATAATTGTTGGTTGTTGATGCGAAGTACTAGTTTTTCTAATATCACGCTGATCACTGTGATTTGTGAACATTGTCTCATTTCGGTTTGTGTTTTTCTTTTCCACTTGGAATAAAATTCCACTTACCCTGAAATTATATTTTAGTTGATAAACCCATCACCAAAGATCACCTTTTCCGGGCACCATTAGTATGCAGGTGAGGGAGCGTAAAAAAGTCCCTCGTCCATTTCCTTTCCTCAACTACGCCTCTAATAATCTCATTCCCCACTTTAATTCAGAAGACAAATATTAATAACTAGGATCAAACCCGCCACGCCCATTTAACTACCTATTCACAGAAAAGCCTCCATCCCACTAACCAAAGCCCCTTCTAGCTAATTGAAGAACAAAATGCCCTCCTAACCCCAACTTTCCAAAAGATCGCAGAAATTCCAAGAGGCAACCAATAAGATGATCAAACACCAGTGGATCCAAAACCGCCTTCACCTCTGGCAGTGGAATCCAAATCTTGAACCTCTTCAACCTCGGGCGTCATGATCCTCTCGATTATCAGTTGCGCAATCCTGTCTCCAATCTTCACTTCAAAATCAGCATCCGAATGGTTGAACAAAATCACTCCCACAGGTCCCCTGTAATCCGCGTCAATCACACCCGCACCCACATCAATCGAATGCTTCCAAGCCAAACCCGAACGTGGTGCTGCAGAATCCAGGAATTTAGCCGAATTAATCCCACAAACCAATGGCTTAAAATTGTTAACAGATATTAAATTTGTCATTACCTATTCGAGCATAGGTTCCTTCAGGAATCGCTATGCTCAGGTCTGTTGCTACCAGAGCCTTCCCTCTTGCTGGCACCTTCGTCTCCACCGCGCTGCAACATTATTCAGAAAACATGGGTTTTTAGTTATTCACAATAAATCTGAGAGTGAGAGTGAGAGAGAGAGAGAGAGAGAGTTTCTGATCAGAGCCTCACCTAGATAGATCGTAACCGGCGGAGAGAGAGGAAGCCCTAGAAGGCAAAACGGCCTTGTCAGAGAGCTTCTTCACTCGAAGAAAAGGCACAATGGAGGTGCCATTGGATTCAACCTTTTGGATCTTGGGTGAAGGTTCCGGGGCCTCACAGCCATTGCTCTGCATCGCTGTTTGAACCATTGTAGGAAGACGAAGACGATGAGGAAAACTTGGATAGGAAAATGGTATGAGGCGAGGCGGGGAAGATGGAAGGTAGGAGTTATATAGAGGAAGAGACAGGAAAGATTTTAGGGCGCCAAGTTTTCCCGCCATTTTACTCTGTAGTATGAAATGTAGTCTCCATCCCCTGCTTAATGCTCAATCCTCACATTTCACGAAATTGCATTGAAACTTGGCAATGGCCATGCATTCTTTCTGCGACCCAAGATCAAACCCAACTCCTAAAATTAAAACCTCCGAATATCAAATATCTAAATCAAAATTGAAAATGCTAAATTCAACAACTCCCTTAACTAAAATATATATAACTTTCCAGAATACCTAATCTCTAAATAAATAAATGCGAGGGTGAGAACAATAAGAAACCTGAGATCAGGAGGAAGAAAAAGAAGCGAAGGAGGGTTGCGCGAAGGACGGTTTATGGGTTCTGCTCTCCCAGGACAGGAATACGGCGGAGAAAACTCCTCCTTTCAAAGCGAGGGGGATTTTCGCCCGGAAAAAAACAAAACATAAAACAAAACAAAACAAAAAACAGGCAAGTAGGATCAATTTTGGAGATCTTTGTGACCACCTCTTTTCCTGGCATCAATTTCAATATTGTTATCATAAAATTTGGGCTTAAAATTTTAGTTGGAAAAGTATTAACAAATTTCATTGGTCTAGTTGTATTATCTATTAGATTTTCAATTCTAATTGTCTAATAAATTATCTACTGAATTTTTATTCTTTTTGTGATTCTTATATGGTACTCATAACTTATATTCATATATGTCACACAAAAAAACCTATATTCATATAAATAAATATATATAATTGTAATAATTATTAAGACATCAGAATCTCATCCTTCCATCATTTTTAGATGAGGAATCAGGTACAAGTCAAGAGAAAGCACCAACTGAGCTTATATTTAGTCGTCATGACTCCTTGTTGCTTTTACTTTTGTTATTTAAAATATTTAAAAAGGTTGAATTGAAATATATTATTTTAATAAATGAAAGCATCAGCTATGCATTAAAAACTGCTGGCAGCAAAAAAAAGAAGAAGCTATGCATTAAAAACTGTTAAAAGCAAGCAAACTGATACAAAACGTAAAGGGAAAAACTATTCCTCTCATCAAGTTCCAGTCCCATAACCACAGTGGAAAGTACCCTAAACAATAAACACCCATGAAGATAGCAATAATAATGAACTTACAAACATAAAAGAACACAAGTAAAAAACAGTAAACAAGAAGACAGGAGCCCAAAAAATTACCATTCTATTTAATCAGCTTACGTTGATTCTGAGAGATATTTAGGTAAAAATCAAATCATGATTTTAAAATTAATTTTAAGATATAAGAAATAAACATATAAAAAGAGTTTCATACGCGTGAAAATATTTTTTAAATGATTTTGGAATATCCAAACCAAATATTATTTGTTGTTGAATTAGATTGGTGTGGTGTCTTATTTGGTTTAGCTGATTGAATAGAATGGGGTCTTTACATCTTCAAATTTCTTCGTAAACATTGTAACACTGTTTTCACGATGACCCCTTATTCATCCATCACATGCAACATCGGCCAGCTAGTTAACACTTGGCCAAGCCATCAATGTCGAAAGGACATTTTTCTGGACGTTCGTTTCGAAAGGACATTTTGTTCCCACAATATATGTAGCCATTTTACATGCGTTTGTACCCGGTTAAAACAAAAAAAAAAAAAAAGGTTCCACATACACACTTTGACTAAACCCCCAAAATCCTACGAGTATATGATACTGCCAATTACATATTTCAAAACAAGATAAAACTAAAGAGAAAACCCTATTACAAGGTTAAAATATGAGAAATTGAAAAATAGAAAATTAAGAGAAAGGAAAGGGATACAAGAGGCTAAGACAAAACAAGATCCAAATCTTCTAATGAGCAGAGTGGGTTGAGGATGTTTTCTTAAAATCAATCTTGTCAACCTTCACCTCTCCATCAATGAGTTCATAGACATAGACCACAACACGCAGGCCATCAATGTCCATGAGGACAAAGCTTGGGTTAACGTCGTAAGTGATGCTGCTGTAAGCACCTGTTGCAGAACCTGGATTTATAACGACACCACCCTCATGTTTGTAAGCGGTGAACTGATGGGTGTGACCTGTGACAAGGATGTCCACATCAAGCTGTCTCTGAAGCATTGCCAGTGAGTCTAGGTCGCCCCATGGAATAACCTTCATAAACAATAAGAACAAAGCATAAGAATCATGTAGCAGTACATAAGCCGGCATTATATTTGTTTTCCTCTGACATCCCTTTGATATCTAATGATAACAATTAATTTACATTCAAGCATTCCTGATACCTCACTTATGGAGTAACAAGTCTTTTATTTTAAACTCAACCCAACTGGTACCGGTAAATCTTTAGCTTCTACTTGACTGAACCAACAATAATTACATAAAAATCCTACAAACTGTGGGAAATAGTTGAATGGAAAGTTAAGAAACAGTTGCAGGTGGTACAGTGTGAAACACCTTCAATCGGAAGACAATGAGAGATAACCATTGCCCATATGTGCAACATGTATTTGAACTAAGAAAAAATGGCATCGTTTATGCGAAGTTTCTTCAGGGGATGCTACATAAATGGGTTCAAAATATTCCTTCAATGCCAAAATATTTTCCCCGGTCTTAAATTATAGAACTTTTCACAGTGAAACAAATCCAGGAGTCAAGCCCTCTTACTGCCACAGAAATCTTAAACTGCACAATTTCTGGAACCTAGATATGTAAGGAAATAAAATGGCAGAAATAATAGCTGAGTCAAAAATTAAAAAAAAAAAGATAATTAAAATTAAAAAAAAAAAAAGGCAAGACCTGATGGCCATGGCATAGTCCCAGCTTAAATTGACCAATAGTTAGTGTTTTGGTCTCTGGATATCTTGTATCTTCATCATATTCTCCACGAGTTATATGCAAATCAGGACACAGAGTCTTCAAATAGTCATGAACTTCCTGAACATAATTGGCATTCAGTTAGCTTAGAAGTCCAAGGCCATATTATCTAATTGAACACCATACTGGCGACAAATTGCAACTCTTTGCATTATCAAATAATTTTTACTTTCGAAGCCAATTCCCACAGCCTCAATGTTCATTCAGTTAGTCTTACTACCTCCAGTCCTACTTGTAAGACCTAGTTTGTAGAGCAAATTGCACTACAAACTAGATCTTATAATTAGGAATGGAGGCAGTACTATTTACAGTAGAAATCACTTCTGGAAATGTAAGTCCAATTGGAATGAACAATCAAAATAACTGACTATCCAGGTAAACAAAAAATTAAGTCTATTTTAAAATTCACAGTTTAAAATCTTTGTTCAGTTCACCTAAACATAAAATTTTTATCCAAGATCCCAGTATCTGGAGAAATCAGTATAAAAGTTTAGAAACTCCAATACAAGGTAGTTGTAAAGTTATAATCCATCCAACTTTCAAGGGAATGTGATCTCTCATAAGCATGTTGTCTGAGTTACATGAGCTACTACTGTTCTCCTTCAAATAGCTCAAACTTTCAGTTTGAGTGAGGAGTGGGTTGTTACATAGATCAACAAAAGCTGAAACTGGCATCCTACCCACACGTTACATGATCTGGGTAACCAAATCCAAAAGAAAATCTCTGAATTACATGTTTTGTGACAGAGCGCCCACTTACAAAACATATACATAAGCGCTAGGAGAATAAAACAAAAAATTTATAATAGTAAGAGTTAAACTCCAGAAGAAGGGCAAAAAAAAAAAAAAAGGCTAGATATCATTCTTAAAAGAACACAAACTGTAATGACATCATGCTCCGTGCTAGAAAAACCCCTCGTGTGATACCATAAAATGTTAAATTAACTAACTGGAGCTTTCTAGCCTACTTTAACATGTCTGGCCAAACAATCTCATTTGATAGTTATCCACGAACATTTTGAACTATGGAAGTAGCAGTATTTCAGAGCCTAAAATGAAAAGAAAGGACTAAGAAGATGCAACTCATTAATTATGGGTTTCTCAACCCAAATGAATCCTAAATATGAGTTTGTACTTGATCCCTAGGAATTTTATTGATTGATTTATAACATGACTTGCATATGCCAGGACCCACACACGTACTGTGTGAATGTAAGTATTTTGAGAAATCTGTTAGTAAATGTGAATGTTTCATTTTTATTTAGTACTCTCCCCCTTCCAAAATACAAGAAAGATTTTTTCCCCATTTTACATGTCTTTTTAGAAGTACAATACAGCATTTATTGATTTTTTCCTAGTATAATCTTATTTATAATCTCAATTTAGCATTTTACACCTGTTTCTTTATTTTCTTTTCATTAATTATAAAATTAGCTAAGGGCAAATGTGGAAATGTAAAAGAAATTTTGCCCTATTAGTTGCATTTCTAAATCTGTGAGCAAAAGCTTAAAAGACCTTTATTTTGAAAAGGAGGATGTATAAAATTGACAACCATTTCAATTGCTTTCAGAAAACCTATGACAAGCCAATCAATCACGAAGTTAAACACTCCTATTTAGGAAGGAACAGGAATGCCTTTACTAAGATTGTAAGTGTGCAACTACAGGTAGTTGGTGTATGCAGCTTTAATATGGCACGGGCGAAGACTGAAGAATAACTAAAGTATTTGAAAAGAGATGCAAAAACTAAAGAAATGAAAGCCCAAAATCCAATAAGCAAATAAATGCTTCAGCATGCCAGGCTATTAGCAACAGCAAAAAGAGCATTTTTATTGAAAGTTATTTTCTTCTTCATTCTTATTTTATTTATCATTTTCTTTTTTTTTCCCTGACCAAATGAAATGTACTTTCATTTACTGATAAAATCGACGGCAAATTGACCAGTAGGTAGTGTAACTCTCAACATTTTAATTTAAAATGACATTAAATCGCCATTATTCAACACCTAGTACAAATACTGAAGAGATTAAGTAATCACAATTTAAAGCAAATAGGAAGCAATAAACAGACAACTACTAATTGAGGGAACTATAAGACTGTCCACCAAAGAAACTCACAAATTGATTCATATTCAATTAGAATGCATGAAGATATTTTAAGGATATACATTATTGAGTGATCAAGTTTTTTGTATGGCAATTACAAGAAGAATGCTGTTGGTCACAAGCAGATGTTATGAAGCTATTTTAAGGAAATACCTTATTGAACGGTCAAGTTTGTTATATGGCAATTTCAAGGAGGACACTGTTGGGGTCACAAACAGATGTTATGAAGGACCTCCATTAAGAGGAAGCAAAGAGTTGAAGCCACTCACACACACATATACTATGAATAATATGGATAAGCTCAGTAATATAGACACACTTTGTTAAATGATTAGAAGAAAGAAAGATAGACATACTTTGATACATAAATTGCCAGTGCAAATGATGTGCTGGATCTTGCCAGGAACAAGCATGGATTTGAACTTCGCTGGCAGATCAGGGGCCCTGTGCGGTATGTGCAAGTCCCCCAGCGCCAAGACCAGTACCATTCTTAACAATCAAAAACTGAAAGCCACTTAGGGAACCTGCAGAAACAGAGTATTGCTTGAAAACAGAAACAATGACTCATTTCAAATGTATCCAGACCAGTGGCTATTCAGATTACAGAAACAAAACGTAAGATAGGGCTCTGTGTCATCAATCATCATCAGATAAAACTTGTTCATCAACAATTATTAGCTAACGAACTAAATATTGTGGTTTCTGTACACAAATTATTTGATTAAGCTTGTGATAGAACAATCACATAAATATTACTGAATCAACAAAAATACCAAGAGAATTCCAATTCAGAGTTAAGAGATATAATCCTGATACAAAGCAAGTAGTACCAGCCAAGAAAACATAAGAGAAGAAAATGACATCAAACCACAACAGCAGAAACAAAGAACTAAAACCCTGCCTATCTTTTGAGAAGCAAAAATCACAGTCAGAACTCTCCTAGATTTATCCACACTGATCATCCCTTCAAAGATCAACCCCTGAAGGTTCCCCTGAGGCCCTGATAACCAACATATTCTCAGTCCTCCAGCTTGCCCCTCTCTCCTCAAGCTGCCATACAAAAGTAGCTATTCCCCTTGTAATTCCCTTCCTGCCCCTCTAACACCTCCTTGCTCTTTACTCGTCGAGAACATGATTAAAACTATTGACTCCACTTTTTAATTCACTTCCCGCAGACCTCTTTCTCTTCTCTTTTTTCCCTCCTTCTGCAATATTATTACATATATTAACAAAGGCTAGTCAGCTTTCAACAAAAAGATGTCAGTAATTGAAGTTTTCTCACTTATCCATAACCTTAACATTCAGTTTTCCGCCCATACCCATTTTACTGTTAGCGGAAAAAAAAATGACGCCTTTCTTTGCAATATGTAATTTTCGGCTCATTAGAGAGTGCGGCTCCATCATGTTGATTTGCATTAAAATGCAATGTAATACTTATAATCAATTTCCATTTTGCGATATTTTTTCAAGTATCACTTGTCTCCATTTACACTGAAAAAGAGGGTGTGAAATATTGAGTTGAATAGAGTTAAAAGCTATAAAATTCAATAACAAATCAGGAAATAGAATGATGGAAATTTACAGGACGTTGCTGGGAAATGAAAAAAATAGGGGACAGGATGATGGCCATGAATGGAGGCAACCACAGCGGACGTATATTACACTCAGTGGTGGCAGATGCCCCATTGGATATATATCCTTTTCATTTTTGTTCCAGATACTTTAACTAAGATGCCTTAGCAAGCGAATTGATTGAGGCAACTCCTCCAAGCCACTGAATGATTATCACTTAAACTCAACCTTCTACATTGTTAGACACAACTCGAGCCAAGTCATTTCCCAGATCATGCATAACAAATAACTTGAGAATTTTCTAAATAGATGATAATATAAAGAGATTAATATACAGTGCGAATACACAAAAAATCGAACATTGCACAACAAAACAATCCAAACAATATAAGTCGCTGGAAATCAAAATGAAGAGGGAAGAAGTATAATAGTCGATTACACGACATTGAAGCAAAACCTGGTAACAAGAGTTTTCTCTTTTAAAAAGTGAAAGAATCTTTATTCAAAAACATCGATATCCGAAAGATCACACGACCAGATTCAAATCTAGATTCAAAGCCAGATCGAACAAATCAATCTCACAGGATTTTGGCAGTGGACAAAGCCCTAGGGTCCGAACCTTCTTCAATACTTGCCCGAGAACAACCACGCAGGGCTGACAACGGCGGACGGCGTCCGACGACGAGCCCGACTAAGTATGGAGCGCTTGTTCGTCAACGAAGAAAAATGGCTTCTATTAACTTTTTTTTTTTTGGGCCAGTAAAGCTTCCATTAACATCTAACAACTATTATCACCGTCATCGTCATTTATGTATTACTCTTTCCGTTCCTTATTATAAGAGACGAATAACCGATTAACGTTGATAAAAAACATTAAATTAGTTAAGAACAATCAATGTGTAAAAAGTATAATATTTTTTTCAAAACTGCCCTCATTAATAAGGAGAGAGAGCATGAGAGAGAATAATTAAATTATTAAAAAAAGAGAAGTAGGAGAGAGAAAAAGTGTGAGTTGGAGACAATAAATATGAGTAAATAGAAAATCAACACAAAAAATTAGAGACAACTTTTAAGTGTCTCTTATATATAGGAACATGTCATAAGCATCAAATGTCTCTTATAATAAGGAACGGAGGGAGTATTACCTTGGGCACTTAATATAAGGAGTGATTCCCCTAATATAAATAGATTAAAAAACTAATTAAATTAGTTATTTATAATAAATAGATATTGTTTTTTTCTAAAATATTATCATTAATCAAATATATTAACTAAAAATATTATTATTATAAGAACTATTTTGAGAAAAAAAAATATGAAAAATAAAGTATATTAAGATCTTATATTTACCAAAATAAAAATTAAACAAATTCTTATATTAAGAACTAAAATGATATTATATATGGATTTTTATATAGAATATTTAGTCTTCCTCGTAATTAGATAATATTAAAAAATATTGTTAAATTAGTTATTTGTAAATATATATGTTTATTTTGATAGATTACCTTTTTAATAATTTGCATTAAATATTGGGTGTGATATCTTGAATTTTAAGATATTAAAGAAAGTAGGAAGAATTATGAAGAAATAATTATTAAAATTATTTAATGTCTAAAAAAATTGAGAAAAAATTATGCAATATTAATTTTGAGAGTTTAGGATATTATGGAAGAGTTAATTTTCCAAAAACGATTTAAATAATTTTGAAACTAATTTTTGGAGCAAAAAGGCTTATTTCTCATACATGAAAAAAAAAATTAGAGGTTTACATTGGATTGAAATTTTTAGGATAATTATTATATGAGTTAAAGAAGCCAATTGAGGTAGAAAATATTTAAAATGAATTAAGTTTTGAAATTTAGTACTATTTTCTTTAAAAAATTTTAAAAAAGTTAGAAATTAATTTTTGATTCGGACTTTTCAGAGAAACCATCTGATGGGTCAAAGGAACTAGTAAAGAAAGGAAATTTATTAAAACTATCAAGGATTAAATTTTGGAATTTTAATTAATTCAAAAAATAGAGGATTTAATTGTAACCAAATGGTGATCAAGGGAGCATATGGATAATTTCATTTGCTCTCACCCACTTAAACCATCTGATTCCCTTCCCATTTTCATTCGTTGCGACGCTGAACCAGGGAGAAGGAGCGAGAGAGTCCGAGAGAGAAACGAGAGCGAGAAGGGGGTGATCCGAGGTCAATATCGTGCATGCAACCCGTGATCTAGAGTAAGGTAATCCTTCTGAATCTTCTCCTTCCTTCATTTCTGGAGCATGTTTTGTAACTGTTAAAGACGGTTAAATCTGGTTGTAAGAGAGAGAAAGTGCCAGTTTTTAAGGGAGAGAAAGTGCCCAGATAGGCTGTGTTAAACGGTCATGATGGAGATTGTTGAAGGGGTTTATGCTCATGCATGTGTATTATATGCTCTGGGTTACTGTCGCAGAAACAGGGGTAATGAGTTAGAAATATGGCGTCGGATATAGCTTGTGAAAGTGAAAAACAATGATCAAGTTTGTAGTGGTTGATTTAAGGGATTGCATGTGATAGTTCGGATCTTTGTTGGGTGTATTTCGGATCTGAAAATTTTCGGATTCATTGAATAAAGTTGTTTGAGAATTTCAGAAGGGCGTGAATGAGAAGAATGAAGCATTGTGTGAGTGTGTGTATATGTATTTGATTACTCGTGTTGACCGTGGAAGCTGGAAGTTAAGTATTCTAATTAAGAAAACCACAGTGGAGACAATTAAATGATGGTTAAGGCTCATGGTAAATACTCCTCTGGTCTTAAATATAAGATTTTTTTGTAATGCAATTTACATTACAAAAAGAGTCTTATATTAGGGCCGAAGGAGTACGTGTGTATGTGTATATTATCAGATGTATGCATATATATATATATGGCTTAGGGGTACTGTTAGGAAATGGTGATTGTGGAAGTATGTGTGTGAGACGTGATAATGATCTTGGAAGCTTTAAGGATTTAAGAAAATACCTCTAGTTTGGTTGTTGGATGATTAAGGAAGCCTAAAAAATGTGTGCGCGTATAAGTTGCTGCTGTGTTTTGTTAATGAGGAGTCTAAATGCAAGATGCTTTAATAGGAAGTTTACAGACTTATAAAAATGTTATGTTATAGATATGTATATAAAAAATGAATCTTAAAAGGATGAGATTTAAGAATAATGCCCCGGTTTAAATGATCACTAAGAATAAATTATAGGGAATTGAGAATCAGGTGTAAATACATGGTATGTTGGAATGTTAGAGTTTGAGTTTGTGGATATCTTTTTCCCCTGTTTTGGACAGCATTGTATAACTGGGGGGAAGTTGAATTTGATTATATTTTTGAAGCTTCAAAATGCATTCAAGGTTGTTTGTTTGATGTTCCAATGCTTAGTAATTGAACGAACTACATTTGGGAGCATCAAGGTGAGGGTTAAATCAAGTTTGAGATAGTTGAATAAATGCGGTGGTTTGATTATGATTTTGGAAGTGAAAAGATAAGAAATGCTATAAGATTGTAATTGAATGAGCATAGAAAACATAGGATTTTAGAATTTATAAAGAAAAGTTGTTTGAGGAATGTTAAAGTTTGAAGGGATTAGGTGAGTAGAGTAGATATTTGAAGTTTGGGATTTTGAGTTTGAGGATGAGATTGATTGAAATTCAAGTATGACGTTTTAATATATTAGATATTTCATTTTGGTGACTGTTTTGGGGACCAAAGAATTTAAGCGAGGAATTGACTTGAAATTATTGTTTGAGGTTTGCTTGAGGTTTCCAAATGGTGGATGGAAATTTTAAATGGGTAGATTAAAGATTAGTGTTTGGAAATCATTTCAAAGGTATGCATTCGGAAAATTCTTAACGGCACAGTCAACGATTAAGGTATGGAATAAAATTGATAATTGATAGAATTTGTTAGACAGGTTGTTGGAGGAATGTTAGACCAAAGTTTAAGAAAATTAATAGATAATTAGAAATTGAAATTGCTTGGCTTGGAAATGAGATAAAATCAATTGGTGCGATTATATATATATATAATGGTTTATGTGTCTTGGCCATGCGTGCAGAATTAGTGAAGTTGGGAGTGGATGATTGAGGCATAGAGGGCACCTTGTTGTCCATAAATGTAATATATATAAATAGTATATTTGATCAAGATGACTTGTTATTAAGTAAGATAACTGATTGGAATTAAAAAAGGAAGGAGAACATTTCAAAAGGTATATTATAAGTAAGAATTATTGTTCAGGATAACCAACTATTAAATAAAAGGAATATAGTTTATTAATGGGTCAAGAGAAGTTCTATCTTGATAATAAAAGTTTAATGGACTAAGCATTAACCCATTTATATATGAAACTATATTATAAGATTTGATATTTGTCTTAGCCCACCAAGAAAGCTAGTAAAGCAAAAATCTGGACAAGATACCACCTCCACATGTCACCACCTCACAGGCCACCTTGTACCGTCACATGTAACTATGATATAATTCCTCCTCAAAGTGATTTCTTCAAGGGTTGAACTAGGGGTCCTGTGTGTGCGTGCACACGACTTCACTAGTTGATCTGCAATAAACCTACAAACATATTATGCAAAATTTAATATATGTGTGTGTGTGTAAAATATTCTTTTACACAAACAATTACATATACACATATAAATTATTAAAAAACAAAAATAACACTAGATGATCATTTTAATGATAACTATTTTTATGACAAAATAATTTTAAAATATTTGTTTTACTATTTATTTTATCTTATTTTATTTTTAAAAATATTTTAATATAATATTAGTTTCTAATGACACTAATTTTTAATTTTAAATTGCACATAATGTTTTCATAAATATATATATTTTTTAATATAAGTCATGGGTCCTACATCTTTTTGAAAAGATAGATTCATTTTCCCCACCATGACCCATGAAAAATAGAATTTTCAACTTTCACCAAAAAAGGGGCTTCAATTCAATATACACATCCAGGTCAAAAGAAAAAAACCACAACAAAAAAGTTCGAAAATTTAAAGCAAGAATGCGATTGACGCGGCATAATGATGACTTTTTGAATGAATAAGGCTAACCCTATGTTTGTTATGAGAAAATCAGAGGAGAGGATAAATTTTAATGAGTTTGATTAGAAAAATTGAAGAAGTGAGAATCTAAAATTTTGATAAACAGGAGATGTAAGATAAAAGAAGAGGAAAATTTAATTAAAATTTTTTAAACTCTACTTCTTTAATTTTTTTAAATCAAACTCATTAAAATTTTCTCTTCCCTTTCTTTTCCTTAATTTCTTTCTTACCAAATGGGCTCTAAAGGAAACATTGCAAAGAGGGAGGATGTTGTTTCAGCCTTTATCAGGACTTGCACAGGAGTTAAAGAGGATAATGCTAACGCTATAAGAAAAAACGATTTCGCAAAAAATGTTTCAGATTTGATGATGATGATTTTTGGAATGAAGATGATGATTTGCACATGGGGATGACTTCAAGCTGGGGAAGACGGAAAGAACGGGAAGATTAGGTGAGGCTAGCATCCAAGGATTATTATTAGTAGACTCACAAAAATGTCCCTTAGAGCCATTATGAATTTTAGTCAAGAATAAATTGATAAATTAATAAAAATAACATGTCATCTCCTAAATAATTGTTTAATAATCTGATGTGGTGGATCTGATTCTCTCGTAATCCTTCTTTTTTCTTTTCTTCTCAAAATCTCATTTCTATCTTTGGATTAAATAATAGATGGTTTGATTTAATATTTTAAAAAACAGATGTCCATCTTCACTCCTATTTATGTAATGTTATAACAATAGTTTTATAAAGTATAAAATCTGGATCATTCATTACTTGATCCAAATGTGGAGATCAAATTCTTAGAAGAAAAGAAAAAAGAAGGATTCTGAGAGGATCGGACTGTGACGTGGTTTGTCTTACCAACTGGGAGATGGAAGCTCTTTTTAGGTAAGGTGAAATAAAACTCAATTCATATTCTTATATTATATTTTGTAAATCACGATTATTTCGCCTTTAATATATGGGAGGGTAGGTGGCTTCGACACCGACATGGTTGGTAAAAAGTTACCAACTCCAGAATGGACCGTGTCTAACGCGTTATGGCAGGACGGAAGCCGGGATTGGTACAAGGCTAGTGACTTGCTTTTTGTGATATCCTAAATTAATTTTTAGGATTTATGTAAAAAATTATTATTATTATTATAACAAAATAATAATATTTTAATATATTTAAAAAAAAAAAAGGAGACAAGCTGAGCCCTTGACTAAGAAAGAAGAATTTGAGGGGAGAAGAAAGATTTGAGGGAGGAGGAGTTAATGCAAAGAGAAAAAATTGATGAAGGTGGTTGGAATTGAAGAATAAAAGAGAGTAAGGCAGAAGGTGAGAGTGCGTGAGAGAAGGAGGAAAAGAGAGAAAGAGTGCGGAAGAGAATGAACAGAGCTGCGGTCATTTTGAAAAAGAGAGCAAATTTTAAAGATAATTTAGGTACATAAAATTACTTTTTTTATCAAATTTTCTTCATAAATATTTTTTATATATTTTAGGCTTCCTAATGATAGTATTACTATAGTGCTTAGAGAATATTTTGAGACTTATATATGATATAAATAGGGAGTTTTGGTAAAATATGATCATCGAAATTTAGAGATAAATGAGTTGTTAATTTTAATCGGTTAAATTTGTTCATTTGTTGGTTTTTAGTACTTAAATTAATTTTTCTATTTGAAAAATCTGTTATATATGATTTATATTATATTTTTACCAATTAAATTTAAGTTAAATAATTTATTTAGGTTGTTTGACATATTATTGAGATTTTAATCGGTTCAGTTTTATTTATTGGGTGACTGAAGGTTTTAAAATAATTGTTTTAACTAAAAATTTTATTATTTATGGAAATATATATACGATAGTTATACCATTAAAATTTTGATTAGATTATTTATTTATAAATATTTGAGGTGATATTGAATTTTTGATAGTTTGATTTTGAGATTTAAACTTAAAATAAGATTTTTAGAATTTAGAATATAATAATTTTATATTTGAAAATTTTGAAAAATCCTTTTTATTAAGATAAATAATTCAGAGGTTGTAAATAAATAATTTGGCTTATTAGAAAATTTTAAGTTATTTTTAAAATACTTAATTTTGGGTTATGAGAGTTGCGGAAATTTAGAATAAAAATTAAATTAAATTAAAAATCTAACTAATATATATAAGCTTAATTAATTAATTAATTAGATTATATTAATTTTGTGGTTATATTAATTGTGTAGATTAATTATGGGTTGAGCAAAAGATTAACCTTGTGGTAATTCTTTTTATTGATTTGGCTAGAAGTAACCACTTTCTACTTATTATATGTGCTAATATGTTGTTTGTGAGTATTTGACTATTTTTGGAATAATAATGTGTTATTTAAAAGCCAAGGAGATATGTTATATTTTTGGGCTATGAAAATCGTCTTGTGGGATTTTTTGGATTTGTGATTGAGAAGTTTGAAAAAATATATGACTATATCTTATGGATTATACTGAGAAAAGATTGAGATATTTTTATTATATTGTGAATAATTGGTTGTTATTTAGATTTTGGATTAAGTCCGATCCTACCACATGATAAGGGCCATTGGTGCACATTAGTCGACTTCGTTGGTCCCCTATAGTGAGGGATAAGGTTTTGTGGCTTCTTACTCATCTCCCAAAGTGAAAGATAGGCCTATATGTCTAATTAATCTCCCATAATGAGGGATAGACTTATGTGGCTTGTGTGTTGGCCACTATAATAAGGTTTGGATGATTGAAGTTATGTTTCTATGGATATATCTATATTTCTCGAGAATTAATAACTGTCTCACTTGACACCTCACGAGCACGTGTTAGTATGTATAATAAGTTGGAAAGTTGGTTACTGAGGTGTTTTTCTCACATCGTGGCCTATCAGGGAAGGCTCTGGAGGCATAATGTGCTGTTATAGCTTATATAGCCTCCTAACTTTTGTTTTATGTGCTGATTTATTATATATTGTTACATAGGGCTCATCTACTTTAATGTTATAAACTAATACTTTTAATTATTACTATTTGATATGAGAGGGCCGCTAGAAGGCCAGAGACATCTTAGACTCTGCATGTGACACTCTTTGAAAATGTTGACTTTTAACTAATAGGCTTTATAAGCTTATATTAAAATACTTTATTAGTTCGTAAATTTGAAAATATGAGTTTGGTTTGAGTTAATGATTTAATGGTATTTCTGGACTTTAGAAGTTCGAGGCCCAAGTTAACGGTCGATATTACTTATAATATAAGTTTATTTTTTTTAACCATGATAGCGATTTTATAAACTTAAGATTTCTTCTTTTCTATTATGATTAATTTTGCGAATAAATTGTTAGATTTAATATAAAAATTTTTTGAAAGAATAGTCATCACACTTTCCAATTAGATCAGATATGAAATACATAGATTTGGACTGCAGAGTCTCTTTTGGTACTTTTCTCTTGTAGTACACGTCAAAAAAGTTATCTCTGTTTTCTAAAAATAATTAGTGCATCAAATAAAATATAATTATCAAATTTAAAAAGAAATTATAGCCGGCCCAAAAAAATGAAAATTATTATTATCCAAGACGAGAATGATCTCTTTATTTCTTTGGACTGCTAAATCTTGCAATTTCTGCCTTAATAGAGACTTTGGTTTGAGAAACTCGAGCACAAAGGATGAGACAAGGCCTTGTATTTAATTTATTGGGAAAGATGAAGTTGTGGCTGAGATGTCTCTCGTAGTCTGATTTATTATTACAGTAAAAATGCCTGACAAATTGAAGGAACTTTACTTAACTTGGTAAAAATAACATAAAAATCAACTGGAAATTCTTTAAAAAAAAGAAAGAAAAGAAGTCGTGTGAAATTCTTTCAACTAGAAATGCTGCCATAACTTTGATCTGATACGTAATTCCAGGCTAAATCAGGCTCTCTCTCTCTCTGTTTTTTTTTTTTAAATACTATTATCCGGTTTTTCTTTGATCCTATTACCAGCTATTCGAACAATCTACTAATCTAATTCGGGGTTTGTGGCTACTCATCACAGCACTAGTATCTCCACTGAAACTCAAACTTGAAACCCAAAAAAATTCTAGTGGAGCACTGCTAAACCAACTCTGTATTGCCGTGTGGTAGCTAAATCAGACTCTTACAAGCAGAAGAGTACAAGGTCTATTATACTCTTCCGACCTTTAATATGTGACACAATTCTTGAATTAGTTTTGGTTCTAAATATGACCTATTTTTCATATTTATCAATTTTCTCTATATTACTCCTATAAATACTCTCTCAACCATAATCAAGTAGAAGAGGGAGATGGAGTATTAAGAAAGATGATTATGGTGTTTTAGAAAAAATATGTTACTTTTTTTATAATTAACTAATTTACTTAACTTCTTTAATCTAATCAAATTAGTTAAATGGGTCTTATATTAAAGATCGGAGGGGTACAAAGAATAACAAACCACAATCATCCTAATAAAGTATTAAACTTTTTCTAATCCTAGAGTCACTTTAGTTTGTTAAAGCCCTCAAATCGGGGCTTCAAAGAGTTTTTTCTAGGGAGAATCCCAATCAAATCCAACCAAAATACCTAAATTCAAATTTATGTCTACACTTTTAACAAATTCCTAATTAGGCCATGAGACCTAATTAGGGATTTTTTAATGTTGTTAAATCACCAAAATGCCCTTCTTCAATTAAAAAGAAAACTTGATTAATATTCCTCTCCCAAGTAATTCCTCATCTCTTATATTTTTTTTAGACCAAAAAACATATAAGTAATTTTGCAATGTTTGAAATTTGTATATATAACTTATACTATTAAAAATATTTTAATAAAACATGTTAAATTACAAATATAAGTAAAATTATAAATATTTTTTATTTTTAGTTCTTGTAATTTACGTTAGTTTTATTTATTTAAACAATATTGGATCCAACTGAAAACGTAAATAATTACGATTTAATATTAAATTTTTATTATAATTAAAATATTTTAAAAATTTAAAATAAATATTTACAACCTGAAAAAAAAAATTTATTTAAAGATTACATATATTATAATTTGAAATGTTTTATGAAAATATTTTGAAGATTTTAGTTATATTACAAAATTTCAAACACTAAAAAATTATTTAAATTTTTTTTGTCTAAATATTAATAATAAGAGATGATGAACCACTTTAAAGGGATAAAATAATCAATTTTCATTTTTAACTAAAGAGGGGCATTATAGTTACTTAACAATATTCAGCAATTCCTAATTAGGTCTTATGTCCTAATTAAGAATTTGTTAAAAGTATAAGCCTCAATTTAATTTTAAATATTTCAGCAGGATTTAATTAGGATTTTTTTTTTCTATGTCCCAATTTCAAAGAACATTCGTCAGCTGATCAATAATAAAAAATTCTGGCAAAGTGGAAGACAGCCACGCGGTTTGAAAAGAACATTTGTAAAAGCTTGTTAAATTAAAGAGAAGACTTGAGCTGACTCCAAAAGCTTCATCCTCAAAAATGCAAATCTGTGCATAACTGGGTTTCATCTTCTTCCGATCAGGTCGCAGATCAAAGAAATCTTTCACTTATTTCATCCATCAGGTTCCTGTTTTCTTCCTTTCTAATTAAGTTATATATCTATTTTCTGTCATGGCTACCACTGTCAGTTTAAGATTAGTTTCTATTATTTTGGTTTTTTTTTTCCTTCTGTGAAATGGATTTAGCCTTCAAGCATTAATTTTGTGATTATGCTTTCTTTGAATACAAAACGTTTGCTTTGAACTATAAATAGACCATGAGCTGTGCGTCAGCTCTCCCGGCTACACTCCCAGCCACGCCTTAATTTTGGGGTCCTTTCTAAATGTTTCTTTTTAGTTTTTTTTTTTGTTATTAGATTTTGTATAAAATGAACGATATTTTGATATCTTACGGGCCAAAACTTATTCATTTTTCAATTTTATACGATTTTTGAAATACTGAAAGAAATTGGAAAGGGCACCCAAAATTAAGGGACAATGGGGGCACAGCTGAGCAGGTCAACCCCTAGCTCGTTAGTTATCAATTCAATTAACCTGGGATCTATTTTCTTCCTTGCCAATTCTTTTAGACTATCTTTGAAATTTTCATGAACTTTTGAATCTGCGAACTAGATTTATGTTCTGCCTCAAAGTTTTGCCAGATTCATAGCAGGCTGGATCAAATCACGCCTCTCATATATTTAGCCTGATCGAATCGTCAAAAATTGGTCCAATTTCTTCCGTCTTCAGTATCCCCCTTGCTGGTTGCTGCCCTGTTTCTTGAAGGTCCTATTATATATGCATTATTCTTTCTATTTTTATGTTTTTACTTTTGTACTTGGGTTCAGATTCCTAATCCTTGCGTTGCAATGGCGCGTGATGCTGATGGAGTTGGGTGCTCTTCAAGTTCTTCTGGTTCAACTAAGAGAAGGAAGTATCATGTGTTTTTGAGCTTTCGAGGGGAAGATACACGGAAAAATTTTTCTGATCATTTGTATGCCGCTTTAAAACGCAAAGGATTAAAAACTTTCAGGGATGAAGAAGAACTTGAAAGGGGAGAATCTATTAATCCAAGTTTAGTACAAGCAATTGAAGAGTCTCGTTCTGCAATTGTTGTGCTCTCCCCAAATTATGCTTCTTCAACTTGGTGTTTGGATGAGCTTCAAAAGATCCTGCAGTTAAAGGAAGAGACGAGTTTTCAAGTATTTCCGATATTTTACGGTGTAGATCCTTCTGATGTTAGGAAACAAAAGGGAAGTTTTGCAGAAGCATTCAGAAAGCATGAAGAAAGATTTACCGAAAACAAAAGAAAGGTACAAAAGTGGAGAGATGCTTTAGAAAAAGTTGCTACTTTATCTGGTTGGGACTCAAAAGATCGGTAATTTTCACTTTTCTCAATAATTATCATCTCTCTTTTTTGGTTGAGAAATAAGGGTGTAGATATTCAAATGTACTCTAAATTATATTTAAATAAGGGTGAGTGAGTAGGTCCCTTCCCTCCCTAAAATGGGTAAGGGTGGACTGCTTGAAGCTTTAACTAACAAGTATTATAAATGTTATTTACTTAAAACTAAAATACTTTAATCTATTTTACCTTTAATTACATTTTTCTTTTTATCTATTTTGAAAACATACACTTAAGTTTAAATGATTAATTTTGCTAAGAGTATTTTAAAAAGATATTTTTAATTAAAATTTGTACTAGAATAATATTTATTTACTAATTTATCCTTTATCATACTAAATTCCTAATTTTGGATAAAATTATTTTGAAGAATTTAAATGTTTTATTTTTCTTTCTCTTAATTATCTCTTGCAAATAAATATTTTTCTATGTTTTTATCATATTGGGATAAAAGCTTAAGTAATTTAATTATTATAGATATAAAAAGCTTTATTAAGGATTTCAGTAATTCCTTTAATAAATATACACTTCACTAAATGTTTTTATAATTTCACTCCAAAAAATATGTTTATAGATGTTTATTACAAAAATAGTTTGAAAATTTTAAATTACAAATTTAAGTTATTAATATAATCTCTTAAATTCAAATTATTTATTATATGTATTATGAATAAAATAAGCTTTTTAAATATGATCTTAGACATTTAAAAGAAATCTAAATAAATGTATATCAATACATGCAATGAAAAAAATAAAATTATACAATTTCATTATATAATCAAAATTAATAATTAATTAATCTGATAACATATTAGAATGTTTGAAAACATATGCAGTAGAATTATTTCCTATTATAAAAAATTATGTTTTTGACAAATATAAAAATTTAAATAATTTTTATGCTAAATAAAAGTATTTTGGTCAAAGCAAAGGCTTAAAAGTTAAATTTAGATAGATGAAAATAAAATCTCAAATATATAAGAGAGGGTTGTGTAAAATACATTGCAATTTGAAGCGAGGCTTAGGTATGTTTTTAAAAGATATGCAATATTTTTGTAATTGAGATAAAGGAGAAGGAATGATTAGTAATTAGGAAAATTAATGTGGTAGTTCTTAAAGTTTTGTCTGATTTTGAGTTAGGTTCCTCTAGTTTCTTTTTTCTTTTTATGAATTTTTTATAATTTGTTATATTAAATGAGCAACTCTTTCCGTAAAAAATACTCTCAACGCTATTAATGCTACGTGACATGGCATTAAAAAGGCTTGCTTTCTCTTTCTTTCCAAGGCCAATCATGAGCTTTTTCTTTCTCTTTCTTCCACGTGAAAGATCGGGGATCTCTTTCTCTCATTAATCAAGGGCCAACCACACCAGTCGATAAGGAGAAGAAAAGCTCCTCCTTAAACTATATTCACACATTTGAAGTCAGCTCATTTAAAAAGTTGAAAACATCTGCATATTTAATATATGAATTTGTTTACATATACTTCCTCTGTTTTTTTATTATAAGATTTAATTTTTTAAATGGATTTCTTTTTTTTTAATAAGATACTCTTTGAGTTTGTCTGAACATTTAATACAGCATTATCTATTTTATTCCTAATTTAGTGTATTTAAGACATTCTCTTTTTTTATTTATCTCATTATTATTCTTTCATATTTTTCTATTTATATATAGAGGTATATTTAGAAAAAAACTGCATTTGTTAAATATTAATTACTTTTAACTAATTTTAATTATTTTTTAAATTACGTAATTTAGTTAAAAATATTTTATAATAAAAGATGGAATAATATATCAAGATGGAATAGTATATCCCCAGCGGCCAGCGGCATATGGAAAGGTGAATACAATTTAAACCTTTTGGCATGAGACTGGCGTGGTTGGCTCTTAAGGGATGAGAGAGAGAGAGAGAGAGAGAGAGAGAGAGAGAGCCGCAGGCTTTTACTAGGAAGAAGAGAAAGCAAGTCCATGTAGCCTTTTTAATGCTATGTCACCACATCATTAACCGTGTTGGGGGTATTTTTAACAGAAGGAATTGTTCATTTAATGTAATAAATTATAAAAAATTCATAAAAAAAAGAAACCAAAAAATAAAAAGACTTGATTCAAAATCAAGTAAAACTACGAGGACTGCTAGATTATTTTTTTCCTTAATATTTCATCCATGTTATTTCATTATAGACTTGTACTTTTTGTTGTTGCTAAAATAGACTAGTAGCACTAGGTTGTAGATGATCTCTGTTTTCCAATTGAATTCAATTAATGATAGAATTCTGAAATGGTCATTTTTTTGAATATGTATTAGTAAAATTACATAATAATAATTATGTAATTCAACAATTAAAAAATTAATATTAATAATTTATAATGTGTTGATTAAGTGACTTCAATATCTAGGAGTTATAGTAAAGTGTGTGGACACACACACATAACCGTGTATGTCTGCAAATAATTATCTCCTGTCCCCATTAAGTTAAACTAACGTTCACGGAAAACTTAAGATTGCTACAATTGTGGTCATGTTTTCTTTACATCTCACATCAAGTGTCTTTTATTGTTTATGCAAAAACTTCAAAATTCAATTGACTTAAAACCGTCACGCTATTTTCATGTCCAAAAAAAATCATTTTACAATTTTATTTTCATATGCAGGTATGAAACAGAATTCATTGAAAGCATTGCTGAAGAAATGGGGTCAAAGTTACTTGATAAATCAGCATCTGGTCATGGCAAGTTAATTGGAATTGAACCAAAATTAGATGAATTGAAGTCAATTGTAGCAAGGGAATCAAAAGGAATTGGGTTTATAGGAATATGGGGCACAGGAGGCGTAGGCAAAACAACTCTTGCTAGAGCCTTTTATGAGCGGAAGCGAGAGCACAAAAACTTTGAGATTCACTGCTTCCTTGATAATATTAGAGAGGCATGGGAAAAAGAAGGTTTGATTTCATTGCCAAGAAAACTTCTTTCTTCTCTAGAAAAAAAGAGTATGGAAGTGGCTGATTTTTATGAAGGAATGGGGTTAATAAAGAGAAAGTTGACTGACAAAAAAATTCTACTTGTCCTTGATGATGTGAGTGATATTAGGCAACTTGAAAATTTGGCTCCAAAGCAAGGATGGTTCAGTGAAGGGAGCATAATAATAATAACAACTAGGGACAGGCATTTGTTATCATCACATGGTGTATCTGCTGTGTATGAATTCAAATTATTGAGTGATAACGAGTCCCTTGAACTTTTCCTTGAAAAAGCTTTTAAAGAAGAGCATCCTAATGAAGATTATTTGAAACTTGCTAGAACTGTCATTAAGTATGCTGGAGGCCTTCCTTTAGTGCTCACAGTGTTAGGTTCATCTCTTTGCAAAAGAACTATAGTGGAATGGAAAGATGAACTAGCTAAGTTCAAGAAAGTTCCTCCAAAGGACATTTTGAAGATACTTCAAGTGAGTTTTGATGGACTGGATGATCAGGAAAAAACCATATTCTTGGATATTGCTTGCTTTTTCAATGGGATGGACAAAGATCATGTCATACAAATTTTAGAAACTTTGGAGAAGGATCTTCACCCAGAAACTGGGATAAATGTTCTCATTAAGAGATCACTAATAACTAATTATGAAGGGCATTTGTGGGTGCATGAAATTCTCCAAGATATGGGAAAATATATTGTTTATCAAGAATCACCTTATGACGCCGGCAAGCGTTCAAGGATATTGTCTTTGGAGGATGCCAATCATGTACTAAAAAGAAATAAGGTGACATTATTCAACCGTTCTTTTGTTTATGTGCTTTTTTAATATTAATATATTCCACAACATTTACCTTGGCTTGTTGTTTTATAGGGGACAGAAGCAACTCGAGGAATGGCCCTAACATTGGAAAAGTCATGTGATGCATTTTGGGATCCTGAAGCCTTCTCAAAGATGAGTAATCTCAGGTTACTTATCATTTCAAGTCGCTCACATGTTTCACATTGCCAATTAAATCTTCCGCATGGGCTCAAGACCCTTTCCAGCGAGTTGAAAGTCATAGAATGGGTGGGGTATCCATTATTTTATTTGCCTAGTCAGCCTCAACTCCATGAACTTGTAGTACTAAAAATGCAACATAGCAAATTAAAAGAACTTTGGAGAGGAACACAGGTATTACGATCCTTTCATTTAAATTCTTTGTCCATAATTTAATAAATTATAATTATAATTAGTGTTTGGTTTTGAGGGCTTATTGTTTCCTATTTTTCTATTGTTAGCCTCTCCCAAGCCTAAAGTCTCTTGATCTATCTCATTCAAAATACCTCATCAAAACCCCAAATTTTGATGGAATTCCTCATCTTGAAAAGTTGATTCTTGAAGGGTGTTCTAACTTGGTTAAAATTCACCAGTCTCTTGGGCAACACAAGAAACTTGTCATTGTTGACTTGAAAGATTGCAAAGAAGTTAAAACCCTTCCAGAAAAATTTGAGATGAATAGTTTGGAGACTTTTATTCTATCGGGTTGTTCAAAAGTTAGAAAACTTCCTGAGTTTGGAAAAGATATGGCATGTCTATCGAAGCTTGATTTAGAGAAGACTGCTCTAGCCAAACTACCTCAATCGTTGGGTAATTTGATTGGTCTCGTTGAATTAAATTTGACAAACTGCAAAAAGCTGGTTTGTCTTCCATGTAGTGTTAGCAAGTTGAAAGCTCTGAAAGTTATCAAAATTTCTGAATGCTCAAAGCTTTCATGGCTGCCAGAGAGTTTGAATGAAAATGAAGCTTTGGAACAGCTTCATTTGAGTGGGATTGCTATACAAGGGTTATCATTTAGTGACTACAATAGCGAAACACAATCTTCATCATCATGGAGTTGCTTATCCCTTCTTCAAAGGCCTTCAAGCTCCAAAAAGTTTTTGTTGCCGCCGTCTTTGTCGTTCTTGAAAGGATTAAACTTAAGCTTTTGCAATCTCCAAGATGGATCACTTCCTGATGACATCAGCATGTTATCATCATTGGAAATTTTAGATCTAAGTGGAAACGATTTCATTGACTTACCATCTGGCCTCATTTCCAGTCTTTCGAAGCTTCAAGATATTTGTCTCTGGGGTTGCCCAAGGCTTCGGTCTTTGCCGCAACTTCCGTCAAATCTATTTGCTATATTGGCTGACGATTGTTCATCAATGGAACATTACGGATGTGCAGATCAATTATGGGATTTCATTGAATCATTTCAACCTCAGGTTTATTTTATTTGTCTTTAATTGTTCTTTCACCTCTATCATTTTACTTCTTTAACACGCAAAATTGTTTCTTATAGGTTCACAACCATTTCAATATGAAGTCAGCAATTATAAGAGGGGATTCAGAAATTGTGAGTTTTTAGAATCACCTGTTTTTTTCTTAATTTCTTTGACAATAAATATATAGTTTATTTTACTTGTACGTATATATTGCCATTTCTTACGTGTTAATCAACATACTTCTGATACAAACAATCTGTTTTTTTTTTTTTTTGCTTTTTTTTGCCCCAGTTTTTTTCCGTCCGTCTACGTTGGCACTCATTAACAATTCCAGGCAGCAGAGTACCATCATGGTTTTATAATCAAAACTACTTTTGCACGAAAGAATTCTGGACTTGTCCAAATAATGTGTCGTTCATAATAAATATATCCCCTGATTATTGTGGTTCACGTGAATGGTGGGGCATAGCCATATGCTTAGTCATAGAACAAGATCTCACATTTGGAGAGGGGTGGGATGGAATTTGTTGGAGTTGCAGATTTCCTGATGATGAATTTCCAAACTCGTGTTGTTGTCATAATCATTATGCACATCCGGCTGAGAGTCCTCTGCTTTATATAACATATATTCCTTATTCCTCTTTGGTTGTCAATGGACTTCAAATGGTATTTTTCTCTAAGAATGCAATGGAAAATAAGTCACCAAGGACGAAAATAAGCAAGTGTGGGTGGCGAGCGGTGTGTAAAGAAGATGTCGAAGCATGGCGAAGAACAGGGGACGAAGGTTGTAGTATCATCAATAACTACGTGAAGATTGATCCAGACATCAACAATGGAGGTTATAGTCCCCGACCGAGACCTGATGATGGTATTGTAGAAGTGGATGGCGCCTATTCTCATTCAGATGACAAAGCAGCTTGTGGAGGCGTTCTTAAAGATGGCACCAATTGTATGAAGGAGGCTTTTCTTCTGAAATTAAGCGGCGGAGATACCCTCACAGCCAAACTATGGGGTTGCTTGATGGGTCTCAAAAGTGCTTGGGACATTGGTATTAGAGGTGTTGTCTTGAGAAGCGACTCCGCTGAGGCTGTTAGATTGATCAAATTTGAAGTCCCTGAGACGCACAAGGATATTGCTCTCATCATGGAAATCAAAGGGATGTTAGAGTGGGATTGGTTTGTGGATGTCCAGGTCTTTCACAGAGACGGCAATGGCATTGCTGAATTACTTGCTAAAAGAGCACTTAATGGAGCAATGGGTCTGCAAATACTGGGCCCTGAGACAACGATGAAAATATTACAGGCCACTGATGTTATACAACCTGAAGTTGAGAAAGATGGGGGTTATACTCAATGCTCCAGACATCATGATCAGTTCGTTGTTGAAGATGAGTCTATACTTCCAAGGTACGTAGATCAACCCTTCTGGTTTTAGATCAAAATTTATATTTTATATTAATGCATGCTTGATGGATATTTAAATTTTTGGTTGATACATTAATTTAAAATAATCTTTCAATTCTTATAAATATTATATCCACTTGATTACTTCCTTTCCGTAGGGGCTGTTCGTTTTATATTATTGGCCGGGTTTGTCTTCATTTCTTGAAAAATTTTCTTATTTTTTGCATTTTACTTGTATGACACGTATATGGTTTCAACGTTCCATCAAAGGTCAAACTAGATTTTATGCGTTCCCTTAATTTTTCATTCTCATTTCATAAGTTGAAGAAGATTTTACGCAGTCATTTGTATGTGGTAAGGACCACAGAAAAGGGTTTAGGGGGAAATGGAAATAATATATATACGACCCAATCGCCATAGGTCAACTATATATTAGCAATGTTCACTGTTCTTGTTTTGATGTAACTGAACCAACTTGAAATATCATTTTACAATATATATATATATTATAATTCAGTACTGTTTAAAATAAGCAATTATGAGTGGCACGTTTTATGCAGATCAAAAGTTAAAAGATTGCAAAAATCAAAAGATAAATCTAATATTGATTTGGAAGGCTGTAGCGATTGGGAGTGGATGTAACTTTTGGCATTCTCATGGGCTTCTATTTCAGAATTGGTGTCAAGGTATGTTTTAGATATTTTTACATCAA
This sequence comes from Neltuma alba, assembly GCF_004799145.2. Lineage (NCBI taxonomy): Eukaryota > Viridiplantae > Streptophyta > Magnoliopsida > Fabales > Fabaceae > Neltuma > Neltuma alba. The sequence continues at coordinate 195,861 of NW_021637180.1, forward strand.
GGTGCATGTATCCATCGATACTAGTTAAAAAATTGTCATAGAAAGCCCTTTTTTGGTGATTGTAAAACGTTTGTTTTTGCATCAGTATCATCAGCTCTAGGTACATATTTTCGAATCATTTTACAAAATTAAAGCAAGTAGATTTCCAAAACTCTTCCAAAATCTCTCCAGTTTCGATTAAATTTGTTACTATTAGGCTTATTGAAATATAAAATAACTTGGGATAGACAATATGTATGCTTCATGATTCTTACTTGGCTGAAAAATCGATCTTCCCTTGAGTTCATTTATAGGTTTTGTGTATACAAGTTGGCCAAATCTCATCTTAGAGGCATTCAAGAAGCAAGAGCTAGATACAAGGAGCAATTCTTCAAAAACCATCTCCTTGCTGAAGGACGGATGTAAAATCAATGAGGCCCATACAGATATAGCAAATAGGCATGTGGAAGTCTTGCATATTTCTACTTACACTTCATTAGTTTAGGCTTTTCACTTTTGTTATGTTCTTTTTATGCTGTTTTGTTTTCCTCATGCATCCAAAACGGGGGGGGGGGGGAACAACAAAATTGGTACATATATAAGCTTCTCATTATGGCTTAATATATCTATAAGATTAGTACAGTTTGTACAGGAATTTCTCCACAGTCCTACGCCCTCTTGCACCGTTCCCTCCCCTCTGAAAAACCCCAACCAAACAAAAGGTTACGAGAGGATGTATTTCAAACTCTTATCCGCAGAAATTGGACCAAAATCATTTAAGACGAATTGCCTGGGGGGATATCCTTGGGCTTTTTTTTTTTTTTTTCTGGGGACAATTATAGTGAGATTCTTTAAAAAAAAAATTTCAAAACGAGTCCCAAAAGTTATCATTTTCTACCATAGAACTTGTCATTACAGACTGTTTAGGTTGTTATTAGAACTTTTTGGTGATTATTTTCCTTTCCTAGGACCTTATTATAATTGTCCTTTTTTCCCCCTCACTGGCAACAGAAGGATCGAAGGTTGTCGTCGTTGATTCAATCACAAATAGAGGGTTTCCTTTATTTAGAGTATAATCTGTGAGTTTATGCTCCGGTCACTCAGTGATCATTTACTCTTTTAATAGTTGAGTAGGAGGTAATTATATTATGTTGTGTAAGGGGGAGTTTGCATTTAGGCAGAATAAATATCACTGATTCTACACGTTATGAAATATAAAAGATTTTGTTCCACGTCTCTTTAGGTATTTTCCCCACGGATTACACGTCAAAAAAAATTATCTTAGTTTTCTACAAATATCAAGTTAAGAAAAATATTGCTGGCCAGAAAAATATTAGTATCCAAGGTAATCATCATTTCTTTATTTCTCTTGAGATGGCTCTCATAGTCTGATTTGTTACAGTAAAAATGCCTGACAGATGGTAAGGCGTGTTTCGAGTCCTGGAACATTGTAGGAAACTTCCTTTAACTTGGTAAAAATAGTATAAAAAGTTGTGAATTAATTCCTTTTTGTAAATTATAAATTGTACTTTATGATTAAAATATAATTTTTACTCTTATAAAAATTTTCTTGGTTCATTATTATACTTAGCTAAAAATATTACAGTTTTTAAAGTTCCAATTTTAAAATAAATTTTTTATTCTTTGAGTCTTTTATTGTAACTTTCACCAAATTTTGATGTGTTGTAGGGGGGTTTCAAATAGTAATAATGATTGTGTTTATTTGTCTTCAAAACCACGGCTATATGAAGCTTCTATATATCCTCCATCTCATGACATATACATATATATATCTATAAAATGCTCTCATAAGTTTATGCATGTGTGTTTTTACTTCGTACTTTCAACTATTGGACAAAAATTCAGAATAATAAATAATAGATAATTCTATTTCTATCGTAATTTTTATTTTTTTTATTAATTGAACCCTTCAAAAGAGATAAAATTGGCAAATAAGAAACAAAATTCATTAAGAATCCATTTTTTTCTTCTTCTTCTTCTTTTGGTACGGAACATACACATCAATTTTCATGGATCATATATACTCTTCATTCCATTTCCAGTTCCTATGTTAATAGAAGTGTGACTTCTCTTTTGTCTCACAGTAACAAAAAAGAAATTCACGGTATGTAGGCTTTTCTTAGTGGTTTTTTTTTTCCCCCCCTCGTGAGCACCTTGGTATCCAGCCCGAACAGTCGACCCTCGCAAGCCATATAGGGGGCAACCCTCCCAAGCCAGCAGCTCCATTCACAACCCTCAATGTTGCTTAAGGGACTTAGAGGGTATTTGAACAAAAACAAAACCATGGTTTTAAAAATACTTTTACGGTATACGAAATAAATATGTGAGGAGTTTACCTTTATTTATGAAAAAGTGCTTTTGAAAAGTGTTTTTGGGGTTACCCCCTTAGTACCTCATCCGGCTAGACCAATTGGACATCGATTTTTCCTAGTATTTTATTATTAAGTATAATTATAATATTTTTCGGTGGACTTGCGTATTCATCAAATCAATAACAGTTTTAAAGGTCAAAGGATCAATTATACTTTAAACAACAAATACAGGGAGTTAGAAACAAAGATACAAGCATAAAAGACAATATTGCTTCATACATCAAGCCCAACACCACTGTAGAGAACAACCTGAACGACAAACACTCAATAAAGAACAGAGCGAAAAGAGTTTTTTTTTTTAAAAAAAAAACTTCAATCATTTAATCCGATAGGTTCCAAGCTAAATCAGGGTCTTACATACAAACCTGTTCCATATCCAAAACACAAAGAAAAACTAACTACTCCCCTGGCCCTTAATGTAAAACATAATTAGCTCATTTGAGTAGATTAAGGATGTTAGTTAAATTAGTTAATATGATATGTTTTTTTTAAACACTCTAATTATCTTCCTTAATTTCCTCCCTCCCTCTCCTACTTGAATATTGTTGAGAAAATATCAATAAGGTTAATTTGAAAAAAATTAATATACATGTGAAATAGGTCTTATATATAAACGAGAAGTACAATCATCCCAATAAAGTATTGAACTTTTTCTAATCCTAGTCACTATGTACACTGTTTAGTGTTTCTAAAGCCCTCAAACTGAGACTTCAAAATATATTTTTTAAGTCCCAAGTTAAAATTTCTAAAAGCGGATCATAAGTATCAACTTAACTCTGATATCATCCAATAAGCAATTTTTCCAAACAATATTTTCATAACTTCCTTGTTTGTATTGATTCATGTTTGAGACTTGAAAAGAATCTCCTTTATTGGTTTTCATAATTCCACCAAGATCATCTTTTATTTTGATGCCATTGGATGCTGGCCTCAATAAATTTTCTACATCCAATTAAAAAAAAAATCCACTATTAAAATGTGCTGGGATGTTGCCATTTAATTACATAGAGTTCATGTGAGGTGATACATTGGGATCGGAGTATACAAGAATTCCTCCTCAAGAATAAAAAAGGTCTTGCAAAGGAGCAGACAGCAACGCGGTTTATGAACACGTTAAGAATAGGCTTGAGCTGACTTCAAAAGCTTCATTGTCAAAACTATACAACTTTGTGCCTAACTCCGTCATGGCTGCCACCGTCTGTTCAAGTTTAGTTTAAATTCTATTATTCTGTTTCGTTTTTTGAAATGGATTTAGCTCTTCAAGCATTAAATTCTATTATTCTGTTTTGTTTTTTGAAATGGATTTAGCTCTTCAAGCATTAATTTTGTGATTATGCTTTCTTTGAATGCGAAACTTTCGCTTTGAACTATAAATAGACTGCGAGGAATAGAGACATGTAGTTATCAATTCATCAACCAACCTGGGATCTATTTTCTCTCTTACTATCTTTGAAATTATCTGGAACTTTATAATCTACGTACGAATGCGATTTTTGTTCTATCTAAAGGTTTTGGTTTCGTAAAGCAAACTGCTAATATCTCCGCGGACTAAGTCATCTGTGTAATATCCAAATTTTATGGATTCAAGTAAAGCATGATGAACGAGAAAATTCTTAGAGAAATTATTGAAATCAAGACCCCTAAAATATGGTCTAAATAATTATAAAGTTAATTTCGGGAATTTAGGACCTATTTTTTTTGGAAAATTCAAGGAAATGGATTTAGTTCTTCAAGCGTTAACTTTGTAATTATGGTTTGTTTGAGTACGAAACGTTTCCTTTGAACAATAATTAAATTTTTTTTGCCAAAAAGAGTCAATTTTATTATAAAAAAAACAAGAAGTACAAACACGAATAGCCAAGAAGGCCAACAAGACAAGAAAAGACTCAAACCTGAAATACAACCTAGGAAAAGCAGAAAAATACAAACACCAATTCAAAAGAAAAAACACAAGAAAAAAAACAGAACAACAAAACTATTAGCCAATTCCAGTTCTATCCCAAGAGAAACCACAAATCACCTCAAAAGTCATGCCTCAAAATTGAACACAGAGAGGGTGGTGGTTCAAAGAACCATCCTTCCGGTACCATTCCTCTCCTTACATCAGCTATAAGGCAATCCGCAGCTTTATTACCATCCCGAGCAACCTGAGAAATAGACCAATTCTGTTTAGACTTCAGCAAATCTAAACAAATCTGAAGAATATCCCTACTTCCCCATTCACAACCTTCCAAAACACCTTCATTCTGCAGAAAAGTTGTTGGCAATCTGTCTCCACCTCCACACACCTCCACTTTTCCAACTCTTTACACTCCAAAGCTACCAGTAGTGCCAAAGCTTCACTCATGAAAGCAGAACCAGCATCTACCTTCATCCCCATACCTCCAATAGACCCCCCATACTCATCTCTTCCCACCAAACCCACTGCTGCCGTTTTGCTTTTGCTACAAAAAGAACAATCAATATTGATCTTTATAGCACCAGCATTTAGACAAACCCGCTGTAAATTTCTTATATCAGAAGCAACATGACCAGCTCCCTTTTTCTTCTTTTCTAAGGAATCCCAGAAGTCCCTAACCATTCTCAAAGCAGTAGTCACACACTAAAAAGCATTAAGCTCTTTATGCTCAAAGATAAATTTACAGTGAGCTTTCCAAATTTTCCAACACAGATAGACAAATAAAGCCACTTCAATATCACTCGGACCCCCTACCTCTTTTCACCATTCTTCTAACCATTTGTCAAGTCTAAATACACCATTCCCCACAAACCTCATAGTGAGTGGACATCCGAACCAAACATGTGCAATCCAAGAACAGAAGAAAAGCATATGTTCAATGGTTTCCTCCTACATTCCACAGATACCACACACTGGAGAAGTTGGACATTTTCTTCTAAACAAAGCCTCCCTAGTAGCCAGAGCACCAGAAATTGCCCTCCACAGAAAATGATTGATCTTTGGAGGCATTTTAACATTCCAAATTCCTTCCCAAATTCGTTTAGGAGTTCTATAAGAGCTACTAGGATCCTTACATATAAGACCTACCTCTCTCTCCTTTATCGCCTTATAGCCTAGTTTCACTGCATAACAGCCATCTTTGCTTCACAACCACATCATCATATCTTCCAAATTAGACCTTGGAAGTTTGACTCTTTTAATTCTTCCAATATCTTCCTCATCCAAAATATTCCCATAATTCTCCAGTGTCCATCTACCATCTCTGATAAGATCACTAACCATTAAATTTTCATCTCATCAGTCAATACCCTTGGTTTTAAAGAGTATACAGGTCCATTTGTCAGCCAATCATCACTGAATACTCTCACTTTCCCACCATTGACTATTTTCCAACACAGATCTTCTTTTAACACTTCTCTTCCTTCTAAAATACTAGTCCAAGCCCATGATGCTTTACTTCCCTTCCTAGCCTTCAGAAAGTCAGACTTAGGGAAATAAACACCCTTCAAAATCCTACACCACAAATCATCAAGATTTTGAATCAGCCTCCAAGCTGTCTTAGCAAGCAGAGCTTTGTTGAAAACCTCTAGATCTCTGAAGCCCATACCCCCTGGCTTTTTGCCTTACTTAAAGCTTGCCAAGACTTCTAGTGTATTCTTCCCTCTTCTTTTTTTTGATGCCACCAGAAATTAGAGACCATGCTGTCTAAATCAGCACAAACTTTCCTTGGAAATTTGAAACAGGACATAGGAAGATAGGTATTGTGTTAGCCACTGCTTTAATCAACATTTCCCTTCTAGCAAAGGTCAAATTCCACCTCTGCAGTTTTAGATTCATCTTCCCTTTGACAAAGTTTAGTGCCTCAACCTTAAACTTTCCCCATAGTAAAGGTAAGCCTAAGTATTTTCCTAGGCTCTCATTAGCTTTAATTCCCATAATATCGTAAATCTCATTCTTCCGTACATCATTAGTATTTTTTAAGGAAAAAAAATACCGGACTTCTCATAATTCACAGCCTGACCTGAAGCCATACAATACACATCAACAATTCTCTTTAAGACATGATAATTAGTCTTATTTGCATTAATAAAGAATAATGCATCATCAGCAAAAAAACAATGAGAAAGGATAGGACATTTACTTGCTAGTTTGATCCCCTTCAGCTTCTTATTTGTCACATGCCACTGAATCATTAAGGAAAAGACATCCGCTGCTATGATAAAAAGATAAGGAGAAAGGGGATCTCCTTGTCTTATGCCTCTTTCCATCTTCAAACCAGCAATCTTCTTGCTGCCAACCATAAGACTCAAACTTGCTGAAGTTACACAATCCATTATCCAAGTAATCCATCTTTCACTAAATCCCACTCTTCTCATTACTTCTTCAGTAAAATTCCACTCTAGCCTATCATAGGCCTTATTCATGTTAATCTTCACTGCCATCTCAATCTTTCTACCCTTTTTCTTATTTTTTAAGTAATGAAAAGCCTCATGAGCTATGAGGATATTGTCTTGAATAAGCCTTTCTGCTACAAATGCACGTTGATTCTTAGTAATCACTCTTTTCAACAACATCTTCAACCTATTTGCCAAAATTTTTGAAATAATCTTGTAGGTGGAACTACATAGGCCTATTGGTCTGAATTGTCCCACCTTTTCAGCTTGCTCAACCTTGGGAATCAGAACTATATTTGTGCGATTCAAAGGTTTCAAATCAGCGTGGTTCTAAAAAAAAATCCATTACCATCTCCAAAACTTCCCCCCTTACCTCCCCCCAAGCTGCATGATAAAACATACCTGAATACCCATCAAGTCCAAGGGCTATAGCCCCATTCAATTCAAACACTGCTTGCTTCACTTCCTCCACGGTAATGGTTCTTACCAGCAACACATTATCATCCACTATGATAACCTTCTTAACAAAGCCAAGTGCCTCTGACATATCTCTATTCCCAACAGAAGCAAACAGTTCATTATAAAAATTGCAGAAAGCCTCATTAATTTCCACCTCCTTCTCTAACCAAATATCATTCACCCCTTTCAATCTCACCACCTTATTTCTAGCTCTTCTTTGAATGGTACTTGAGTGAAAAAAACTTCGTATTTCTATCCCCATACATAAGCCAATTCACCCTAGAGCGTTGCCACCAGTACTTCTCCTCCCTTTCCCAAGCTTCTTCAATTTCTTTCAAGAGTTTATCAGCTGCTACTCTTTTTTCAACTGTTGCAGGGCCTTCATTACACTTTTCTAATTGTGCAGTAAGCCTTTCAACTAATCTTCTTGCATTTGGAAAATTTTTCCTAGCCCAATCACTTCAGATTTTTCTGTAGTTTTTGAGCCTTGCTATCAATTCTTCAATTTTGGTGCCTTCCTCAAAATCATCCAAGTACCAACCTTTCTTTACCATTTGAAGAAATTCTTCATGCTCAATCCAAGTTGCTTCAAAATGAAAGTCCCTCACAGATTTCCCATATTTGAAGTCAAAATCAATCAGCACCAAGTGATGGTCAGATCCTGTAGGCATAATGTGACTTACTGGAACATTCTAAAAGCTGCCACGGAAATCAACATTAGATACTGCTCTATCTAACCTTTCTTTCACATTTTCTTCCCCCAATCTCCTATTGCTCCAAGTGAACTTTGGACCTTGAAAGCCAAGATCCATAAGATGACAGTCACTTAGAGCATTTTGGAAGTTAAGTACCCTTCTAATGTCAACAGGCAGCTTACCAATCTTCTCATCGCTGGCCAGAACATCATTGAAGTAACCACAACATAATCAAGCATAATTAGTCCCAGCTGCAATATGTCTAAGCTTGTTCCACACACTCTTTTTTTTTTCCTTCTGAAGGTGCCCCATAGATAAAAGTAACATATTTGGGCATCTTGTCACTAGCAGAAAATATAGTAGTATGGATTATATTCTCTGAATAAAACCAAATATTCACTGTCACCTCTTTGGTCCACCAGAGAGCTAAAACCCCACAGCTATTGTTAGGAGGAACATAGAATTCTTCTTCCATAACACATCCACTTCTCAACTTTTTCAATCTCCTATTATTGATTCTTGTTTCCATTAGGTAGATAATCAAGGGTTCGTTCTTGAAATATTCCTCCCTCAACTTTCTTACTATCAAGGCTCCACCTAAACCTTGACAGTTCCACAATAATAGCTTCATTGCTCCTTGGTGGCTGTTTGAGGCCAACCACCAAGACCTTCAGCATTATCAATAGCAGAACAAATCCTTTCTGCAACAAAGTTCAACAAATCACCTCCAAAATTCTTCTTACTACACTCCCCTTTCTCCTTTAACTCAACACACCTTCTACTTCCTCCCTTCCTCAGGTCCCTCGAAATACTACCAAAGGGTTTTCTTCCAGGTCGCTTTCTCACTACATTCTCTACAAGTACAGGTCCATTTTTAACCGGAGAATCATCAACAGACAGCTTCCTTCTTTTATCAATTCTCTCAGACTCCACTACCTCCAATCCTCTTTTCAAGCCAATGCTACTCAAATTTTTTGTAACTTCTTCAATTGGAGAAATATTTCCATAGACTACTAAAGCTCTCGACAAGTCCTCTTTAGCTTCAGTTATATTTTCCACTTTATTTGTGACGTCAGAAAGAATCACAGATTCATTAATCTCCTTCCCCTTTCTACTCCCCTTATTTCCTCCTGCTTCCTTATTATTTTCAATGCTATGTTAAGAAGAAACACACTTACTTCTATCTTTAATCACTATCTTCTTCTTCTCTGCATCTTCCTTTCTGTTGGTAATAGCTTGTGCATTCTTCTTGCTCTGCACTTTTATTTCTTCCTTCTTGCTTACCTCCTTATCCAGTATCTGATTCACTATACTTTTTTCCTTTTTTAACTTCCAATAATCCTCATCATATTCTTCCCAATCTTCACTACAGCAAACCACTTCATTTTTAATGAAACGAGCAGCCTGTACGCTTAGCCAACTCCCATATCCCACTTCCTCCTCTTCATTTTTGTTATTACGTTTCTCACAAATTCATTGGTCATGTCCCAATCTTCCATAGCAAAAGCAAAAGTTCTGTAGTCTTTCATATTTTGCCTTTATCCGGATCAGTTCTTTTCCATCAGGTCTAGGCATCCACATTCCTGTTATCAAAAGTCTCCTCAAATACACCAAAACTCTGACTCTCAAAAAGCTACGGGTCAAGAGTTAATCTCTTAGCCGATTCTCAACCATAACAACCTTTCCAATCATAGATCCAAGGGTGATCGCATTATCCAGATCCATAGCCTCCAAAGAAAGATCGTGAAACTGAATCCATAAAGGACAGACGCTAAAATCCACCTCTCTGTACACCATATACTCCTTCCATGATTGAATATTTAGCAATACACCTTGCATTGACCACGGTCTTCCCCTCAAAATTCTGCTATAATCCTCTTTTTTTCAAAATTCAAAAACAAAGATGTTTCGATCCACATCAATTATCTTCATATGCTCTGTCTTATCTAGATTCCATCCCTTACGAATCATCTGGATCAAGGTAATTTTATTCAAATTCTTCTCTGTCATCAAACGACCGATCAGAGCTCCTCTATGTTTCTTTCTCTGATCACTTTTCCTCCATACAAGATTAGCCTCTAATCGCTGATGGTTACTGCCTTTGCCTCCATTCTCTACACTCGTCATTTCCTTCGAATCGCCAAAATCCGCACGTACACTCTTTCAACCCTGCCACAGTAGGCGATGGAGCTCTTTCAGACTACCACTCCAAGTACCTCCAAACTTCTATCCTCACTATTCCTCTGTTACAATGAGTAACAAAGGAATCACTCTTTCTTCACTTCGTCGTAGTGGGCAACGAAGCTCTCTCAGATTACCTCTCTCACCATCACACCATACGACGGAAACAGGATTCACAGAAGAAATCGGTGATAACTGCCGTAACAAACTCTCACGTGGAGAGAGAAAAGCTCCCACTCAAGAGAGAGAAGTTCCCTGGTAGTCAAGGAAGATATGAACAATAATTAAATAGACCGTAAGGAATATAGACATAGATTTATCAATTCAATCTTCCTGTGATCGATTTTCTTCCTTGCCAATTCTTTTAGATCTCTATTTACTATCTCTGAAATTTTCAGGAACTTTTGAATCTGGGAATGACATTTCTGTTCTATCTAAAAGTTTTGGTTTGGTATAGCAACCTATTAACACCAGAGACTAATTACCCATGTGCTGTCATGTGCTGGATCAAATCATCATGCGCTTATCTCTCATCTTTTTGTTTATTTTTTTATTTTATTCATAAATAAAAATGATTATTTATGCATTATATTTGAGGATACTCGATCTGCGAGCATTTTGAGATTTTAAATTTTCGTCGTACTTTGTTTTTCCTTTTGAATATGCCCATTACCTATCTCAAGATTTAATTTGCTTTGAAACTCAAATAGACGGGAAAATACATCTTACAAATATTGGTTCACTTTCTTTCTGTTTTTGTACTTTTACTTTTGTGTTCAGATTCCAAATCCTTTGCAATGGAGCATGATGCTGATGGAGTTGGGGGCTCTTCAAGTTTTTCTGCTTCAACTAAGAGATGGAAGTATCATGTGTTCTTGAGCTTTCGAGGGGAAGATACTCGAATAAGTTTTATTGATCATTTGTATGCTGCTTTAAAACGCAAAAGGATTAAAAACTTTCAGGGATGAAGAAGAACTTGAAAGGGGAGAATCTATTAAACCAAGTTTAATACATATTTATTTACTAATTCATCCTTTGTCATAGTAAATCCTTGACTTTGGCTAAAATTATTTTGAACAATTAGTGTTTTCTTATGGTTTTCCTTAATTATTTTCCTTACAAATAATTATTTGTTTAATATGTTTATCATATCGGGATAAAATATCAAGTAATTTAATTGGCATGGATATAGAAAAATCAATTGAAATTTTGAGTAATTCTTAAAGGATTGTTATTATCAAAGATTCAAAAATAAATATCAATAATTCATAATTTCTAAATTTTAAAAAAAATCATTTTATTAATAATTAATTAATAGTAGTTTTTAACTTTTGATGGTTGAAAACGTTACCGTATAGCATTAGATTTGAAATGCTAATCCGACAATGTATTTTGTTAAAAATTGCTTGAATAAAATTAAGAAAAACTATTCAAATAAAAATTTAGAGTAAAATACTTTGACTATCCTCTTAGCTTGCATCAATTATATAGACCTCCTCTCTATTTAAAAATATACAGTTTATTATAATTAGTTGACACTTTTAGAAATATTCTAAAAAGATTTTAAAAGATACTACTCTGGTCCTAAATATAAAAATCATTTTGTAATATAAATTACACTACAAAATGGGTCTTATATTTATGATCGGAGGAGTGTTATTTTTAACTAAAATTTATATTAAAATAAATTTTATTTACTATTTTACTGCTCATTCTAATAAATTATTAAATTATATTTTTATAGTTACAAGAATTTTTAGTAAAATAGTAAATAAAATTTATTTTAATATAAATTTTAGTATTATATCTTGTGTGGATACCCTGCCCGCTGATGTTTCTATTATATCTTGTTTTCTTCTGTGAAATACTGAAATGTGTTATTTACTGATTTGTGACGTGGGACTGTGTGGGCATGGATATATTTGAATATGTCCCGTGCCTCTCTCAAGGTTTTGCTTTGAAACTCAAATAGAACGTAAGGGATATTTACAAAAGTTGATTTCACTTTCTTCCGTATTCAGTATCCCCTCATTGATTGCTGCACTGTTTGTAGAAGCTCAAAGAAATCCATCTATATATGTATTATTCTCTCGGTTTCCGCATTGGTCAGATTCCAAATCCTTCCAATGGCGCGTGATGCTGATGCTGTTAGGCATTCTTCAAGCTCTTCTGGTTCAACTAAGAGAAGAATGTATCATGTGTTTTTGAGCTTTCGAAGGGAAGACACTAGGACCAGTTTTACTGATCATTTGTATGCTGCTTTAAAACGCAAAGGATTAAAAGCTTTTAGGGATAAGGAAGAACTTGAAAGAGGAGAATCTATCAAACCAAGTTTACAACAAGCAATTGAGGAATCTCATTGTGCAATTGTTGTGCTTAGTCCAAGTTATGCTTCTTCAACTTGGTGTTTGGATGAGCTTCAAAAGATCCTTCAGTTAAGGGAAGAGTCCAGTCTTCAAGTATTTCCAATATTTTATGGTGTAGATCCGTCTGATGTTAGGAAACAAGAGGGGAGTTTTGCGGAAGCATTGAAGAAGCATGAAGAAAGATTTCTAAAAAACAAAATGAAGGTGCAAAAGTGGAGGGATGCTTTAGAAAAAGTTGCCACTATATCTTGTTGGGACTCAAAAAACTGATAACTTCCACTTCTCTTAGTAATAACCATCTCTGTTTTTTTTTTTTTTTAAATTTCGGTCAAAAAATAAGGGCAAGGATATTCAAAATAAACTCTGAATTACATCAAGGTTTTTTCTTAATTTTTTAAGGGTAAGGGAACTGCTTAAAACTTCCACTAAATAGCACTATAAACTTCATTTATTTAATTTTAGACTTGTAGTTCTATTTGTTGGTAATATAGAGCTGCAGTACTATAGTGTTGATTTTTTTTGGCCAACACTATAGTATTGATTGTTGATGAAGTAGGTTTCCCAATTGAATTCAAATCAATGATAGCATTTTGAATTGGTCATTTTCTTTAATATATCTAGCAGGTATGTCGAATTTTAATAAAATTACACAAATATTATGTAATTTAATCATTAAAAAAATTAATATTAATAATTTCTCTATATTTTGAAGTTTCATTTTTTATTAATTATTCATTAATAATAAATGTTAGTTTTTGATAGTTGGAAGGGTTACCATACAGCATTAGATTTGAACCTTTAATTTGACAATGTATATTGTGAAAAGTTTCCTGAATAACATGAAGAAAAACTACTCAAATTACTCTAAAAGGTCAAATATGAACCATATAACCAAAAAGGGGTTCTCAATAATGAATACTAGTAATGTGTTAATTAAATGACTTCAATATCTAGGGGTTGGCACAGTGTGTACGCGCGCACACAATGGTGATAACTATAGTTCATAATCTCATTAGAAAATTTAGGGATTTTGCTTCTTTGTATCAAAGACTAGACTGTATTATAGCTTCTCATTCTTCGTGATTGTCTATGATTACAAAAAAAAAACTATGTACAGCTCGTCTATAAATTAAATTATCCTCTACTCCTAAAAGTTAAATTAAATTTCACGGTGAATTTAAAATCGCTGCAGTTGTGGTCATGTTTTCTTTATATCTCATATTAACTATTTAGTGTTTATGCATACAATTTTAAAATTCAAATGACTCAAATGGTCATGATATTTTCATGTCCAGAAAAAAAAGCCATATTTTCGTATTATGCAGGCATGAAACAGAATTCATTGAAAGCATTGCTAAGGAAGTGATGTCAAAATTACTTGATGAATCACTATCTGACCTTGGTATGTTAATTGGAATTGAACCAAAATTAGATGAATTGGAGTCAATCGTAGGAAGGGAATCGGAAGGGGTTGGATTTATAGGAATATGGGGCACAGGAGGCTTAGGTAAAACAACTCTTGCTAGAGTATTTTATGAGCGGACGTGCAAAAACTTTGAGATTCACTGCTTGATACATAATATTAGGGAGGCATATGAAAAAGATGGTTTGATTTCGTTGCAAAGAAAACTTCTTTTTTCTCTAGATAAAGGATGTATGGAAGTGGGTGATTGTTATGAAGGAATGAAGTTGATAAAAAACATGTTGGGCGACAGAAAAATTCTACTTGTCCTTGATGATGTGAATGATTTAAGCCAACTTGAAAATTTGGCACCAAACCAAGGATGGTTTAGCAAAGGGAGCATAGTAATAATAACAAAAAGGGATAAGCATTTGCTATCATCACATGGAGTAACTGCTATGTATGATGTCAATTTCTTGAGTGATAATGAGTCCCTTGAACTTTTCTTTCAAAAAGCTTTTAAAGGAGAGCAACATAATGAAGATTATTTGAACCTTGCTAGAACAATTATAAATATGCCAAAGGCCTTCCTTTAGCCCTCAAAGTGTTAGGTTCATTTCTTTGCAAGAGAACTATGGGGGAATGGAAGGATGCACTAGCTAAGTTCAAGAAAATTCCTCTAAATGACATTTTGAAGATACTTAAAGTAAGTTTGGATGGATTAGACATTAATGAGAAGACTATATTTTTGGATATTGCTTGCTTTTTTAATGGGATGGTCAAAGATTGTGTCATACAGATTTTAAAAACTTTGGACAAGGATCTTCACCCAGAAATTGGAATAAATATTCTTATTGAGAAATCACTTATAATTAATCGTGAAGAGCATTTGTGGGTCCATGAAATTCTCCAAGATGTGGGTAAATATATTGTCTATCAAGAATCACATGATGATGCCGGCAAGCGTTCCAGGATATTGTCTTTGGAGGATGTCAATCATGTGCTAGAAAGAAATAAGGTGATATTCTTCCAAAGTTCTTGTACTTATGTGCTCTTTTAATATTGATATATTTCATAACTTTTTCTTACATTTTTACCTTGACTTGTTGTTTTATAGGGGACAAAAGCAATCCAGGAATAATTCTTACATTAGAAAAGTCATCTGACGTATTTTGGGATCCTGAAGCTTTCTCAAAGATGAGTAATCTCAAGTTACTTATCATTTCAAGTCGCTCACATGATTTAGATTTTCAATTGAATCTTTCTTATGGACTCAAATCCCTTTCCAATGGGCTAAAAGTCATAGAATGGGAGGGGTTTCCATTATTTTATTTGCCAAGTCAATCTCAACTCCATGAACTTGTTGAGCTAAAAATGCGACAAAGTAAGTTAAAAGAACTCTGGGGGGAAGACAGGTAATGACAACCCTTTTCATTTAAATTGTTTGTTCATAATTTAATACTATTTCCGGTTCTTAATATAAAAACTCATTGGAGATTCAAAATACTTAATGGTCTTATGCGAGTCTGATCCATCAAAATGAATCTCAAAATACTTCAAGTACCTCTCTGCCTTAAAAATCCAATCCAGTGCATCTGATCCATCAAAATGTTAAAAATCCACCTTAATGGTCTTATGCGAGTTCTGAATAAAGTTCACTAGTTCTACAATCGGTATTCTGGAGGTTGAATCCTTAGATCTTGAAGGTGATGATTCTGGTTGTCGCTTCAAGCTGTCTATCGACTACACTAGGGAATGTAACAAGATTCCATAGAATCGAATCGTCGATCAATCTGGTCAAAATGCCCCTTAGCTTCTTCTACAAACTCATTTGTCCTCTTTATATCAGCTTGTAGTTCCTTCAAGCGGTTGTTCTCTGCCTTGTTCCCTAAACCTCTCAATGAAAGCACCAAATGTCACGTTAGTGAGTGCGATAAAAATCTATGCGAGCAATTAACAGCTCTGAATGTATATATGTATGTCAATAAGGGTGCGATTACAGAGCTTATTCAACCTCATGAGTTGAGCCACATGATACAGAATAACAGAAAGAAGAGAATGATAGAAAAATGCAGGGAGAGAGAATTACAGAGAATCTGTCAGGACGGAAATAACCAATATCATTCACTCCCCTTCCCTCTAACCACCTGTCCTTATATAACCATTTCCGTGTTCTCTAGTTCTTGAAGCTTCCAAGGCTTCTTCCATGCTCGCTGGCTCCTTCGCAGTATGTTGGGCTGCTCCACAACTCTTGGATTATCCTTATCAAAGCCCTCATTTTCCGCATCTGTTACAACCGTCTTTGTCACTATTGAGCGAATTGCATTTAGATTTTTGCAAACTCCATGATGGATCACTTCCCGATGTCATGAATGAGTTATCATCATTGCAAGTTTTAAATCTAAGTGGAAACAATTTTATTGACGTACCATCTGGCCTTATTTTCAATCTTTCAAAGCTTAGGGCTATTGCCCTCGCTTATTGCCCAAGGCTTCAGTCTTGGCCACAATTTCCTTCAAATTTGTCATTTATAATTGCAAATGGTTGTTCATCAATGAAATATTGCAGAAGTTCACGGCATGATGGGATTTCATTGGATCATTTCAACCCCAGGTTTATTTTATTTGTCTTTATTTTCTTCTTACACCTTAGTCGTTTTACCTCTTTAACATGGAAAATTGTTTCTCACAGGTTCGCAACCATTTGAATATCAAGCCTGCAATTATACAATGGGACTCAAAAGTTGTAAGTTTTTAGAATCACTTGATTGTTTTTCCTTAAACTTGTACATACTACATACATATTACAATTTCTTACGTGTTAATTATCATACTTCTAACACAAACTATCTGTTTTTTTTTTTTTTTTGGGTCCCAGCGTGAGTTCTTCTTGGAACGTACTCGCGTATTGATGATTCATGGTACCGAAGTGCCATCATGGTTTTATAACCAAAACTACTTTTGTGAGAAAGAATTCAATCATCCAAATGTGTCATTTATAATAAGCTTGCCCACTGGTTACTGTGGTTCAAGTGAATGGCGGGGCATAGCCATATGCTTAATATTAGAACATAATTTTGCAACTGGAGCAGAGGTGGATGCAGTTTGGTGGACGTTAAGATTTCCTATTGATGAATTTCCGAAGACGTATTGTCGCACTAAGGTTTATATAGATTCGTATGGTGGTCCTCAACTTTGTATGATATATATTCGTTGTTCCTCTTTGGTTGTAAACGGACTTCAAATGGTATTCTTTGCTAAGAATGCAATTGAAAACAAGTCACCAATGTTTAGAATAAGGAAGTGTGGGTGGCGAGCAGTGTGTAAAGAAGATGTTGAAGCTTGACCAAGAGCCCGTGGGACGAAGGTTGTAGTAGCATCAATAATTACATCATCGGTGACGTTAAGAAAAATGGAGGTTATAATCACTCCCTGAGACATTATGATCGATTCATTGTTGAAGAAGACGAGTCAACTTCCAAGGTAAATAGATCAACCCTTGTTTTGGATTAAATTTTATATTTTATATTAATGCATGCTTGATGGGTGTTTGGATTTCTCTTTGATACATTGACTTAATATAATCTTTCAATTCATTAAATATTATATTTCCCTAATTATTTCATTTCCATAGGCATTGATCAATTCATAGTATTGGGTTTGCTTTCTTGGGATTCTTTTTTTTTTTTTTGACTTTTACTTGTATGACATAATTTAATTGCAACTGTCTGTCAAAGATCAAACTAGATCTTATGTATTCCCTTAATTTTTTTTTAATATTTCCATTGATTTGTGGCAGATAGTCATAAGTTGAAGGAGGTTTTACATCATTTTTATGTTTTAGCACATAATTATGCGTGATAGTTAGTTTTTTTTTACGCAATTATAAGAGAGAATTCCGATGTGAAGACATACATTATTACTTTTTTAGTATATACCCTTGTTCAAAAGAATGACTGGGCATAGCTGTGCTTAGTATTAGAAACTAATTTGGTATCACTTCGATGAAATTAATTTGCTGGACTAACATATCTCCTTAAGATGCATATTTTGTTGCATATTGTGACAATATGACTCTCTACGGTCTTTACTATAAAGACTTATGAACAATTTCATATAAATTTAAGAATTTAGTTAATATTAATTATTAATTTTTTAAAAAAATTTAAGATTATCCTCAATGACCAAGTTCATTATTGGAGGAGGTTGGTAGGTAAAGAAACATCAAGTTCATTAAGATAAGAAACTAACACTTAAAAGACAAGATTTTAAGATATAGATGATTTAATTGCCATCGGTATCCAAATATATATATATATTATGCATATTATATTCGTTGTTCTTATTTTGTTTCTAATCGAACCAACTTGAAATCTCATTTAACACTATGTATTAAGTCAGTACTGTTTAAGATAAGTGTGAGTGGTGCGTCTTGCGCAGAAATGTTGAAAGATGGCAAAAATCTAGAGATGAAGTTGATATTGATTCAACGTTCCCAGTGACATTGAGAATACAGAAGGCAGCTTTGGTCACCAAAAAAAAAAAAAAGCAGAATACAAAAGGCTGCAGCTGTTGGGAGTGGATGTCAAAACTCTTGGCATTCTCTTGAGCATCTATTTTAGATTTGGTACTAAAGTGCATTTCAAGTTTCTTGTTTTTTTTTTTTTATATCGAGCTGTATCTGTACTAGTTATAAAACTCTTATAGAAAACATTTTTTTCATCGCTGTAAGCAGTTTGTTTTTGCATTGTCGAGTCAGTTCTAGGTACATGCTTTGTTTCTTTTAGTCAGGATTTCTTGTCACTTAAACATGTGAATTACGAAAGGGGTGATTTGTCAATTTCTTTTGGGAAAACCCAATTTCCGGTCCTTAGAGTTGAGGTCAGCTTTGGTCAAGGTTCCTGGAGTTTGTTTTTAAAGGAATTGGTCCTTCAAATCTAAAACTGTTAAGCCGTTAGTCCTGCTTCTTGAGGGTGCTGATGTGCACTAACAGTGTTAATAGTGATCATGTGGCAAAAAATAATGAGTTGACAACTTGGCATTTTAATTTTAACTCAGACAACAATGTGATAAAGAAAAGAACGAAAGAAACGCAATCATGGAACGCAGAGTGGAGGAGGGCCTGCAAGCAGAGGGGGTGGCTGGCAAAGAGAGGGTACAGATCGCGAAGGGCTTGGGATCGACAAAGGAGGTCGCGAGAAGGGTATAGATCTTCAAAGGAAAAGAAGGGTTGGCGATGGTAAAGAGATCCAGTACTCTTAACCTTCACCTCCTCCTCATTCATTTGTTCTCTATTCTCTCTTTTTCCATGTCAATTTTTTTTTGTTATTTGTTTTTTCAGATTGTGTATTGCGTTTTTGTTCTCTCTCTCGTTGGGGAATTGGTTGTTGGGCATCATAGACTATGATTTTCTTGTTGATTTTAATTTCTGGGCATCATAGAGTACGATGTTGTTGGAATCAATTTTGCCTCTGGCTGTGAATAACTTTACCCATTCTGCTTATGGTTCTGCATACGACAGGAGGTCTTATTATCTGGCTTAAAAAATGGCTCGCTCACCCAGGTGTCAGGGATGAGTTGCAGGTCGATGCTTGTATATCATGTGGGAGAAGAGGAATAATGTTCTGTATGGTAAATGTCTATTAACTAATGAGGGCGTGTTGCATTGACGACTGAGACAGATGAATTGTTTGATTATATGGATTTTGATGGTAGAAGAATTAGGAACTATAAGAATGCAAGGTTGGTTCACAACAAGCAAGAATGGTTACGTCCAGTGAGGGAGGAAGACAATCTTTGCTTTCAAACCAGTTGGGTTATGAAGTAGCAGTGAAGATTTCACGTGACAAATGATCACGGGAGGATGATGCTTTGCATGAGAATATCAGGGAATTAATGACCATGTTAATTTTTTGATGCAGTTGGAGTTTTAATTTTTTTGATTGGTATGATATCCTTGTAATATAGGGGAGGGGCTAGTCTGAATTAGTGGGTTTTTTCAGTAGGCTATGATGTATGGCATTCGATATTAGCTTACCATTTGTTGTACTGCATTTGCCAATGCACCGATATTATTTTAATGGTAGAAATGCTATGATATGCCAGATCAGCATCAACTTTGATATATTGGTAAACATGGAGTTTTAATTTTCAATGCACTATCATCTAAGTCTGGATCATAATTTTTTTAAAAAAATAAAGGCAAAATAATATTAATGATAATAATAAGGTTCAAAGTACAATAATATAAGAACAAAAAAGCCGAATTATTAGGGCTAATAATAATATAGAGTTAAGCTATAAATTTGTTTAAAAAGTTTGCAATTTAAAGTGCTAAGTCTCTGGAAGTAGTTTTTGGTTTAATGTCATTCTAAAAGTTTTCAAATTGTAGTAATGTTATCCTGATCGTTATTTGGGTTAAGTTTGACCATTAGTTAACTAATTATATTGAGTTGGCATGTTCACGTGCTGTCCACATTATTTTTCTTTCTCGGTTAAGTGCAAATTTGCCCAGAAAGGTTTTACTTAGGAGCGCTTGGTATTCTAAAGTTTTCAAATTATAGTAATGTTACCTCGATTGTTATCCATGATAAATTTGATCATTAATTAATCAAATATGTTGAACTGGTAGATCCACGTGTGATCTATTTTATTTTTTCTTCAAGGTGAGGATTTAGCACTAACTTTGAAAAAATCAATGCTTCTGTGCTTTTTAAGCCTGTGGCTATTTTCGAAGTCGTCCTCATTATTTATATCTTTTAAAAATTCTTGTGAGCTTCTTCTTATATATGTTCTTGTAAAACGTATTAAACTAATAGCGAATGACAAAATAACAGATGTGGAAAGAGTTGTTTTTGTGTGGGAGAAATAGCATTAATGTATGATCTAGGAACGATGTGGATCACATGTAAACATACCAACTCAATATATTTGGTTAGTTAGTGATCAAATTTAACATTGATAACAGTTCGGACAATATTGCTACAATTTGAAATTTTAGAATACTCAGCGCTTATGAGTGAAAACTTTTGGGGTAAATTTGCACTTAACCTAAAAAAGAAAATGACATGGACAACACATCGATCTGCTAGGTCAGCATAGTTGGTCAATTAACGGTCAAACTTAACCCTCAAGAAGTAGAAGGACTAACGGCTTAACAGTTTTAAATTTGAGGGACCAATAGCTTAAAAAACAAACTTTAGGGACCTTGACCAAAGTTGACCCAAACTACAAGGACTAGAAACTGGGTTTGCCCTTTTCTTTTTGAATTTTCCCACCACTATAGAAATGATATTTTACGTTGGTTACATAGGACTTTTCATGTCGGCCAATGGAGGGACGAAAATGTGAACGATTTAGCTTGTGTTCAAAATTTGCATCGGTTAAACAATGTGAAATTTTTTTAAAAAATGTAAGTTAAAATATAACCAATGTGAATGCTGTTTTTCTAAAAAACAAATCACAACTATTCAGTCTCTTATCTTCCATTATTATAAACACACAAAAAAAAGAATAACTCAATCATTAGAATTACAGAAGCACTATATATTTCATACTCATCAAAAAAGAGACTATAATTCCAATAAATTATACTACATTTAATCCTTAATATAGAACTAGTCAACTAATTTGAGTAGATTGATGAAGTTTGTTAAATTAGTTAATTGTAATAAATATGTTATTTTTTCTAGAATACTCTTAATAATCATATGTATTAGCTAAAATTATCATTTGATAGAACTTTTAACATACGCAACTATAACAATGACTACTCTGAAAAAAATAGATAAATATGAAAAATAAAATTGATAAGAAATCTTATATTTAAGACGAAATTAAATGTCAAAATAGTTTTTATATTAAGAATCAGAGACAGTAGTACCTATTAGTTCTTTCTTAAAGTCGTAGGTGCCTAGACAATCTAAGATATGAATCTTCAAAAGCATTTTTGATGGAGAAGATGGAAAAGGTATAGGAGTGTCGAACCTTGGAGCGAACCAGATTTGATGAAGAAACTCGTGAGGCATGAATATTTTGGGTCACTTTGATTTTTGTTAAGATTTAGGAGTGTCGCACCTCAAATTTGAAGCAAGAGTCAAACTTTGGGAATCTTTAGCTTGACGACGGCAGTAACACTGGCGTAAGCTGAAAAGGATGATCTTGTATCCTAAGTGTGTGAGGCGGGACTGGTGATGCATGCAATGTTATTCTGGGTTGAGGGAACGAAGAAGAAAGGAAAGAAAATAGAATTGAGGCTGAGGTGGGAGAGTGAAGGGAGAAAATAAAACGTTAGATTAAAAATAACCAAGGATCGTGATAAAGGTCTGTACATATTAATAGTTTCATTTCTTTATTTTTTTTTAAAAAAATTCAAATAATTTTGTCCTCCTCTTCGTGTTCAGTTCCAATGGCTCCATTCTTCTTCATGGTCAATGTCACTGTACCATTATCCTGTTTTTGAATTAGCTAATCTTACATTCTTCAACTCTTAATATAAAACTTAATTAATTATTTTGAGTAAATTAAATATATTAGTTAAATTAGTTAATATGATATGTTTTTTCAAAATACCTTAATCATCTTCTTTAATTTATTTCCTCCCTCTCTCATTTAATTATTATTGAAGGAATATTATTATGGTTAATTTAAAAAGCATTGATAAATATGTGAATGGGTCTTACATATAGGACCAATATCAACTCTCAAATTATATTCTATATTAAGGACTGGAGGAATATTATATTATTTGCTACTACCTCTGATCCTTAATATAAGATTTTGTTTGACTTTTATTTGGTCCTAAATATAAAATCCCAATCTATTTTGTCTTTCATATTTACATAATTTTGTAAAGATAGTCTTCCTAATAATAGTAGTTCTAACCAATAAATTTGATTAGCAAATAGCAAAAATAATATCTATTTATTATAAATTACTAATTTTTTTTTTAATCTACTCAAATTCTTGTATATGTTTATGATCGGAGATGGTGTTTGTTAGTGTAGAGTTTAAAATGTGTGTTGGGAAGACTTGGCCAAGCAGAGAACCCCGCCGCGCAGTAGCAGCCACCTTTGTTTGTGGAGACTGTTCATCTTCACCACAAATCTCAGCATCCCTCCATTGATTCGACTGAAAAGGGTCGTCGCGTGAGAAGATTATCTTTCTTTCTGTTTTCATTTTTGATTCCCCGGTTTATTGTTTGTGGTTTTGTAATTCGGAGCAGGACCAAAACACTGTAATTTGTTTGTAATGTTCGACCTTCGAAGTTACAAAAGGAAAAGTGCAAACTCTTGTAATGCTGCAACTGCCATCAGGAAAAGAAAACTTCAAAGCACTAACCACGAAGTTAAAATCGTAAAATGGTGAAGGGAACCCAATAAGATATCAGGTTATTCTTCATGAAATTAATAGAGGTTACGCTTCTAAAATTTAATTTAACAGTTAAAAATTATTTTGAACAAGTTTTAATCATGTAAATCACATGTCTTGATATACATACAGAATTGAGGGAAAAGCGCTGCGCCAAAATGAGGCTTAATAGTAACAAATGAGCTTAAATTAGGGCTTTTCAATTTTGAGCATAATATATATTGCCAAGCCTATAAACTTTTTTTTTCCCTAGGAAAATTAAAATTTTATTCTTTATAATTTCATTCAATATATAATTAGGGCCGATACTCTTCAAGGCTTGACACTGATTTCTCCTGAGCTTAACTTTTCTTTTTTTCTTTTCAATATTTACAGAGGATTTAGCTTATGTCTGAACAATAAAATTTCGACAAGGTAATATTTGTACATGCACGATTGAAACAAGCAGAAGGCAAAGGATCCTCTGTTTACCTCTGTTTTCGGACCCCAAAAACAGAGGCAATGGAAACAATATGATAATAGCATGGGATGATATCCAAACACTCCTAAAACAGAGTCAATTTCGACTGTTGTTCTTCATACGGCGTATATTCTTTATCGATTCAAATCTCAACACTCCACTGACATGAAGATGATATCTATTGTTTGATCATTGTTTTTTTGTCTACTTATTCAACATTTGCATGCTTACAATTTACTTTCTGATCAAAATATTAAAATATGACAGCAAAAAAATTTATCGAAGGCCACCACAGTCAAATAATCTTTAACTCATTTACAGACATACAAGGAGTCTCGTTTTTCTTTTCTTTTCTTTGTTTTTTTAAATTTCGGGGGTTGAAAGTGAGATAATGAAATGGCTAAATCATAACAGCTACTTAATTAATGGTGAGAAGGAACGCCATTCGCGGTGCAAGGAGTTAATCAAAAGGATATAAACTACGGGACCTAATTATATATTCAATGAGATTATACAGATTAAAATTTTAATTTTCCATAATTTTTATTTTCTAAAATACATGGACTAATTTGTAAATGAATAAACTATAGGAATTGAGCTGCATCGAATTAAAATTTAGGAATTAAGTTACAATTAAGTTAAAATTATAGGATTGAATTGCACCGAGTTATAATCTAAGGTTGGGTTACCAATGAGTTAAAACCATGAGAATCAAAAGATTAATTTTCCCTATATATATAATTATTATGGTGGCCGTAAAAAAATTATTATTAAAAACAAAAAGCAGCTAAATTACTATTACCTCTAATATTTAATACATATATATATATATGATCTAGTTGATTAATTTGAAAAAGATTTACTAAATTGCTTAATTATAGCATATGAGTAGATCATTAGATCATGTATCAAGTTATAAATGAGACAAGTTAGTTTAAACCAAAAGATATCAAAAACAAGAACTTGAATATTACTAGGAAGTTGCACAGCACCTTCCAAAATCTTCCTGTGTTGCCTTTCTAACACAATGGGCAAAAGATGATAAACATCCTTTGCGGAGCGGAACTAAGAAAGATAGGGTTTTAATACTTTAGAATTGTTTCTCATTTTTTGGGAGAAGTCTGTGGAAATGGTAATACAGGAATTTGCTGTTTTCTTTCATTTCCCATATTGAAATACCTCAGGAAGTAGTATAGTTTATAACTTCAAGATAATCTCCTGTCTAAAACCTGTTCATAAGCACTTATAAACACTTTTTATATAAGTCACAATAAAACTTTTTTACATATTTACCTCATATTCCATAAAACTACTTATAAGCTGTTACTAATGAGCTAGTATTTTGAAATTAAGTTCTCTGAGAAATGCATCATCATGAATCTCCCACACCGGGGAGCTATTTCATCTAATGAATTAATTAGTCTTTTAAAATTAAACTCTTAATTTCCAATAATTACACTATTCAAATGTCTAAAAAGTGAAAAGGAAAACCCAATAATGGACTGACGTAGGGTCACATGGTTCTGTCCTTCAGCAAAATGGAACAGTGTCCCGTCCAGAACGCGGTTTGAAACGTCAGCGCCCGAAGACTGGAAGACCTGAGAGAAGACTTGCGGCTCACTCCGACCTTTTTCACTTCTCATTTTTTCTTCATTTTTCTTTCTTTAAAATCTGTACCAGGCTGCTGGACTTCATCTTATATCAGGGCGGTGGGAATCGAACAAATCTTTCGATATTATTTCATATTTCAGGTTTCTACTTTCTTCCTTTCTCCTTTCTACATTTTTTTATCACTGAAATGACTTGGTTAGATCTGTGAAATTTTGCTTTCAAACTTTGCATGAAGAGTGGAAATCTTGCGGTGAGAAGAACCTTGTCTGTTGGTGTTTCTATTATATCTTGTTTTCTTCAGTGAAATGGATTGTTTCTGTTATGGATCTTCGAGCATTTTGTGATTTTGAATTTTTACTTTATATGTTGTAATATGCCCAATGCCTCTCTCAAGGCTTCGCATTGGACTGATTGCTGCACTCTTTGTTGAAGCTCCTATTATATATGTATTCTTCTTTCTGTTTTTGTGTTTTTACTTTTGTTTGGATTCAGATTCCAGATCCTTGCGATGGCGCGTGATGTCGATGGAGTTGGGTGTTCTTCAAGCTCTTCTGCCTCAACTAAGAGATGGAAGTATGATGTGTTTTTGAGCTTTCGAGGGGAAGATACTCGGAAAAATTTTACTGATCATTTGTATGTTGCTTTAAAACGCAAAGGATTGAGAACTTTTCGGGATGAGGAAGAACTTGAAAGGGGAGAATATATTAATCCAGGTTTATTACAAGCAATTGATGAATCTCGTTCTGCAATTGTGGTGCTCTCCTCAAATTATGCTTCTTCAACTTGGTGTTTGGATGAGCTTCGAAAGATCCTGCAGTTAAAGGAAGAGTCGAGTCTTCAAGTATTTCCAATATTTTACCATGTAGATCCCTCCGATGTTAGGAAACAAAAGGGATGTTTTGCAGAGGCATTCATAAAGCATGAAGAAAGATTTGTACAAGACAAAATGAAAGTGCGAAAATGGAGGGATGCGTTAGAAAAAGTTGCTACTATATCTGGTTGGGACTCACAAAATTGGTAATTACTTTTCTCTCAATAACAATCTTTTATTTTTATTTTGTTGAAAATAAGGGTGTTGATATTCAACTAAACTTTAGAGTTCATTTATTTGCTAGCAAAATTAATAGACTTGTAGTGCTATTGTTTATATTTGTTGTTGACGAAATAGGTTTCTCAATTGAATTCAATCAATGATAGCATTTTGAAATGGTCATTTTTCTTTAGCGTATCAAGCAGGTCTGTTGACTTCTAGTAAAATTACATAATATAATTATTATGTAATTCAATAGTTAAAAAATTAATATTAATAATTTCTCTGTATTTTGAAGTTTCATTGTTTATTTTTGTCCAAAAGAAAACTTTCGTTGTTTATTTATTAATAATTAATAATATCTATTATTTTTTGATGGTTGGAAATGTTACCATACAGCGTTACATATTGAACTTTTAATCTGACGTTGTTCCTTAAATAAAACAAAGAAAAACTACTCAAGGGTCAACTATAAAACATGTTACCAAAAAAAGTGAACTCCAACAATCATATGTTTACGTTAATATAATTAAATGGCTTCAGTATTTAGGAGTTCGCAAAGTGTGTGTACACACACACAATGGTAGCAATCTTCTTTCTTAATCTCTTTTGCATCAAGACTAGACTATACCGTAGCTTCTCACCCTCTGTTTCTGTCTGTAAATACTAGAAGCTCTGCGCAACTCTTCAATAATGAAATTATTTTCATGTCGGTATAATTATATTTTCCTATGCAGGCATGAAACGGAATTCATTGAAAGCATTGCTGAAGAAATCATGTCAAAGTTACTTGATGATGAATTGCCATCTGACCTTGGTATGTTAATTGGAATTCAACCAAAATTAGATGAATTAGAGTCAATCGTCGCAAGGGAATTGGGAGGAGTTGGGTTTATAGGAATATGGGATACAGGAGGTATAGGCAAAACAACTCTTGCTAGAGCTTTTTATGAGCGAAAGCTCAAAAACTTTGAGATTCACTGCTTTCTTCATAATATTAGAGAGGCATATGAAAAAGAAGGTTTGATTTCATTGCAAAAAAGAATTCTTTTTTCTTTAGAGAAAAGAAGTATGGAAGTGTGTGATTGTTATGAAGGAAAGAAGTTGATAAAAAACATGTTGTGCAATAGAAAAGTTCTACTTGTCCTTGATGATGTGAGTGACATTAGCCAACTTGAAAATTTGGCTCCAAAGCAAGGATGGTTCAGCAAAGGGAGTATAATAATAATAACAACCAGGGACAAGCATTTGCTATCCTCGCATGGTGTATCTACTAAGTATGATGTGAAATTCTTGAGTGATAATGAGTCTCTTGAACTTTTCCTTCAAAAAGCCTTTAAAGGAGATAAACCTAATGAAGATTATTTGAACCTTGCTAGAACCGTCATTGAATATGCTAGAGGCCTTCCTTTAGCGCTCAAAGTGTTAGGTTCATTTCTTTGCAAAAGAACTATAGTGCAATGGAAGCATGCACTAGCTAAGTTCAAGAAAGTTCCTCCAAATGACATTTTAAAGATACTTCAAGTAAGTTTTGGTGGATTAGACATTACACAAAAGACTATATTCTTGGATATTGCTTGCTTTTTCAATGGAATGGTCCAAGATAATGTCATACAAATTTTAGAAATTTTGGACAATGATCTTCACCCAAAAATTGGAATAAATGTTCTTATTGAGCAATCCTTAGTAATTAATTATGAAGGGCATTTGTGGGTGCATGAAATTCTTCAAAATATGGGTAAATATATTGTCTACAAAAAATCACCTAATGATGCCGGCAAGCATTCTAGGTTATTGTCCTTGGAGGATGCCAATCATGTATTAGAAAACAATAAGGTGACATTCCAGAGTTCTTGTGTTTTTGCACTATTTTTATAACAATTTATTTCATGACTTTTATATATTTTTACCTGAACTTGTTTTGTAGGGGACAGATGCTATTCGGGGAATAATTCTCACATTAGAAAAGTCATGTGATGCATTTTGGGATCCTGAAGCCTTCTCAAAAATGAGTAATCTCAAGTTACTTATCATTTCAAATTGCTCACATGTTTTACGTTTTCAATTGAATCTTCCTTATGGACTCAAGGCCCTTTCCAAAGAGTTGAAAGTGATAATATGGGAGAGGTATCCATTATTTTACTTGCCAAGTCAGCCTCAACTCCATCAACTTGTTGGACTAATAATGCGCCATAGCAAGTTAAAAGAACTTTGGAGCGGAAGACCGGTAATTATAGCCCTTCCATTTAAATTATTTGTGCATAATTTAATAATTTATAATTATAATTAGTTTTTGGTTTTTGAGGCCTTAATGTTTCCCTTTTTGTTGTTGTTAGTCTCTCCAAAGCCTCAAGTCCATTGATCTTTCTTATTCAGAGTACCTCATCAAAACTCCAAATTTTGATGGAATTCCTCATCTTGAAAAATTGATTCTTGAAGGGTGTTCTAACTTGATTGAAATTCACCAATCCCTTGGACAACACAAGAAACTCGTCATTGTTAACTTGAAAGATTGCAGAGAAGTTAAAAACCTTCCAAGGAAATTTGAGATGAATTGCTTAGAGACTTTTGTTCTATCTGGTTGTTCAAGAGTTATAAAACTTCCTGAGTTTGAAAAAGATATGGAACGTCTGTCTAAACTTGATTTAGAGGGGACTGCTATAACAAAACTGTCTCAATCACTGGGCAATTTGATTGGTCTTGTGGAGTTAAATTTGAAGAATTGTAAAAAGCTGGTTTGTCTTCCATGTGATGTTTGTAAATTGAAATCTCTGAAAATGATCAAAATTGCTGGCTGCTCAAAGTTTTCAAGCCTACCAAAGAATTTGAACGAAAAAGAGGCTGTGGAAGTGCTTGATTTGAGAAAAATTGCTATAAAAAGGCTTTCACTTTGTGAATACAATGGTGAAGCACAATCTTCATCATCATGGAGTTGCTTCTCCCTTATTCAATGGCCTTTGAGCTCAACAAATTTTATGTTATCATATCGCTATCTTTGTCATACTTGAGCCAATTAGAATTAGGTTTTTGCAACCTCCACGATGGATCACTTCCTGATCACATCAATGGGTTATCATCGTTGGAATATTTAGATCTAAGTGGAAACAATTTCATTGACTTACCATCTTCCCTCATTTCCAATCTTTCCAAGCTTACTGTTCTTGGTCTCGGTTATTGCCCCTGGCTTCGGTCTTTGCCACAACTTCCGTCAAATCTATCAGCTATATTCGCAAACGGTTGCCCGTCAATGGAACATCACAGAAGTTCACAACAGTTATGGGATCTCATTGGATCATTTCAACCTCAGGTTTATTTTATTTGTCTTTGCTTGTTCTTTCATCTTGGTCATTTTACTTCTTTAACATGGAAAATTGTTTCTTATAAGTTCACAACTATTTAAATATCAAGTCTTCAATTATAAGAAGGGATTCAGAAATTGTGAGTTTTTAGAATTACTTGAATCTTTTCTTAAATTCTTTGATAATAAATATCTAGTTTATTTGACTTTTACATGTATATTAACATTTCTTCTGATTAATTATCATACTTACAACAAAAGAATTTTTTTTTTGTCCCAGCGTGATTTCTTCATGCAACCTACTCGCCTATTAATAATTCCGGGTAGCCAAGTGCCGTCATGGTTTTATAATCAGAACTACTTTTGTGAAAAAGAATTCAATCATCCAAATGTGTCATTCATAATAAGCATATCCCCTGATTATTGTGATTCACGTGAATGGTGGGGCATAGCCATATCTTTAATGATAGAAAATGATTTTGCATTTGGATCAGGGGTGGATGCAATTTGTTGGACTTACAGATTTCCTAATGATAAATTTCCAATTACATATCACAGCCATGATATTTATTTAGATTCAAGTTGTGGTCATCAACTTTGTATTATATATATTCGGTGTTCCTCTTTGATTGTGAACGGACTTCAAATGGTATTTTTGGCTAAGAATGCAATTGTAAAAAAGTCCCCAACATTTAAAATAAGAAAGTGTGGGTGGCGAGCGGTGTGTAAAGAGGATGTTGAAGCTTGGCAAAGAACGAGGAACGAAGATTGTAGTAGCATCAATAATTACAATATCAGTGAAGTTGAGAAAAATGGAAGTTATGGTCACTGCCCGAGACATCATGATCCATTCATCGTTGAAAAAGATGACTACATGCTCCCAAGGCACGTAGATCAACCCTTCTTGTTTTAGATTAAATATATGATGGCTATTTAAAATTTTCTTTGATGCACTAATGTAATATAATCTTTCAATTCATATAAGTATTATATTCCCTTAATTATCTCATTTTCATAGGCGCTGTTCGGTTAATGGTTTTGGCCGGATTTGTCTCCATATCTTGGATAATTTTTCTTATTTTTCACCTTTTAATTGTATGACATAATTTATTTTCAACAGTCCATCAAAGGTCAAACTAGATTTTATATATTCCCTTAATTTTTTTCCCATTGATTTGTGGCAGAAGTCATAAGTTGAATAAGATTTTACCTCATTTTTATGTTTTAACACATCATATAATTATGTCCTATAATAGTCTTTTTTGGCACAACTATAAAAGAGAATCCCAATGTAAGGATACACATGATTGTACTAAGGGCATACCCTTGCAAGTGAATGGTAGGGCATACCCTTGCATACCATGATGAGGTTAATTGTTGGACTGACTTCAACTTCAACATTAGCCACAATGACTAAGTTCATTATTACTGGAGGAGGTTGTTTGGTTAAGAAATATCAAAATAAAAGATAATTAAGATAAGAAACTAATGCTTTAGACAAAAGGCTTTATATTAAGGATCTTAGGAAACGGTTATATATGTAATAAGGACAGGAGAAAGTATTAATAGATATAAGATCCAATTGTTGTAGGTCATCAACTATATATCTTGCATAATCATTGGTCTTGTTTTGTTGTAATTGAACCAACTTGAAATATCATTTTACACCATATATTAAGTCAGTACCATTTAAAATAAGCTCGTGTGAGTGGTGTTTGTTGTGTAGAAATGTTGGAAGATGGCAAAAATCCAGAGATGAAGTTGATAGTGATTCACGTGGCTTCAGCAATCCTAATGAAGTTGACAATAAAGAAGGCTGTAACTGTTGGGAGTGGATGTCAAACTTTTGGCATTCCATTGAGCATATATTTCAAACTTGGTGTTAAGGTATATTTCAGACTTTCTAGTTCAACTATATCTACGCCAATCACAAAACCGGTCCAGAAAGCATTGTTTTTGTCCCCCTTTACTATCTAGTGTCAATTCTAGGTACGTATTTTGTTTCTTTCAGTAAGAATTTCTCGTTACTTAAAGTATGAATGAGACCCTCCCTAGAAATGGGGTGATTTGTCCTCCTCCTTTTTTATTCATTTTCCTTTTAACTTTGTAATTTTCTTTCAAATAAAAATACATCTACTCTGATGACATTTATGTCTTCTTGAGTCATAAGCTGAAGAGTGGTCCTGATCAGGGTTTCTTTTTTAATGGAAAAGGAATTTTATTACTCGAGATATTTACAATGGGAATACAGCAGCTAAAGAGGAAGAAAGAAAACAATCAGTAGCGCTAAGTTACATTCAGAAAGAAATCTTTAGCTTTAATAACATGGTTAGTCCAAGAAAGGGCTTCATTTATGAGCTTGTGCGCTTCTGTATTGTCTTGGCAGAAGAGGAACCTACTTCGGGCACTCCAGAGCTTCCAGCAGATGATACCAAACAAGATGCTCCAGTGGGCTCCTTCTCTCTTAGCGTTCAGGTGTTGCTTAAACCAAGCATTAAAAGGCTGGGCGAAGAAAGTGATGATCTGATCTGCCGGGAGAGCAAGATTCCAGCACGCAGGGGCAAGGTTGCATCTTCGAACTATATGGTTTAAGTCTTCTGGTCTTCTTCCACAGATTTCGCAGTCATCCATATGGGACATATGACAGCGTACTCTGTTTGTGAGAATGCGGTCATTTAAGGCTAGCCAAATGAACGTCCTAATTCTTTGTGGGCCATGCCATGTCCATGCAATCTCCCATTGGGTGTCGATTTCATACCATTTGTCCATCATTACGAGCTGATAAGCTGAGCTCACTGTGAAGCCTTTGTTTCCATTCAGATGCCAATGGCATGTATCGAATACAGCACCGTTAGTCCGGGCTTTATTCTGCTCAATCATTCCCAGAATTTCCATCGGCGACGGGTCCTTAAACTCATTCCACTTCCATTGACCGTCATCTGTTACGTAGTGTGATATTGACTTGTGTAGTTCAGCCTCTGCTATGGGGGCGAAAGCCAGGTTCCTTAAGGGGTCTAGGTCTCCAATCCAGTGGTCCGATCAGAACCGTACCCCTTTCCCATCACCGAGGTTCCATTTTACTCCCAAAATAATTTCTGCCCTGATGCTTACTAAGCTTTTCCAGAGGTGAGACGCATTGCGAGCTTTCTCTTGTTACCCAACCTTATCATCGCTGCCATATTTTGCCCTCAAGACTCTGACCCAAAGCTGGTCTGCTTCTGTTTGAGAAACTCGAGAAGATAGTACCAGATGATGAAGATTATCTTAAGGGAAAATTACGTGCAGGTCCCACAGAAGGCAATTCATTACTCTGAGGTCCCACGAAATGTTAAAATCATTGACAGGTCCCAAGGGACCTTAGAGTAATATTTTCGATTTGTAAAATGACATTACTGCCCCTCATATTCCATATTCACATTTGCTCTGTTATTACGATTTACAATCTCAGCAGCGACTATTAACAACCCAATGAGAGGGCGTTAACAACCCTAGCAGTATCTGTTAACAACTTACTTTATAGAATCATATAACCTCCATATAAGAGTAAATTATAATCAAATAATATAATACAACAACTTTAACACTAAAATGGGAAGCTTTTTGATATCATTAAGAATTTTAACTAAATCCAATAGGATTATAGTAATATTTTAATGCGAAGATCCATTTACAATCTCAACAGCGACTATTAACAACCGAATGAGAGGGCATTAACAACCTAAGCAGTATCCGTTAACAACTTACTTTATAGAATTATATAACCTCCGCATAAGATTAAATTATAACCAAATAGTATAATACAATAACTTTAACACTAAAATGGGAAGCTTTTTGATATCATTAAGAATTTTAACTAAATCTAATAGGATTATAGTAATATTTTAATGCGAAAATCAATTTACAACCTCAATAGCGACTATTAACAACCGAATGAGAGGGCATTAACAACCTAAGCAGTATTCGTTAATAACTTACTTTATAGAATTATATAACCTCCGCATAAGAGTAAATTATAACCAAATATTATAATACAACAACTTTAACACTAAAATGGGAAGCTTTTTGATATCATTAAGAATTTTAACTAAACCCAATAGGATTATAGCAACATTTTAATGTGAAAATCCATTTACAACCTCAACAGTAAGTATTAATAACCTAAGGAGAACTGTTAACAACCTTAGCAGTGTCTGTTAACAACTAACCTTATCGGATAATATAACTTCTAACTATAACTAACTAAATTATAACTAAATAGTCTTAAAGTTAATTTTATTAGTTGTTAGAGGTTATATTATCCTATAAAGTTAGTTGTTAACAGATACTGCCTAGATTGTCAACAGCTCTCTTTGGGTTATTAATACTTACCATTGAGGTTGTAAATGGATCTTCGCATTAAAATGTTGCTATAATCCTATTGGGTTTAGTTAAAATTCTTAATGATATCAAAAAGCTTCCCATTTTAGTGTTAAAGTTGTTGTATTATACTATTTGGTTATAATTTACGCTTATATGGAGGTTATATGATTCTATAAAGTAAGTTGTTAACAGATACTGCTTAGGTTGTTAATGCCCTCTAATTTGGTTGTTAATAGTCGCTGTTGAGGTTGTAAATGGATCTTCACATTAAAATATTACTATAATCCTATTGGATTTAGTTAAAATTCTTAATGATATCAAAAAGCTTCCCATTTTAGTGTTAAAGTTATTGTATTATACTATTTGGTTATAATTTACTCTTATGTGGAGGTTATATAATTTTATAAAGTAAGTTGTTAACGGATACTGCTTAGGTTGTTAATGCCCTCTAATTTGGTTGTTAATAGTCACTGTTGAGGTTGTAAATGAATCTTCACATTAAAATATTACTATAATCCTATTGGATTTAGTTAAAATTCTTAATGATATCAAAAAGCTTCCCATTTTAGTGTTAAAGTTGTTGTATTATACTATTTGGTTATAATTTACTCTTATGTGGAGGTTATATGATTCTATAAAGTAAGTTGTTAACGAATACTGCTAGGGTTGTTAGCGCCCTCTCATTGGGTTGTTAATAGTCGCTGCTAAGGTTGTAAATCGCAATAACAGAGCAAATGTGAATCTGGAATATGAGGGGCAGTAATGTCATTTTACAAATCGAAAATATTACTCTGAGGTCCCGTAGGACCTGTCAGTGATTTTGACATTTCGTGGGATCTCAGAGTAATAAATTGCCTTATATGGGACCTGTACGTAATTTTCCCTTATCTTAATGATACTTCCTGCTTCTTGTTACTATATTTTGCCCTGGCCCAATCATGAATCCATGATATGATTGCAAGGCAGTATCGTGCATCAAAGGAAATAATCCATCAACAAATCTTATGTTCCTTCAATATGGGTGCTTAAATCTCTCAAGTTTACTAATTATTTTACAAAACCAAAGCAAAAGCAGGCATCCAAAACTCATTATTTTGCACGTTTCTATTAGGTTTGTGATTATTATTAGGCTTATTTTTAAGTATAAAACAACTTACGGTAGAAAATATATTAGACTTATTTTGTACTTTAATATGAAGCATCAATAAGTTTCATTGGGAAAACTAATCCAACAATACTTGTAGTTTTAATATGATTTTGAATTCCTTCAGTGAGCAGTTTAGCAACACACTCTTCAATTCCCCAACCTCTCTCCCTCCACCAGTCCTTTAGAATTCAGCAGAGTTGGGCGACACCATGTTGGAGGAGATTTTTGGGCTGAATAATGGCTTTGTATAATGGAAACAAGCAAACGTACGTAGATGGTTACTTTCATTGCCTCTGTTCTCCCCCCCCCCCTGGGGGGCCAAAAAAAAACAAAAAAAAGAGGTGAAGAATAATATGGCAGCAGCAAATAATTTCTTATTTGGCATATTCTTTATCGAGTTGATTATTAACTCTTCAGTAAGCTGCGGGAGGTTGACTGTAAGAACTAACGATGCAAAGGGTGATATATAAGCCTTTAAAGTGTAAGGACCGCACTAAAAAAATAGATAAATTATAAGCACTTTTAAATTAATTTTTTTCTAAAAAGTACTCTATCCATAATTTATTATAAGGTTCAAGCAATCGAATTGCATGACTTAATAAAACTATTAAAATTAGTCAAAAGTAGGAAATATAATTTTTATTTCAAATATATCCTTGCGTAAAAGTGGCTAGGTGAGAGTTAGAGAGAGAGAGAATGTTTTGGGGAAAAAATAATGAGAGAATATATTAATGAAGGGAAAAATGATAAAAATGTATTTAATATTTAAAAGGTTATTTTGTAACAAGAAATGAATTAATGCAAAAATTTGAATCTTATAATAAGAGGTGGATGTAGTATAATCCACTCGCACGTTCTAAATATTTCAAATTACTCCAAAGCCCAAATAGGATGTTTGTTGGCCATTTTCTCATCCTTTGTATTAGTCTCCAAATGGCTTTTCTGATCCATATGGTTATTGGGCCTTTTTCGTGATAGTAAACCACAATGAGCTTTAAGATCCAGTACAACTCTGTTAAAGAGTACTACTTTGCTTTCACTTTTTAGAGATGGCAAACAGTCTTTTGTAAAATATTTGAGAGTTTTGTAATACTTTAAAGTTTCTTCGCATTCTCAAAGGCAAAAACCACCTACATCTTCCAAAGCATCCCTCCATCTTTGCAAATCTTTCTTCATGCTTCATGAATGCTTCTGCAAAACTTCCCTTTGTTTCCTGAGACGCACAGGGATATTGCTGTGATCATGGAAATCAAAGGGATGTTAGAGTGGGATTGGTCAGTGGATATGCAGGTCTTTCACAGAGACGGCAATGGCATTGCTGATTTACTAGCTAAAAGAGCACTTAATGGAGCAATGGGTCTGGAAATACTGGGCCCTGAGACAATGATGGAAATATTGCAGGCCACTGATGTTACACTCACTGAAGACGGGAAAGATGGAGGTTATATTCAATGCTCGAGATCTCATGACCAGTTCGTTGCTGAAGAAGATGAGTCTATACTTCCAAGGTACGTGGACCAACCCTTCTGGTTTTAGATTAAACTTTATATTTTATATTAATGCATGCTTGATGGATATTTGAATTTTTCATTGATATGTTAATTCAATATAGTCTTTCAATTCATCTTTTTATTTTTTTTGAGCTGAAGTCTTTCAATTCATCTAAATATTATATTTCGTTAATTATTTCATTTCCATAGCAGTTGCTCAATTCAGAGTATTGGCTGGGTTTGTTTTCATATCTTGGAAATTTGTTTTTATTTTGTTGCCTTTTACTTGTAGGACATAATTTAGTTTCAACAGTCTATCAAAGGTCAAACCATATCTTATGTATTCCCTTAATTTTTTATTCCCTTTGATTTGTGGCACAAGTCATAAGCTGAAGAAAATTTTACCTAGTCATTTGTACGTGTTAAGGACCATACATAGGAAAGGGTCTAGGAGGAAATAATAATAATAATAATAATATATATATATATAGGATCCAATTGCCATAGGCCAACTATATATTATACATATTCAATGTTCTTGTTTTGATGTGAGTGAACCAACTTGAAATATCATTTTACACTATATATTATAATTCAGTACTGTTTAAAATAAGCAAGTATGTGGCACGTTTTGTGCAGAAAAGTTGAAAGACGGCAAAAATCAAGAGATGAATCTAATATTGATTTAGGAGGCTGTAGCTATTGGTAGTGGGTGTAACTTCTGGCATCCCCTTGATCGTCTATTTCAGAATTGGGGCCAAGGTATGTTTTAGATTTTTTAAATCGAGGTGTATCTATACTAGCAATAAAATCGTTATAGAAAGCCGTTTTTTTTTCATCATTGTAAAAAGTTTGTTTTTGCTGTCAGCTCTAGGTAAAAATTTTCGATCCTTAACGAAATCATTTTACAAAATCAAAGCAAGCAGACTTCCAAAACCCTTCCAAAATCTCTCCCGTTTCGATTAGATTTGTCCTTACTAGACTTATTGAAATATAAAGGAACTTAGGATAGACGATATATACATGCTTAACTGCATGATATTTACCTGGCCGAAAAATTGATCTTTCTTTGACTTCATTATAGGTTTTGTGTATACAAGTTGGGTAAATCTCACCTTAGAGGAATTCAAGAAGAAAGAGCTAGATACAAAAGCAATTCTTCAAAAACCATCTCCTTACTGAAGGACGGATGTAATTTCAATGAGGCCCATGCAGATATAGCTAATTAGTAGAAGGAGGTCTTGCATGTTTCTCTATGAACGCTTCAGTTAGTTTAGGCTTTTTGCTTTTGGGAGAATTTCATTTATGTCAAACTTTTGGCATTGCCTCAGGCATCTATTTCAAACTTGATGCTAAGGCGTATTTCTGATTGTTTACATTGTGCTATATGATGAAGATAATCTAGATGATACTGCTGCTCCTTGATACTATTTTTTGCCTTGGTCAGTCATTTTATGTTCCTTCAATGCTTAAATCTCTCAAGTGTACGCGAAATCATTTTACAAAATCAAATCAAGAAGCAGACTTCCAAAACTCTTATTATTTTGCACATGTTTATAATAAATTTCTAATTATTAAGCTTATTTAAGTGTAAAATAATTTAGGATACAAAATATGTATGCATAACTGCTATACATAACTCTATAGACAAGTTGATACTATATAGATGACTAATTTCTGCATAATATTTACCCGGCTAAAAGGTTGATCTTTCTTTGACTTCATTTATAGGTTGTGTACACAAGTTAGGTGAAATCTCGTCTTAGAAGCATTCAAGAAGCAAGAGTTAGATACAAGAGCAATCTTCAAAAAACATCTCCTTGCAGGATGGAAGTAGTATCAATGAGAACGAGGGAGATATAGCCAATTAGTATGTAAAAATCTTGCGTATTTCTATGAAATCATAGTTTAGGCTTTTCACTTTTGTTCTGTTTTTAATGTTGTTTTGTTTTCCTCGTGTATCCAAAAATGGGGGGGGGGGGGAGAACAAAACAAAAGTGGTGCTTAAAAGCTTCTCATTATGGCTTAATATATCTAAAATCATTGTGAAAAGAATTCTTTACTCTAAAAAACCCCAACCAAACAAAGGGTTACGAGAGGATGTATTTCAATCTCTTTTCTGTAGAAATTGGGCCGAAATCATTTTTGCGTACACGAGCAAAACAAAACAACAGAAAAAACAGAACAAAAGTTTGGAACTGCCCTTCAACTTTTTTGAGGAAAAGTACTGAGGTCAAGTTAGGAATACCTGCGTACGTGTGTCCCCAGTAAGCTCCTTCAAAAGTCCCTGACTTGGATCCTACTTTTCACAAGTCTCCATGAACCAAGCCCATAAAAGGACATGTCTCAAATGTAATGTGAACTCTCAGTC
Source organism: Neltuma alba (assembly GCF_004799145.2). Classification (NCBI taxonomy): domain Eukaryota; kingdom Viridiplantae; phylum Streptophyta; class Magnoliopsida; order Fabales; family Fabaceae; genus Neltuma; species Neltuma alba. The sequence goes on from NW_021637180.1 coordinate 234,823, forward strand.
TAAGTCATTGTTAGTGTGCAGGATAACATAGTAAACATAAAAATAAAATTCACCTCCTAGGGTTTAGTATCAATAAAATCCTGTTTTAAATTCTGGAAAATAGCTTTTATGAGCTCCAGTATGACTTATCCAATTCTTCTAAAGCTTTGATGAGAACACGAAATTCGTAGCAGGACCAACACAGTTGGGAAAATTATCAGTCTAAACTCATATTTAAGAAATGCAAAATCTACAATGGAGTTTCTAAGCTCAATTAATATGTCCTTGGGGACCATTATATCCTCATATATCATTCTTTCTTTCTGCTTAGGCTTTCAGTTTATTAACAATTTGTTGACAATATTAACACTTAGAGAATGCATCACTTAAATGCTGAAAACTAATTTACAAATATCAAGAAAATGAGTTTAGTTAATTATTTGTGGTAAATAGGTGTTTTTTTTAAATATCTTTAATAGGGGCAAAATAGATAAATATAGGAGAAAAAGTATATTAAAATCTTATATTTAGAATCAAATTGAATCCCCAACTAACTTTTATATTAAAAACAGTTTATAAGTTTAATAGGTTTTCCTATCTAGTAAAACTAGTAATTAGAAATTAGACGCTTGAAGAGGGTGCATTGTTACGAGTCTGGTATAGGTTAGTTCTCCCGCCTCACTAGCTAATTTGCTGGGATTGAATTTTTTTTTTTTTTTTAAGCTTGCACTTTGTTGCTCTTTCTTTAAATGTGAATCCGAGGAATAAATTGGAAATTAAGAGAGGAATGCTCTGGTCTTCGCCTTCTTCCCTTGGATTCCAAAACGAAGCAACATATAGTAGGGGGCTCGTCAGTCGTGCAGCCTAGAACACGATAATAAAATAAAAGCAAGTCTTTGCAAAGTCTTTTTGGTCGTTTTCTCACATATACGTACCTACAAAAGGTAAAATCGAATCTAACAAAGCACTGAGGTAGGGTCACATGGTTCTGTCCTTCAGCAAATTAAAATGGAAAACAGTAGTTCCGTCCGTCACACGGTTTGAAATTTGAACGCGCAAAGACTGAAGAAAAGAGAAGACTTGAGCTCACACCCACCATTTTTACTTCTCATTGTTTCTCCATTTTTCTTTCTATAAAATTTGTAACAGGCTGAAGATCAGAGGTGTTTGGTTTAGCTTTTCAAAAATAATTTTATAATATTTAAGATAAATATGTGAGAAAAATTTTGACTTATGTAAAAGCACTTTTTTAAAGTGCTTCTACAATATTCCGGATGCCGGGTATAGCCACGCGCTTAATCAGAGAAAATGATTTCGCATGTTAGGACGCAATTTGATGGATTTCATAATGAAAATTCTCTTGTATAGGATTAGTGAAAGTACCCTTTAATACTTTGCCCAAATTAGGCATTGATCTTCTCATACTTCAGAGAACTAGCTGAACAAATAAATCTGATTTAAATGGGCAAAGTATCACGAATTAGTCTTCATATTCATATAAACAGTTATCCTCCCTCATTTGTAAACATTTTTATGCTTGACATTCCTCGCCATTATTTTGCATATGTTTGATAATATTAAGTGGCATGAGCGGCAAGCTAGAGATATATATGATTTACCAATATAAATAAGTAAACAAATAAATAAAGACATTAATTAATTAGTGATAAAATATACATTTGATTCTTTAACTTTATATAAAGTTTTAGTTTGGTCTTTTAATTTTAAAAGGTATATTTTTATTTCTATAATCATATAATCATTAATCATAAATGATGATTTTTTACAATAATCATGTTTGTGTTGAAAATTATACTAGTCTTTTTACAATAATCATGTTTGTGTTGAAAATTAAAAGAGGAATGCTCTGGTTTTCTCTTGCTCCTATTAAGTCTTGTGACAAAAAAGTAAAAAGGAAAACCTAATAAAGCACTGACATAGGGACCCATGGTTCTGTCCTTCAGCAAAATGGAACACTGTATTTTCGTACGTAACACGCTTTCAAATTTGAGCTCCCAAAGACTGAAGAGAGGACAAAGATATGAGCTCATTACCATCACTTTCCTTCTCACTGTTTCTCCATTTTTCATTCTATAAAATTATACCAGGCTGCTGGGCCTCATCTTATATCAGGCCGGTGGGAGTCGAACAAATCTTTTGATATTATTTCCTCTTTCAGGTTTCTACTTTCTCCCCTTCTCCTTTCTTCAATTATGATCACCGAAATGATTTGTTTAGATCTGTGAAATGTTGCTTTCAAATTATTCGTGAAGAGTAGATGACTCTTGCGGTGAGAAGAACCTTGTCTGTTGATGTTTCTATTATATCTTGTTTTAATATGCCCAATGCCTATCCCAAGGCTTCGCATTGGACTGATTGCTGCACTCTTTGTTGAAGCTCCTATTATATATGTATTATTCTTTCTTTCTTTCTTTCTTTCTTTCTTTCTTTCTTTCTTTTTGCCTTTATATATGTATTATTCTTTCAGTTTCTTGTGTTTTTACTTTTATACTTGGGTTCAGATTCCAAATCCTTGTGATGGCGCCTGATGCTGATGGAGTTGGCTGTTCTTCAAGATCTTCTGGTTCAACTAAGAGATGGAAGTATGATGTGTTTTTGAGCTTTCGAGGGGAAGATACCCGGAAAAATTTTACTGATCATTTGTATGCTGCTTTAAAAAACGAAGGATTAAGAACTTTTCGAGATGAGGAAGGACTTGAAAGGGGAGAATCTATTAATCCAAGTTTAGTAGAAGCAATTGAAGAATCTCGTTCTGCAATTATTGTGCTCTCTCCAAATTATGCTTCTTCAACTTGGTGTTTGGATGAGCTTCAAAAGATCCTACAGTTAAAGGAAGAGACAAGTCTTCAAGTATTTCCGATATTTTACGGTGTAGATCCTTCTGATGTTAGGAAACAAAACGGAAGTTTTGCAGAAGCCTTCATAAGGCATGAAGAAAGATTTGTCAAAGACAAAACGCAGGAATGGAGGGATGCTTTACAAGAAGTTGCTACTTTATCTGGTTGGGACTCAAAAAACCGGTAACTTCCATTTCTCTCATTAATTATCTTTTTTTTTTCTTTTTTTTTCCATGGCAACGCACATCCCCTCTTATTGAGGGGATTGTGGGATCTATTCCGCTAAAGAAGATAAGGTCTGTCTTATGTGGGGCGCCTGAGTCCCTAAAATAGGTAGGGGTGCCTGCATGAAGATTTGACTGAAAAATATTAGGGAAAACCATATTGAAGGTACCTATACTTTCTCTTAATTTTTAATTTGGTACCTATATGTTTTTTCTCTTTAATTAAATATTTAATTTTATCTTTTTAGCAACATTAGCTCTTATAACTTTGTTCTATTAATATTTTTAGTCTCTACATAAGGATTAATGATGTTAATAGAAGAAAAATAAAGATTTAGTTAAAAACAAAAAACACATAGGTACCAAATTGAAAATTGAAAAAAGTATAGGTACCTCCAATATGGTTTCCCCAAAATATTATAAATATCATTTGCTTAAAAATAAAATATTTTAATTTATTTTATCTTAATTATATGGACTTTTTATCAGTTTATCTATTTTGAAAACATATATTTAAGTTTAAATTCTTAATTTTATTAAAAATATTTTTAAAAGATATTTTTAATTAAAATTTGTACTTAGATAATATTTATTTTCCAATTTAACTTTTATAATGAATTTCTAGTTTTGATTAAAATTATTTTGAAAAATTTAAGTGTTTTCTTTTTTTCCCATTAATTTTTTCTTACAAATAATTATTTTTTTAATGTTTTTATCATAATGGGATAAAAGCTGAAGTAATTTAATTAACATATATATACAAAAATTATGAATTAGAGTAATTTTTTTAATAAATATATATTTGACTAAATGCGTTTATAAATTCAGCCCAACAAATATATTTTTAAATTTATAAATGTTTATTACAAAAATATGTTTAAAAATTTTAAATTACAAATTTATTTTATTTATATAATCTCTTAAAACGTAAATAAGTATATTTCAATACATGTAATGAAAAAGATAAAATTATACAATTTCGTTAAATAATCAAAATTAATAATTAATAAATTTTATAACAATTTAGAAAGTTTGAAAATATAAGTGGTAGGGAAAACCATTTTTTCTGGTCACCTTTTGCTAAACTAATGTTAAAATATAACCTGTTGAAGCTCAGACAATTCTCCACTCACTAACCTAACGCTCACAAGAAACGAATCAAACCTGAAACTTAAACGCTTCCCATGAAACTTCCGTAATTGGATTAAAATCTACATAAATACCAAGATTTAGTGATAAAAATAATATTTAAATAAAAGATGTAATGTGTTTCCAATTGAACTCTATCTAAAAAATAAAAAACAATTAATATTAGCAGTAAAATATACATTAACAATTAAAAGAATAAATAAACAATTATATAGTTGGGAAAATAACAAAAACAGAAATTAGAAATTGTAGTATTTCAATTTAGGCATCTAAAAGTTTAAAATCTCAAGGGAAAAAAAATGATGCATGATCTGATATTTTATAAATATAGTAACTGATTAAAATGTTGTTATATCAGATTTTTTACAAAAAAAATTAAATTTGTCATTATCAGTATATTTTTTGTTATTGGTTATTCAATATTTATTATTATTAATTTACAACTTATTAATAAATAACTTGTTATTATCAGTATATCTTTTCTTATTTGTTATCTAATACTTGTTATTACTAATTCATAATTTGTTAATAACGTTTCGATATAAGGACATTTTGTCATTTAACTATATCTATGCTATCAAATCAAGTATCACTTTTTTGTTTTTGAAATTTTAATCTCCTAAGTACTTGAATCGAAATGTAATAATTTTTTACTTCTTTTTTTGTTGTCTTTTTCTCTCAAAAAAAAAACCTTTCCCCTGCTTCTCCACTGGGCGCCAACAGAGTATATTACATAATAATAATATGAGTTTTTAATTTCCAAATGACTTGGGACCTTGAAAGCAAAAATGAGTTTATATAGAAAAGCGTGAGAGAAGGATGTGACATATCACTGTTGAATCGACTTCTTTCAATAAAAAGGCAATAAATTGTGACCATCCGTTTGAAATGAAGGGCGGCGATACAAACACTCCTCTTCCTTAGCACAGCCCTTTCAGTTCCAAATTCCAAGTTCCAGCGAAAAGGTGTTTTTGAAAAAACTACTATTTTTTAAGTAAAACGAAATAAATTTTTTTTATATATTTTTATTTTATACATTATAAAAATATTTTTACCCCTAAATCGAAAACCTCGTGCTCTTGCAACCTGGCTTTACGTTTTAGAAAGTCGAAGAAATGTGCGAGGGACTCGGCGTTTACCCAGAAAGAAGAACGGCTCAATAAGATGACGAGGCCAAGGGTCTGAATGGTTTTTTCTCTTTGTTTTTTTTTTCTTCTCAATTCTTCATCTTTTTTATCTTCATCTTTCTTTCATTTCTCCGGTTGTGTTCTTTTTTCCGTCGACATTTGGGACTAAAACAGAAGGGTGATTAACGTTTTTATCTTTTTATTTAAATCCAAAATATAAATAAGTATCCTTAATTTTTATTGTTTGATATTTAACCCCTAAAAATATTTAGTAGATGACATGCAATTTTTACTAATTTATTTAAATTTAAAACTCATAATTACATCAAGAAATATTATGGAATTCTGCCAAAAATAACTCTAGTCCCAATCTCACCCAATCGTGTGGTTCTTTTAGCCTACCCTAGCTAGCAAGTCCTCTCATTTTGCAACGTCTTTATTCATCTTTTTGTCATTTTGTATATATATAAAAAAATCCATCATTCAAGCTTGCTTGTTTAGAGTCTGTTAATATCAATCTAGATTCTTTAATTTTACATGAGAAATGCATCACCTAGTGTCATTGGCTTCCCAGAATGCAAATACTCCATATCCCAGAAGCTGCATTTTGGCACTTGAGATTAATTTTTAATTAGTGTGTGTTTGATACGAGGGATTTGGGAGAAAAGGAAGGGAAGGAGAAGGATTTTAATCATTTTTCTTTATTCATCAATACACAAATTTTAGGAGGGGAGGCAAAATTTTTAAAAAAATTTTCTCCTCTCCCCTTTTCAACCTCTCCTCCAAAATTGGGAGGATTTGGAGGAAAAAGGTAATATTTTATCATGTTGTGACTATTATATCCATATTTTGTCATGTTGTAACTATTATGCCCATATCTTAAATGAAATAAGGTCAAAATTGTCCATGTTAAAATATTTTTCCCTCCCCTCCCATCATAAACCAAACAAGGTGATATTAAAACTCTTCCCCTCCCCTCTTTTTTTTATAAATCCAAACAAGCTCATATTAAAATCCTTCCACTTTCCTTCCCTCCTCTTCATTCCATTAAAATCCCTCCCTTATCTTCTTTTTATTGAGCCAAACAGACCTTTAGAGTCTTCAAAATCAGTTTGCTCGCTTAAGGCCTATTTGGTTTGAGGGGATGGTGGGATAGGGAAAGAGAGGGGAGGTTTTATCCTCACCTTGTTTGATTTGATTAAAAAAGAAGAGAGGAAAGGATATTTAATTAATCCCTTGTTTGGTTCAAAGAGGAGAGGAGATAGGAGGGATAGTAATAATCAATTTACCATTTTACCCTTACATATTAGTTTATATTTTTTATTGATATATTAATATTATACAAATTAATTTACATTTTACTTTAAATTATATAATTTAATGAAAACTCAGTCTTATCATGTTAATATATGCATTAAAAATTGGTACAGTAATTTTTTATTCTAATTAATATAATAATATATTTGAAATAATCAAATTAACAAATTTTATATGCTCTAAGAAAAATGAAATTTTATTCTCTTTAGGCTATCCTTTTTTCAGTTTTAAAATATATTTAATAAATAATATATTTATAAAAAAATTAATTTTATAATTTTATAATTTCTTATTTAAATAATTTTTTATTTTTAATTAATTTTTGTAATAATATATTTTTATTTATAATAATTTATATTTTTTATTTTTTACTTAGGATAATATATTTTTTATTTGAAATAAATATTATACAAATATATTTTATGAGTAGTAGTAGAATATTAAAAAAACTATAACGATATAATAATCCAAAAATTTAACTCCTCTAAAAACCCCCAATTTGAAAGGGAGCTAAAATGGAAGGGGAGAGGAGGGGGACGGGACATTTTGGCTTCCCTCCCCTCCCTTCCAACCAAACAAACCCGCGAAGGAGAGCGAATAAGGCAATGTGTAGGATTAATCAATTCTCAATTGAGTTTTCTTTCATGTCCTAGAATTTCAGAACCTTGTTAGCCAGCTAAACCAAGACAAGGTGGGAATGCCCGAAAGAGCAAAATGATTAGGCAAGAGTAGAATTAGGAATAATTATTAGTAGAACTACAAAAATGCTCTTTAGTGTAATTATGAGTTTAAAATTAGGACAAATTAGTAAAATAATAAAATTATATGCACATCTATTCTATGAGATTTAACCGTCTTTTTAATGGTAAAGGGTTAAATGTCAGACAATGAAAGTTGAGGGCGTGATTTTTAAACTTGCAAAGGTAAGACATGTTGTATGTAAGAGAATTAAAATTAGGAGGAGTTATTTATATTTCGGCCTTTATTTAATTGTAGACCTGTGTTTATACTTCTTGGTGAAATAGATTTCTAGTACAACTGTAGTACTTTATTGGTTGTAAATGATTTAGGTTTTGCAATTAAACTCAATTAATGATGGAATTCTGAAATGGTCATTTTCTTGAATATATATATATATATATAAACACATACATACAATATATAGTAAAATTACAACACAATAATTATTATGTTTTTGACTGTCGAAAACGTTATTGGCGTTAAATTTGAACTTTTAATCTGACAATTGTTCTGTGAAAAGTTGCTTAATAAAATTAAGGAAAAAAATACTCAAATATAAATAAAACGGGTTACCAGAAAAGAGGAACTCAAACTATGATGTGTTAATTAAATGATTTGAATACCTAGGAGTTATTAATGTGTGGACAAATAAACATAATCGTCTGTGTCTGTAAATACTAGAGGCAATGTACAACTCTTCTATAAATGAAATTATCGCCTGTTCCTAACTAATTTAAACTAAGTTTCATGGTAAACTTAAAACTGCTAAATTTGTGGTCATGTTTTCTTCACATCTTACATTACCTAGTTTTTTTTTGGGATTGTTTGTGCAAAAAAATTTACACTTTATAATTTTATTTTCATATGCAGGTATGAAACAGAATTCATTGAAAGCATTGCTGATGAAATCGGGTCAAAGTTACTTGATAAATCAGCATCTGATCTTGGCAAGTTAATTGGAATTGAACCAAAATTAGATGAACTGAATTCAATCATAGCAAGGGAATCAGAAGAAGTTGGATTTATAGGAATATGGGGTGCAGGAGGCGTAGGCAAAACAACTCTTGCTAGAGCCTTTTATGAGCGAGAGCGAAAGCGAAAGAGCAAAAACTTTCACTGCTTCCTTGATAATATTAGAGAGGCATGTGAAAAAGATGGTTTGATTTCGTTGCAAAGAAAACTTCTTTTATCTTTGTACAAAAGGAGTATAGAAGTGGCTGATTTTTATGAAGCAATGGAGTTAATAAAAAGGAAGTTAACCGACAGAGAAATTCTACTTGTCCTTGATGATGTGAGTCATGTTAGCCAACTTGAGAAGTTGGCTCCAAGGCAAGGATGGTTCAGCAAAGGGAGCATAATAGTGATAACAACAAGGGATAAGCATTTGCTATCATCATATGGTGTATCTGATAGTGCCATATATCACATTGAATTCTTGAGTGATAGCAAGTCCCTTAAACTTTTCATTCAAAATGCTTTTAAAGAAGGGCAACCTAATGAAGATTATTTGAACCTTGCTAGAACCGTCATTGAATATACTGGAGGCCTTCCTTTAGCACTCGAAGTGTTAGGTTCATTTCTTTGCAAAAGAACGATAGAGGAATGGGAAGATGCACTAGCTAAGTTCGAGAAATGTCTTCCAGAGGACATTTGCAAGATACTTGAAGTGAGTCTTCACGGATTAGAGCTTAATGAGAAGACTATATTCTTAGATATTGCTTGTTTTTTCAATGGGATGGACGAAGATCATATCATACAAATTTTAGAAACATTGGATAAGGATCTTCACCCAAAAATTGGAATAAGGGTTCTTATTGACAAATCACTAGTAATTAATTATGAAGGGCATTTGCAGGTGCATGAAATTCTGCAAAATATGGCTAAACATGTTGTCTATCAAGAATCATTTGGTGATGCCTGCAAGCTTTCTAGGATATTGTCCTTGGATGATGCCAATCATGTATTAGGAGGAACTAAGGTGACGTTCCAAAGTTCTTGTGTTTGTGCACTCTTATAATAATTTATTGCATGGCTTTTATACATTTTTACCTTGACTTGTTGTTTTATAGGGAACAGAAGCAACCCGGGGAATAATGCTAACATTAGAAAAGTCATGTGATGCATTTTGGGATCCTGAAGCCTTCTCAAAACTGATTAATCTCAAGTTACTTATCATTTCAAGTCCCTCATGTGTTTCACATTGCCAACTGAATCTTCCGCTTGGACTCAAGTCTCTTTCCAAAGAGTTGAAAATCATAGAATGGGAGGGGTATCCATTATTTTATTTGCCAAGTCAACCTCAACTCAATCAACTTGTGGTGCTAAAAATGCGACATAGCAAGTTAAAAGAACTATGGAGAGGAAAACAGGTAACTAAAGTCCTTTTATTTAAATTGTTTATCCACAATTTAGTAAATTATAATTATAATTATAATCAGTATTTGGTTTTTGATCTGTTGTCTTTTTCTTTTTTCCCCTGTTGTTAGTCTCTTCGAAGATTGAAGTCCATTGATCTATCTCATTCAGAATACCTCATCAAAACCCCAAATTTTGATGGAATTCCTCATCTTGAAAAGTTGATTCTTCAAGGGTGTTCTAACTTGGTTGAAATCCACCAGTCTCTTGGGCAACACAAGAAACTTGTCACTGTTGACTTGAAAGATTGCAAAGAAGTTAAAAAGCTTCCAGAAAAATTTGAGATGAATAGCTTGGAGACTTTTATTCTATCGGGTTGTTCAAAAGTTAGAAAACTTCCTGAGTTTGGAAAAGATATGACATGTCTATCTAAGCTTGATTTAGAGAAGACTGCTATAGCCAAACTACCTCAATCACTGGGCAATTTGATTGGTCTCGTTGAATTAAATTTGACAACTGCAAAAAGCTGGTCTGTCTTCCATGTAGTGTTAGTAAGTTGAAAGCTCTGAAAGTTATCAAAATTTCTCAATGCTCAAAGTTTTCAAGGCTGCCAGAGAATTTGAATGAAAATGAAGCTTTGGAAGAGCTGGATTTGAGTGGGATTGCTATACAAGGGTTATCATTTAATGACTACAATGGTGAAGCACAATCTTCATCATCATGGAGTTGCTTATCCCTTCTTCAAAGGCCTTCAAGCTCAAAAATTTTATGCTGTTGCCGTCTTTGTCATCATTGAACATTTACGTTTAAAAAATTGCAATCTCCATGATGCATCACTTCCTGATGATGTCAGCATGTTATCATCATTGGAAATTTTAAATCTAAGTGGAAACAATTTCATTGACTTACCATCTGGCCTCATTTCCAATCTTCGAAGCTTAAAGGTATTGGTCTCTGGAGGTGCCCAAGGCTTCGGTCTTTGCCGCAACTTCCGTCAAATCTATTTGCTATATGGCTGACGATTGTTCATCAATGGAACATTACGGATGTGCAGATCAATTATGGGATTTCATTGAATCATTTCAACCTCAGGTTTATTTTATTTGTCTTTAATTGTTCTTTCACCTCTATCGTTTTACTTCTTTAACACGCAAAATTGTTTCTTATAGGTTCACAACCATTTAAATATGAAGTCAGCAATTATAAGAGGGGATTCAGAAATTGTGAGTTTTTAGAATCACCTGTTTTTTTCTTAATTTCTTTGACAATAAATATATAGTTTATTTTACTTGTACGTATATATTGCCATTTCTTACGTGTTAATCAACATACTTCTGATACAAACAATCTGTTTTTTTTTTGTCCCAGTTTCTTTCCCTCCGTCTACGTTGTCGCTCATTAAAAATTCCAGGCAGCAGAGTACCATCATGGTTTTATAATCAAAACTACTTTTGCGAGAAAGAATTCTGGTGCTGTCCTAATGTGTCGTTCATAATAAATATATCCCCTGATTATTGTGGTTCACGTGAATGGTGGGGCATAGCCATATGCTTAGTCATAGAATACGATCTCACATTTGGAGAGGGGTGGGATGGAATTGTTTGGAGTTGCAGATTTCCTAATGATGAATTTCCAAACTGGTGTTGGGGGTATCATCTTTATGTACATCCGGCTAAGAGTCCTCTGCTTTATATAAAATATATTCCTTATTCCTCTTTGGTTGTCAATGGACTTCAAATGGTATTTTTCTCTAACAATGCAATGGAAAATAAGTCACCAAGGATGAAAATAAGCAAGTGTGGGTGGCGAGCGGTGTGTAAAGAAGATGTTGAAGCATGGCGAAGAACAAGGGATGAAGGTTGTAGTATCATCAATAACTACGTGAAGTTTAATCCAGACATCAACAATAGAGGTTATAGGCCCTGGCGGAGACGTTATCATATTATTGTAGAAGTGGATGGCACCTATTCTCATTTAGATGACAAAGCAGCTTGTGGAGGCGTTCTAAAAGATGTCAACAATTGTATGAGGGAGGCTTTTCTTCTGAAATTAAGTGGCGGAGACATCCTCACAGCAAAACTATGGGGTTGCTTGATGGGTCTCAAAAGAGCTTGGGACACTGGTATTAGAGTTGTTGTCTTGAGAAGCGACTCCGCTGAAGCTGTTCGATTGATCAAATTTGAAGTCCCTAACGCACAAGGATATTGGTCTGATCATGGAAATCAAAGGGATGTAGAGCGGAAATGGTTTGTGGATATCCGGGTCTTTCACGGAGACGGCAATGGCATCGCTGATTTACTTGCCAAGAGAGCACTTAATGGAGCAATGGGTCTGCAAATACTGGGCCCTGAGACAATGATGAAAATATTGCAGGCCACTGATGTTACACGAACTGAAGTTGAGAAACATGGATGTTATACTCAATGCTCCAGACATCATGATCAGTTCATTGCTGAAGAAGATAAGTCTATACTTCCAGGGTACGTAGATCAGCCCTTCTGGTTTTAGATTAAAATTTATATTTTATATTAATGCATGATTGATGGATATCTAAATTTTTGGTTGATACATTCTCATAAATATTATATCCACTTAATTACTTCCTTTTCATAGGGGCTGTTCGTTTTATATTATTGGCTGGGCTTCTTTTCATCTTTTGAAAAATTGTTCTTATTTTTTGTATTTTAATTGTACGACACGTATATAGTTTCAAGGGTCTACCAAAGGTCAAACTAGATCTTATGCATTCCCTTAATTTTTCATTCTCATTTCATAAGTTGAAGAAGACTTTACGTAGTCATTTGTATGTGGTAAGGACCACGGAAAAGGGTTTAGGAGGAAATATTAATAATAGATGTACGACCCAATAGCCATAGGTCAACTATATATTAGGCATGTTCAATGTTCTTGTTTTGATGTAACTGAACCAACTTGAAATATCATTTTACAATATATATATATTATAATTCAGTACTGTTTAAATTAAGCAATTATGAGTGGCACGTTTTCTGCAGATCAAAAGTTAAAAGATGGCAAAAATCAAAAGATAAATCTATATTGATTTAGAAGGCTGTAGCCATTGGGAGTGGATGTAACTTTTGGCATTCCCCTGAGCGTCTATTTCAGAATTGGTGCTAAGGTATGTTTTAGATTTTTTTTTACATCAAGGTGCATGTATCCATCGATACTAGTTATAAAATTGTCATAGAAAGCCCTTTTTTGGTCATTGTAAAAAGTTTGTTTTTGCATCAGTATCATCAGCTCTAGGTACATATTTTCGAATCATTTTACAAAATTAAAGCAAGTAGATTTCCAAAACTCTTCCAAAATCTCTCCAGTTTCGATTAAATTTGTTACTATTAGGCTTATTGAAATATAAAATAACTTGGGATAGACAATGTGTATGCTTCATGATTCTTACTTGGCTGAAAAATCGATCTTCCCTTGAGTTCATTTATAGGTTTTGTGTATACAAGTTGGCGAAATCTCATCTTAGAGGCATTCAAGAAGCAAGAGCTAGATACAAGGAGCAATTCTTCAAAAACCATCTCCTTGCTGAAGGACGGATGTAAAATCAATGAGGCCCATACAGATATAGCAAATAGGCATGTGGAAGTCTTGCATATTTCTACTTACACTTCATTAGTTTAGGCTTTTCACTTTTGTTATGTTCTTTTTATGCTGTTTTGTTTTCCTCATGCATCCAAAACGGGGGGGAAAAAACAACAAAATTGGTACATATATAAGCTTCTCATTATGGCTTAATATATCTATAAGATTAGTACAGTTTGTACAAGAATTTCTCCACAGCCCTACGCCGTCTTGCACCGTTCCCTCCCCTCTGAAAAACCCCAACCAAACAAAAGGTTACGAGAGGATGTATTTCAAACTCTTATCTGCAGAAATTGGACCAAAATCATTTAAGACGAATTGCCTGGGGGGATATCCTTGGGCTTTTTTTCTCTTGGGACAATTATAGTGAGATTCTTTAAAAAAAAAATTACAAAAAAAGTCCCAGAAGTTGTCATTTTCTATCCTAGAACTTGTCATTACAGACTGTTTAAGTTGTTATTAGAACTTTTTAGTAATTATTTTTCTTTCCTAGGACCTCATTATAATTGTCCTTTTTTCCCCCTCACTGGCAACAGAAGGATCGAAGGTTGTCGTCGTTGATTCAATCACAAATAGAGGGTTTCCTTTATTTAGAGTATAATCTGTGAGTTTATGCTCCGGTCACTCAGTGATCATTTACTCTTTTAATAGTTGAGTAGGAGGTAATTATATTATGTTGTGTAAGGGGGAGTTTGCATTTAGGCAGAATAAATATCACTGATTCTACACGTTATGAAATATAAAAGATTTTGTTCCACGTCTCTTTTGGTATTTTCCCCACGGATTACACGTCAAAAAAAATTATCTTAGTTTTCTACAAATATCAAGTTAAGAAAAATATTGCTGGCCAGAAAAATATTAGTATCCAAGGTAATCATCATTTCTTTTTTCTCTTGAGATGGCTCTCATAGTCTGATTTGTTACAGTAAAAATGCCTGACAGATGGTAAGGCGTGTTTCGAGTCCTGGAACATTGTAGGAAACTTCCTTTAACTTGGTAAAAATAGTATAAAAAGTTGTGAATTAATTGCTTTTTGTAAATTATAAATTGTACTTTATGATTAAAATATAATTTTTACTCTTATAAAAATTTTCTTGGTTCATTATTATACTTAGCTAAAAATATTACAGTTTTTAAAGTTCCAATTTTAAAATAAATTTTTTATTCTTTGAGTCTTTTATTGTAACTTTCACCAAATTTTGATGTGTTGTAGGGGGGTTTCAAATAGTAATAATGATTGTGTTCATTTGTCTTCAAAACCACGGCTATATGAAGCTTCCATATATCCCCCATCTCATGACATATACATATATATATATATCTATAAAATGCTCTCATAAGTTTATGCATGTGTGTTTTTACTTCGTACTTTCAACTATTGGACAAAAATTCAGAATAATAACTAATAGATAATTCTATTTCTATCGTAATTTTTATTTTTTTTTATTAATTGAACCCTTCAAAAGAGATAAAATTGGCAAATAAGAAACAAAATTCATTAAGAATCCATTTTTTTCTTCTTCTTCTTTTGGTACGGAATATACACATCAATTTTCATGGATCATATATACTCTTCATTCCATTTCAAGTTCCTATGTTAATAGAAGTGTGACTTCTCTTTTGTCTCACAGTAACAAAAAAGAAATTCACGGTATGTAGGCTTTTCTTAGTGGTTTTTTTTTTCCCCTCGTGAGCACCTTGGTATCCAGCCCGAACAGTCGACCCTCGCAAGCCATATAGGGGGCAACCCTCCCAAGCCTGCAGCTCCATTCACAACCCTCAATGTTGCTTAAGGGACTTAGAGGGTATTTGGACAAAAACAAAACCATGGTTTTAAAAATACTTTTACGGTATACGAAATAAATATGTGGAGAGTTTACCTCTATTTATGAAAAAGTGCTTTTGAAAAGTGTTTTTGGGGTTACCCCCTTAGTACCTCATCTGGCTAGACCAATTGGACATCGATTTTTCCTAGTATTTTATTATTAAGTATAATTATAATATTTTTCGGTGGACTTGCGTATTCATCAAATCAATAACAGTTTTAAAGGTCAAAGGATCAATTATACTTTAAACAACAAATACAGGGAGTTAGAAACAAAGATACAAGCATAAAAGACAATATTGCTTCATACATCAAGCCCAACACCACTGTAGAGAACAACCTGAACGACAAACACTCAATAAAGAACAGAGCGAAAAGAGTTTTTTTTTTTAAAAAAAAACTTCAATCATTTAATCCGATAGGTTCCAAGCTAAATCAGGGTCTTACATACAAACCTGTTCCATATCCAAAACACAAAGAAAAACTAACTACTCCCCTGGCCCTTAATGTAAAACATAATTAGCTCATTTGAGTAGATTAAGGATGTTAGTTAAATTAGTTAATATGATATGTTTTTTTTAAACACTCTAATTATCTTCCTTAATTTCCTCCCTCCCTCTCCTACTTGAATATTGTTGAGAAAATATCAATAAGGTTAATTTGAAAAAAATTAATATACATGTGAAATAGGTCTTATATATAAACGAGAAGTACAATCATCCCAATAAAGTATTGAACTTTTTTCTAATCCTAGTCACTATGTACACTGTTTAGTGTTTCTAAAGCCCTCAAACTGAGACTTCAAAATATATTTTTTAAGTCCCAAGTTAAAATTTCTAAAAGCGGATCATAAGTATCAACTTAACTCTGATATCATCCAATAAGCAATTTTTCCAAACAATATTTTCATAACTTCCTTGTTTGTATTGATTCATGTTTGAGACTTGAAAAGAATCTCCTTTATTGGTTTTCATAATTCCACCAAGATCATCTTTTATTTTGATGCCATTGGATGCTGGCCTCAATAAATTTTCTACATCCAATTAAAAAAAAAATCCACTATTAAAATGTGCTGGGATGTTGCCATTTAATTACATAGAGTTCATGTGAGGTGATACATTGGGATCGGAGTATACAAGAATTCCTCCTCAAGAATAAAAAAGGTCTTGCAAAGGAGCAGACAGCAACGCGGTTTATGAACACGTTAAGAATAGGCTTGAGCTGACTTCAAAAGCTTCATTGTCAAAACTATACAACTTTGTGCCTAACTCCGTCATGGCTGCCACCGTCTGTTCAAGTTTAGTTTAAATTCTATTATTCTGTTTCGTTTTTTGAAATGGATTTAGCTCTTCAAGCATTAAATTCTATTATTCTGTTTTGTTTTTTGAAATGGATTTAGCTCTTCAAGCATTAATTTTGTGATTATGCTTTCTTTGAATGCGAAACTTTCGCTTTGAACTATAAATAGACTGCGAGGAATAGAGACATGTAGTTATCAATTCATCAACCAACCTGGGATCTATTTTCTTCCTTGCCAATTCTGTTAGATCTCTCTTTACTATGAAATTATCTGGAACTTTATAATCTACGTACGAATGCGATTTTTGTTCTGTCTAAAGGTTTGGTTTCGTAAAGCAAACTGCTAATATCTCCGCGGACTAAGTCATCTGTGTAATATCCAAATTTTATGGATTCAAGTAAAGCATGATGAACGAGAAAATTCTTAGAGAAATTATTGAAATCAAGACCCCTAAAATATGGTCTAAATAATTATAAAGTTAATTTCGGGAATTTAGGACCTATTTTTTTTGGAAAATTCAAGGAAATGGATTTAGTTCTTCAAGCGTTAACTTTGTAATTATGGTTTGTTTGAGTACGAAACGTTTCCTTTGAACAATAATTAAATTTTTTTTGCCAAAAAGAGTCAATTTTATTAATAAAAAAAACAAGAAGTACAAACACGAATAGCCAAGAAGGCCAACAAGACAAGAAAAGACTCAAACATGAAATACAACCTAGGAAAAGCAGAAAAATACAAACACCAATTCAAAAGAAAAAACACAAGAAAAAAAACAGAACAACAAAACTATTAGCCAAATTCCAGTTCTATCCCAAGAGAAACCACAAATCACCTCAAAAGTCATGCCTCAAAATTGAACACAGAGAGGGTGGTGGTTCAAAGAACCATCCTTCCGGTACCATTCCTCTCCTTACATCAGCTATAAGGCAATCCGCAGCTTTATTACCATCCCGAGCAACCTGAGAGATAGACCAATTCTGTTTAGACTTCAGCAAATCTAAACAAATCTGAAGAATATCCCTGCTTCCCCATTCACAACCTTCCAAAACACCTTTCTTTATTCTGCAGAAAAGTTGTTGGCAATCTGTCTCCACCTCCACACACCTCCACTTTTCCAACTCTTTACACTCCAAAGCTACCAGTAGTGCCAAAGCTTCACTCATGAAAGCAGAACCAGCATCTACCTTCATCCCCATACCTCCAACAGACCCCCCATACTCATCTCTTCCCACCAAACCCACTGCTGCCGTTTTGCTTTTGCTACAAAAAGAACAATCAATATTGATCTTTATAGCACCAGCATTTAGACAAACCCGCTGTAAATTTCTTATATCAGAAGCAACATGACCAGCTCCCTTTTTCTTCTTTTCTAAGGAATCCCAGAAGTCCCTAACCATTCTCAAAGCAGTAGTCACACACTAAAAAGCATTAAGCTCTTTATGCTCAAAGATAAATTTACAGTGAGCTTTCCAAATTTTCCAACACAGATAGACAAATAAAGCCACTTCAATATCACTCGGACCCCCTACCTCTTTTCACCATTCTTCTAACCATTTGTCAAGTCTAAATACACCATTCCCCACAAACCTCATAGTGAGTGGACATCCGAACCAAACATGTGCAATCCAAGAACAGAAGAAAAGCATATGTTCAATGGTTTCCTCCTACATTCCACAGATACCACACACTGGAGAAGTTGGACATTTTCTTCTAAACAAAGCCTCCCTAGTAGCCAGAGCACCAGAAATTGCCCTCCACAGAAAATGATTGATCTTTGGAGGCATTTTAACATTCCAAATTCCTTCCCAAATTCGTTTAGGAGTTCTATAAGAGCTACTAGGATCCTTACATATAAGACCTACCTCTCTCTCCTTTATCGCCTTATAGCCTAGTTTCACTGCATAACAGCCATCTTTGCTTCACAACCACATCATCATATCTTCCAAATTAGACCTTGGAAGTTTGACTCTTTTAATTCTTCCAATATCTTCCTCATCCAAAATATTCCCATAATTCTCCAGTGTCCATCTACCATCTCTGATAAGATCACTAACCATTAAATTGTCAATACCCTTGGTTTTAAAGAGTATACAGGTCCATTTGTCAGCCAATCATCACTGAATACTCTCACTTTCCCACCATTGACTATTTTCCAACACAGATCTTCTTTTAACACTTCTCTTCCTTCTAAAATACTAGTCCAAGCCCATGATGCTTTACTTCCCTTCCTAGCCTTCAAAAGTCAGACTTAGGGAAATAAACACCCTTCAAAATCCTACACCACAAATCATCAAGATTTTGAATCAGCCTCCAAGCTGTCTTAGCAAGCAGAGCTTTGTTGAAAACCTCTAGATCTCTGAAGCCCATACCCCCTGGCTTTTTGCCTTACTTAAAGCTTGCCAAGACTTCTAGTGTATTCTTCCCTCTTCTTTTTTATGATGCCACTAGAAATTAGAGACCATGCTGTCTAAATCAGCACAAACTTTCCTTGGAAATTTGAAACAGGACATAGGATGATAGGTATTGTGTTAGCCACTGCTTTAATCAACATTTCCCTTCTAGCAAAGGTCAAATTCCACCTCTGCAGTTTTAGATTCATCTTCCCTTTGACAAAGTTTAGTGCCTCAACCTTAAACTTTCCCCATAGTAAAGGTAAGCCTAAGTATTTTCCTAGGCTCTCATTAGCTTTAATTCCCATAATATCGTAAATCTCATTCTTCCGTACATCATTAGTATTTTTTAAGGAAAAAAAATACCGGACTTCTCATAATTCACAGCCTGACCTGAAGCCATACAATACACATCAACAATTCTCTTTAAGACATGATAATTAGTCTTATTTGCATTAATAAAGAATAATGCATCATCAGCAAAAAAACAATGAGAAAGGATAGGACATTTACTTGCTAGTTTGATCCCCTTCAGCTTCTTATTTGTCACATGCCACTGAATCATTAAGGAAAAGACATCCGCTGCTATGATAAAAAGATAAGGAGAAAGGGAATCTCCTTGTCTTATGCCTCTTTCCATCTTCAAACCAGCAATCTTCTTGCTGCCAACCATAAGACTCAAACTTGCTGAAGTTACACAATCCATTATCCAAGTAATCCATCTTTCACTAAATCCCACTCTTCTCATTACTTCTTCAGTAAAATTCCACTCTAGCCTATCATAGGCCTTATTCATGTTAATCTTCACTGCCATCTCAATCTTTCTACCCTTTTTCTTATTTTTTAAGTAATGAAAAGCCTCATGAGCTATGAGGATATTGTCTTGAATAAGCCTTTCTGCTACAAATGCACGTTGATTCTTAGTAATCACTCTTTTCAACAACATCTTCAACCTATTTGCCAAAATTTTTGAAATAATCTTGTAGGTGGAACTACATAGGCCTATTGGTCTGAATTGTCCCACCTTTTCAGCTTGCTCAACCTTGGGAATCAGAACTATATTTGTGCGATTCAAAGGTTTCAAATCAGCGTGGTTCTAAAAAAAAATCCATTACCATCTCCAAAACTTCCCCCCTTACCTCCCCCAAGCTGCATGATAAAACATACCTGAATACCCATCAAGTCCAAGGGCTATAGCCCCATTCAATTCAAACACTGCTTGCTTCACTTCCTCCACGGTAATGGTTCTTACCAGCAACACATTATCATCCACTATGATAACCTTCTTAACAAAGCCAAGTGCCTCTGACATATCTCTATTCCCAACAGAAGCAAACAGTTCATTATAAAAATTGCAGAAAGCCTCATTAATTTCCACCTCCTTCTCTAACCAAATATCATTCACCCCTTTCAATCTCACCACCTTATTTCTAGCTCTTCTTTGAATGGTACTTGAGTGAAAAAAACTTCGTATTTCTATCCCCATACATAAGCCAATTCACCCTAGAGCGTTGCCACCAGTACTTCTCCTCCCTTTCCCAAGCTTCTTCAATTTCTTTCAAGATTTTATCAGCTGCTACTCTTTTTTCAACTGTTGCAGGGCCTTCATTACACTTTTCTAATTGTGCAGTAAGCCTTTCAACTAATCTTCTTGCATTTGGAAAATTTTTCCTAGCCCAATCACTTCAGATTTTTCTGTAGTTTTTGAGCCTTGCTATCAATTCTTCAATTTTGGTGCCTTCCTCAAAATCATCCAAGTACCAACCTTTCTTTACCATTTGAAGAAATTCTTCATGCTCAATCCAAGTTGCTTCAAAATGAAAGTCCCTCACAGATTTCCCATATTTGAAGTCAAAATCAATCAGCACCAAGTGATGGTCAGATCCTGTAGGCATAATGTGACTTACTGGAACATTCTAAAAGCTGCCACGGAAATCAACATTAGATACTGCTCTATCTAACCTGTCTTTCACATTTTCTTCCCCCAATCTCCTATTGCTCCAAGTGAACTTTGGACCTTGAAAGCCAAGATCCATAAGATGACAGTCACTTAGAGCATTTTGGAAGTTAAGTACCCTTCTAATGTCAACAGGCAGCTTACCAATCTTCTCATCGCTGGCCAGAACATCATTGAAGTAACCACAACATAATCAAGCATAATTAGTCCCAGCTGCAATATGTCTAAGCTTGTTCCACACACTCATTTTTTTTTCTTCTGAAGGTGCCCCATAGATAAAAGTAACATATTTGGGCATCTTGTCACTAGCAGAAAATATAGTAGTATGGATTATATTCTCTGAATAAAACCAAATATTCACTGTCACCTCTTTGGTCCACCAGAGAGCTAAAACCCCACAGCTATTGTTAGGAGGAACATAGAATTCTTCTTCCATAACACATCCACTTCTCAACTTTTTCAATCTCCTATTATTGATTCTTGTTTCCATTAGGTAGATAATCAAGGGTTCGTTCTTGAAATATTCCTCCCTCAACTTTCTTACTATCAAGGCTCCACCTAAACCTTGACAGTTCCACAATAATAGCTTCATTGCTCCTTGGTGGCTGTTTGAGGCCAACCACCAAGACCTTCAGCATTATCAATAGCAGAACAAATCCTTTCTGCAACAAAGTTCAACAAATCACCTCCAAAATTCTTCTTACTACACTCCCCTTTCTCCTTTAACTCAACACACCTTCTACTTCCTCCCTTCCTCAGGTCCCTCGAAATACTACCAAAGGGTTTTCTTCCAGGTCGCTTTCTCACTACATTCTCTACAAGTACAGGTCCATTTTAACCGGAGAATCATCAACAGACAGCTTCCTTCTTTTATCAATTCTCTCAGACTCCACTACCTCCAATCCTCTTTTCAAGCCAATGCTACTCAAATTTTTTGTAACTTCTTCAATTGGAGAAATATTTCCATAGACTACTAAAGCTCTCGACAAGTCCTCTTTAGCTTCAGTTATATTTTCCACTTTATTTGTGACATCAGAAAGAATCACAGATTCATTAATCTCCTTCCCCTTTCTACTCCCCTTATTTCCTCCTGCTTCCTTATTATTTTCAATGCTATGTTCAGAAGAAACACACTTACTTCTATCTTTAATCACTATCTTCTTCTTCTCTGCATCTTCCTTTCTGTTGGTAATAGCAAGAACTTGTGCATTCTTCTTGCTCTGCACTTTTATTTCTTCCTTCTTGCTTACCTCCTTATCCAGTATCTGATTCACTATACTTTTTTCCTTTTTTAACTTCCAATAATCCTCATCATATTCTTCCCAATCTTCACTACAGCAAACCACTTCATTTTTAATGAAACGAGCAGCCTGTACGCTTAGCCAACTCCCATATCCCACTTCCTCCTCTTCATTTTTGTTATTACGTTTCTCACAAATTCATTGGTCATGTCCCAATCTTCCACAGCAAAAGCAAAAGTTCTGTAGTCTTTCATATTTTGCCTTTATCCAGATCAGTTCTTTTCCATCAGGTCTAGGCATCCACATTCCTGTTATCAAAAGTCTCCTCAAATACACCAAAACTCTGACTCTCAAAAAGCTACGGGTCAAGAGTTCATCTCTTAGCCGATTCTCAACCATAACAACCTTTCCAATCATAGATCCAAGGGTGATCGCATTATCCAGATCCATAGCCTCCAAAGAAAGATCGTGAAACTGAATCCAGAAAGGACAGACGCTAAAATCCACCTCTCTGTACACCATATACTCCTTCCATGATTGAATATTTAGCAATACACCTTGCATTGACCACGGTCTTCCCCTCAAAATTCTGCTATAATCCTCTTTTTTTCAAAATTCAAAAACAAAGATGTTTCGATCCACATCAATTATCTTCATATGCTCTGTCTTATCTAGATTCCATCCCTTACGAATCATCTGGATCAAGGTAATTTTATTCAAATTCTTCTCTGTCATCAAACGACCGATCAGAGCTCCTCTATGTTTCTTTCTCTGATCACTTTTCCTCCATACAAGATTAGCCTCTAATCGCTGATGGTTACTGCCTTTGCCTCCATTCTCTACACTCGTCATTTCCTTCGAATCGCCAAAATCCGCACGTACACTCTTTCAACCCTGCCACAGTAGGCGATGGAGCTCTTTCAACTACCACTCCAAGTACCTCCAAGTACCTCCAAACTTCTATCCTCACTATTCCTCTGTTACAATGAGTAACAAAGGAATCACTCTTTCTTCCCTTCGTCGTAGTGGGCAACGAAGCTCTCTCAGATTACCTCTCTCACCATCACACCATACGACGGAAACAGGATTCACAGAAGAAATCGGTGATAACTGCCGTAACAAACTCTCACGTGGAGAGAGAAAAGCTCCCACTCAAGAGAGAGAAGTTCCCTGGTAGTCAAGGAAGATATGAACAATAATTAAATAGACCGTAAGGAATATAGACATAGATTTATCAATTCAATCTTCCTGTGATCGATTTTCTTCCTTGCCAATTCTTTTAGATCTCTATTTACTATCTCTGAAATTTTCAGGAACTTTTGAATCTGGGAATGACATTTCTGTTCTATCTAAAAGTTTTGGTTTGGTATAGCAACCTATTAACACCAGAGACTAATTACCCATGTGCTGTCATGTGCTAGATCAAATCATCATGCGCTTATCTCTCATCTTTTTGTTTATTTTTTTTTATTTTATTCATAAATAAAAATGATTATTTATGCATTATATTTGAGGATACTCGATCTGCGAGCATTTTGAGATTTTAAATTTTCGTCGTACTTTTTTTTCTTTTGAATATGCCCATTACCTATCTCAAGATTTAATTTGCTTTGAAACTCAAATAGACGGGAAAATACATCTTACAAATATTGGTTCACTTTCTTTCTGTTTTTGTACTTTTACTTTTGTGTTCAGATTCCAAATCCTTTGCAATGGAGCATGATGCTGATGGAGTTGGGGGCTCTTCAAGTTTTTCTGCTTCAACTAAGAGATGGAAGTATCATGTGTTCTTGAGCTTTCGAGGGGAAGATACTCGAATAAGTTTTATTGATCATTTGTATGCTGCTTTAAAACGCAAAAGGATTAAAAACTTTCAGGGATGAAGAAGAACTTGAAAGGGGAGAATCTATTAATCCAAGTTTAATACATATTTATTTACTAATTCATCCTTTGTCATAGTAAATCCTTGACTTTGGCTAAAATTATTTTGAACAATTAGTGTTTTCTTATGGTTTTCCTTAATTATTTTCCTTACAAATAATTATTTGTTTAATATGTTTATCATATCGGGATAAAATATCAAGTAATTTAATTGGCATGGATATAGAAAAATCAATTGAAATTTTGAGTAATTCTTAAAGGATTGTTATTATCAAAGATTCAAAAATAAATATCAATAATTCATAATTTCTAAATTTAAAAAAAAATATCATTTTATTAATAATTAATTAATAGTAGTTTTTAACTTTTGATGGTTGAAAACGTTACCGTATAGCATTAGATTTGAAATGCTAATCCGACAATGTATTTTGTTAAAAATTGCTTAAATAAAATTAAGAAAAACTATTCAAATAAAAATTTAGAGTAAAATACTTTAACTATCCTCTTAGCTTGCATCAATTATATAGACCTCCTCTCTATTTTAAAAATATACAGTTTATTATAATTAGTTGACACTGTTAGAAATATTCTAAAAGATTTTAAAAGATACTACTCTGGTCCTAAATATAAAAATCATTTTGTAATATAAATTACACTACAAAATGGGTCTTATATTTATAATCGGAGGAGTGTTATTTTTAACTAAAATTTATATTAAAATAAATTTTATTTACTATTTTACTGCTCATTCTAATAAATTATTAAATTATATTTTTATAGTTACAAGAATTTTTAGTAAAATAGTAAATAAAATTTATTTTAATTTAAATTTTAGTATTATATCTTGTGTGGATACCCTGCCCGCTGATGTTTCTATTATATCTTGTTTTCTTCTGTGAAATACTGAAATGTGTTATTTACTGATTTGTGACGTGGGACTGTGTGGGCATGGATATATTTGAATATGTCCCGTGCCTCTCTCAAGGTTTTGCTTTGAAACTCAAATAGAACGTAAGGGATATTTACAAAAGTTGATTTCACTTTCTTCCGTATTCAGTATCCCCTCATTGATTGCTGCACTGTTTGTAGAAGCTCAAAGAAATCCATCTATATATGTATTATTCTCTCGGTTTCCGCATTGGTCAGATTCCAAATCCTTCCAATGGCGCGTGATGCTGATGCTGTTAGGCATTCTTCAAGCTCTTCTGGTTCAACTAAGAGAAGAATGTATCATGTGTTTTTGAGCTTTCGAAGGGAAGACACTAGGACCAGTTTTACTGATCATTTGTATGCTGCTTTAAAACGCAAAGGATTAAAAGCTTTTAGGGATAAGGAAGAACTTGAAAGAGGAGAATCTATCAAACCAAGTTTACAACAAGCAATTGAGGAATCTCATTGTGCAATTGTTGTGCTTAGTCCAAGTTATGCTTCTTCAACTTGGTGTTTGGATGAGCTTCAAAAGATCCTTCAGTTAAGGGAAGAGTCCAGTCTTCAAGTATTTCCAATATTTTATGGTGTAGATCCGTCTGATGTTAGGAAACAAGAGGGGAGTTTTGCGGAAGCATTGAAGAAGCATGAAGAAAGATTTCTAAAAGACAAAATGAAGGTGCAAAAGTGGAGGGATGCTTTAGAAAAAGTTGCCACTATATCTTTTGGGACTCAAAAAACTGATAACTTCCACTTCTCTTAGTAATAACCATCTCTGTTTTTTTTTTAAATTTCGGTCAAAAAATAAGGGCAAGGATATTCAAAATAAACTCTGAATTACATCAAGGTTTTTTCTTAATTTTTTAAGGGTAAGGGAACTGCTTAAAACTTCCACTAAATAGCACTATAAACTTCATTTATTTAATTTTAGACTTGTAGTTCTATTTGTTGGTAATATAGAGCTGCAGTACTATAGTGTTGATTTTTTTTGGCCAACACTATAGTATTGATTGTTGATGAAGTAGGTTTCCCAATTGAATTCAATCAATGATAGCATTTTGAATTGGTCATTTTCTTTAATATATCTAGCAGGTATGTCGAATTTTAATAAAATTACACAAATATTACGTAATTTAATCATTAAAAAAATTAATATTAATAATTTCTCTATATTTTGAAGTTTCATTTTTTATTAATTATTAATAATAAATGTTAGTTTTTGATAGTTGGAAGGGTTACCATACAGCATTAGATTTGAACCTTTAATTTGACAATGTATATTGTGAAAAGTTTCCTGAATAACATGAAGAAAAACTACTCGATTACTCTAAAAGGTCAAATATGAACCATATAACCAAAAAGGGGTTCTCAATAATGAATACTAGTAATGTGTTAATTAAATGACTTCAATATCTAGGGGTTGGCACAGTGTGTACGCGCGCGCACAATGGTGATAACTATAGTTCATAATCTCATTAGAAAATTTAGGGATTTTGCTTCTTTGTATCAAAGACTAGACTGTATTATAGCTTCTCATTCTTCGTGATTGTCTATGATTACAAAAAAAAAAAAAACTATGTACAGCTCGTCTATAAATGAAATTATCCTCTACTCCTAAAAGTTAAATTAAATTTCACGGTGAATTTAAAATCGCTACAGTTGTGGTCATGTTTTCTTTATATCTCATATTAACTATTTAGTGTTTATGCATACAATTTTAAAATTCAAATGACTCAAATGGTCATGATATTTTCATGTCCAGAAAAAAAAGCCATATTTTCGTATTATGCAGGCATGAAACAGAATTCATTGAAAGCATTGCTAAGGAAGTGATGTCAAAATTACTTGATGAATCACTATCTGACCTTGGTATGTTAATTGGAATTGAACCAAAATTAGATGAATTGGAGTCAATCGTAGCAAGGGAATCGGAAGGGGTTGGATTTATAGGAATATGGGGCACAGGAGGCTTAGGTAAAACAACTCTTGCTAGAGTATTTTATGAGCGGACGTGCAAAAACTTTGAGATTCACTGCTTGATACATAATATTAGGGAGGCATATGAAAAAGATGGTTTGATTTCGTTGCAAAGAAAACTTCTTTTTTCTCTAGATAAAGGATGTATGGAAGTGGGTGATTGTTATGAAGGAATGAAGTTGATAAAAAACATGTTGGGCGACAGAAAAATTCTACTTGTCCTTGATGATGTGAATGATTTAAGCCAACTTGAAAATTTGGCACCAAACCAAGGATGGTTTAGCAAAGGGAGCATAGTAATAATAACAAAAAGGGATAAGCATTTGCTATCATCACATGGAGTAACTGCTATGTATGATGTCAATTTCTTGAGTGATAATGAGTCCCTTGAACTTTTCTTTCAAAAAGCTTTTAAAGGAGAGCAACATAATGAAGATTATTTGAACCTTGCTAGAACAATTATAAATATGCCAAAGGCCTTCCTTTAGCCCTCAAAGTGTTAGGTTCATTTCTTTGCAAGAGAACTATGGGGGAATGGAAGGATGCACTAGCTAAGTTCAAGAAAATTCCTCTAAATGACATTTTGAAGATACTTAAAGTAAGTTTGGATGGATTAGACATTAATGAGAAGACTATATT
This sequence comes from Neltuma alba, assembly GCF_004799145.2. Taxonomy (NCBI): domain Eukaryota; kingdom Viridiplantae; phylum Streptophyta; class Magnoliopsida; order Fabales; family Fabaceae; genus Neltuma; species Neltuma alba. Next base: position 262,322 of record NW_021637180.1, read on the forward strand.
TTTGGATATTGCTTGCTTTTTTAATGGGATGGTCAAAGATTGTGTCATACAGATTTTAAAAACTTTGGACAAGGATCTTCACCCAGAAATTGGAATAAATATTCTTATTGAGAAATCACTTATAATTAATCGTGAAGAGCATTTGTGGGTCCATGAAATTCTCCAAGATGTGGGTAAATATATTGTCTATCAAGAATCACATGATGATGCCGGCAAGCGTTCCAGGATATTGTCTTTGGAGGATGTCAATCATGTGCTAGAAAGAAATAAGGTGATATTCTTCCAAAGTTCTTGTACTTATGTGCTCTTTTAATATTGATATATTTCATAACTTTTTCTTACATTTTTACCTTGACTTGTTGTTTTATAGGGGACAAAAGCAATCCAGGAATAATTCTTACATTAGAAAAGTCATCTGACGTATTTTGGGATCCTGAAGCTTTCTCAAAGATGAGTAATCTCAAGTTACTTATCATTTCAAGTCGCTCACATGATTTAGATTTTCAATTGAATCTTTCTTATGGACTCAAATCCCTTTCCAATGGGCTAAAAGTCATAGAATGAGGGGTTTCCATTATTTTATTTGCCAAGTCAATCTCAACTCCATGAACTTGTTGAGCTAAAAATGCGACAAAGTAAGTTAAAAGAACTCTGGGGGGAAGACAGGTAATGACAACCCTTTTCATTTAAATTGTTTGTTCATAATTTAATACTATTTCCGGTTCTTAATATAAAAACTCATTGGAGATTCAAAATACTTAATGGTCTTATGCGAGTCTGATCCATCAAAATGAATCTCAAAATACTTCAAGTACCTCTCTGCCTTAAAAATCCAATCCAGTGCATCTGATCCATCAAAATGTTAAAAATCCACCTTAATGGTCTTATGCGAGTTCTGAATAAAGTTCACTAGTTCTACAATCGGTATTCTGGAGGTTGAATCCTTAGATCTTGAAGGTGATGATTCTGGTTGTCGCTTCAAGCTGTCTATCGACTACACTAGGGAATGTAACAGAGATTCCATAGAATCGAATCGTCGATCAATCTGGTCAAAATGCCCCTTAGCTTCTTCTACAAACTCATTTGTCCTCTTTATATCAGCTTGTAGTTCCTTCAAGCGGTTGTTCTCTGCCTTGTTCCCTAAACCTCTCAATGAAAGCACCAAATGTCACGTTAGTGAGTGCGATAAAAATCTATGCGAGCAATTAACAGCTCTGAATGTATATATGTATGTCAATAAGGGTGCGATTACAGAGCTTATTCAACCTCATGAGTTGAGCCACATGATACAGAATAACAGAAAGAAGAGAATGATAGAAAAATGCAGGGAGAGAGAATTACAGAGCATCTGTCAGGACGGAAATAACCAATATCATTCACTCCCCTTCCCTCTAACCACCTGTCCTTATATAACCATTTCCGTGTTCTCTAGTTCTTGAAGCTTCCAAGGCTTCTTCCATGCTCGCTGGCTCCTTCGCAGTATGTTGGGCTGCTCCACAACTCTTGGATTATCCTTATCAAAGCCCTCATTTTCCGCATCTGTTACAACCGTCTTTGTCACTATTGAGCGAATTGCATTTAGATTTTTGCAAACTCCATGATGGATCACTTCCCGATGTCATGAATGAGTTATCATCATTGCAAGTTTTAAATCTAAGTGGAAACAATTTTATAGACGTACCATCTGGCCTTATTTTCAATCTTTCAAAGCTTAGGGCTATTGCCCTCGCTTAGTGCCTATTAGTTGTCATCTATACTGATTAATACTTTTAGTTAAAACTGATTAGAAAGTTGTTTTAGAAGTCGTTCAGCTTACAGCTGTCGTTATGTGCACACGTGTCCATTATGCTGATGCCCACCGCTCACTATATATGATGTACTCTGCTATTGATCTAAATAAGATGACTTGATAATTCATTTTCTATCTCTGAACCATATCCTTTAATATGGTATCAGAGCCTCGCCACACTGGCGGAGCTCAGATCACCGATTAAAGACATACAGACATTGGCCGCGATCAGTCTCCTCTCAAGGATTGACAAATCGCACAACAATGTCCACTCCTGCTGCTTCCTCTGTAAACGATCTTGGTCTGAATGCTCGGAACTTTACAAATAAGAAGATCAATGTGAAGTTAGATGACAGCAACTATCTGATCTGGAAACAACAGGTGTTTTTTATGGTCAAGCAGCACCGATTATTCTCTTATCTGGATGGATCGGTCAAAATTCCACCGAAAAATGTTCGCACTGACTTAAATGAAGAGATCATCAATCCTGAATTTGAGACGTACGAACAGCTAGACTCGGCTCTCGCTTCGTGGCTCCTTGCATCGGTTACTTCTTCTGTTCTTCCGGAGCTGGTTGGATTAGAGACCTCTGCACAGATTTGGTCGAAATTGAACCGCCTATACTCTGCCAAATTTGACTCGAAAATTCTTCACTATCGGAATTTACTGACAAATCAACGGAAAGGAGAACTCTCTATGAGAGATTATTTGGCAAATCTGAAATCCATCTGTGATCACTTGGCTTTACTAGGAGAACCGGTGCCTGAGTCTTCTCACATCTCCCACATCCTCAACGGTCTCACTGTTGAGTATGAATCTGTCATCGCCATCATAAATGCCTCCAAGCCAAGATTTGATTTAGACACAGTTTCAACCATGTTGCTGGACTCTGAGGCTCGTCAAAAAGCTTTCCTCACTGCCTCAGTCGCACAAGCGCACTACACTACTGTGTCGGTGCCCTCTCAGTTTTCTGACTATGTTGAAGATGAGTCGATGGCATTCTTTACTCACTCCACACCGAATCCTGTTACTGCTACTGGAATGGGACGAGGACGGCCACCAGTGCCACCGTGGAGACCACACTTCGGTCGAGGAAGAGGTCGAGGTGCTCTGTCACACCATAATTTTCGACCACAATCATGTCAGATTTGCCACAAACTAGGACACACTGCTGACAGGTGCTATTTTCGCTATGAGTCCTCTAATTTCAATTCTGGTAATCCTACACCACGGGCTCATTTTACCGATTTCAGTCACACTGGTTCATATGTTGATCATTCTGGATGGACTGCTCCTTCTAATAATTTCACAATGCCTCCTTCTGTTGCTCCTAATTCTTCTATACCGTATGCTCACTATACCATTGATAATACCTCTTATGGAGTTTTTCCTGGTAATATGATGACTGGTGCAATGTCTAGTCCTGCCACTTCTACTGCTGTCTCTGCAACTCCTCACACAGTAGATTCATCACAAGGAAAAAATTCAATGGCTCATGCATTTCTGGCCTCTCCAGCTACTGTTACAGATGATGCCTGGTACTTAGATTCCGGTGCCACACAACACATTACAAAGTCACCCAATGCACTTCATGAGACTAACGCACCTTCAGGTATGCACAGTAATGTTATTGTGGGAGGTGGTTCTTTTCTGCCTGTATCTCATGTTGGTAAAGCTACTCTTGCTACATCTACTTCTGCTTTACACATGAATAGAGTCCTATGTGTTCCCACAATGCAAAAGAATTTAGTGTCTATTGCTAGAGCTACAAAGGAAAATGGTGTCTCAATTGAATTTTTTCCTGATGCCTGTTTTGTTAAGGACTTGAGGACAAGGAAAATTCTCATGGATGGACCTGAGGATGCTGGCATGTACAAACTTTCAGCTTTTCCTGCGCATAAAAACAAAAATGCTGCTTCTGCTGCTTGTTATCACATTTCTAATTCTAATCTAGTTACCCTGTGGCATTGTCGTTTGGGTCACCCACATTTAGACACAGTTAAGCAAGTCCTTAGAGCATTGCATTTGAGTTGTAACTCAGTTTCTAATTTGTCCTGCTCTGCTTGTAAACTTGGCAAAAGTCACAAACTGCCGTTTGACTCTTCTTCTACTGTATACAATAAACCATTGGAATTAATATCAATGGACATTTGGGGACCTGCACCACTTGTGTCGAATGGTTTCTCTTATTACATAGCCTTTGTTGATGCTTTCAGCAAATTCACCTGGATTTATTTGTTGAAAAATAAGTCTGATGCTCTTAGTACTTTCAAAGAATTTCAACTAATGGTTGAGAACCGCCTTAATACGAAAATTCAACAAGTACAGAGTGATAATGCTAAGGAATTTCTGATTTTTACTCCTTTTCTGAAGAGTAAAGGCATTCAACACCGTTTAACATGCCCATACACGTCTGAGCAAAATGGTCTAGTTGAAAGACGTCACAGGTCCATTGTTGAAACCGGGCTTACTCTCTTAGCAAATGCCTCTCTACCAATATTCTATTGGAGTGATGCTTTTCTATCTGCAGTGTTTCTGTTAAATAGATTGCCGACAGCTACCCTCCAAGGTGCTACTCCCTTTCAAACCCTCTATGGTGTGCTACCAGATTACTCAATTCTACGGGTTTTTGGGTGTGAATGTTTCCCACTGCTACGCCCTTATAACAAGCACAAGCTTGAATTCAGATCTGCTTCATGTATTTTTCTAGGGTATTGTGTGATGCAAAAATGATACAAGTGTTTAGATCGGGCCACAGGAAGACTGTACATTACTCGGCATGTTCAATTCCATGAACACATTTTTCCTGGGAAAGCACAGCTCAATATTCGCACTGCTGTTACCAATAATCCTACTATCAGTTTTCAGCCTCCTACATCACCAGTGTCCCCTACTGTACCATCATCTCCTCCTCCCTCAGATGGCCCACACCCACTGGTCTCACCAAATCCATCACTGTCTATCCCTTCCCCTCCATCCCACACACCCACTCCTTCTCTTCCTTCTTCCAATATACACTCCATGGTCACCAGGAGCAAAGCTGGAATTTTCAAACCAAAAATCTTCACTGTTGCAGAGGATGTTTCAGTTCCCAGGACAATTACTGAAGCCTTAGCAGATCCTAACTGGAAACAAGCGGTCCAGGAAGAATATGATGCTTTGGTCCGTTTCCAAACTTGGGATTTAGTTCCCATGCCCTATGACAGAAAGATTGTTGGTTGTAAATGGCTGTGTAAACTCAAAACCCGTGCTGATGGCTCTATTGCCAAATACAAAGGTCGCCTTGTGGCGAAAGGTTATTCTCAGGAGGCAGGCGCAGACTATCAAGACATTTTCAGTCCAGTGGTTAAGGCCACAACAGTGAGGGTACTGCTCACCTTGGCAGTAACAAAGGGCTGGACTCTGCATCAGATTGACTTCAACAATGCCTTCCTAAATGGTGATTTGTCTGAGGAAGTGTTTATGGAGCAACCACCAGGTTTTGTCCAGTATGATTCCACTGGCAAGCCATTAGTGTGTCGCCTGAAAAAGGCTATCTATGGGCTAAAACAAGCTCCACGTGCCTGGTTTACAAAACTTAGTACTTATCTCTGCTCTCTTGGTTTTACTGCATCAAAGGCTGACACGTGTTTATTCATTAGAGATGATCATTTGGGGCTTGTATACTTACTGGTTTATGTTGATGATTTGATTATTGCCGGTACTAACAAACTTGTTATTCAGCGTCTCATTACAGAAATGAGTAATGCTTTCTCCTTAAAGGATCTTGGTGACTTGTCTGCCTTCCTTGGGATTGAATTTCATAAGACATCAACTGGTCTTCAATTAACCCAAATGAAGTACATCCATAACCTGTTAGTCAAGGCGCAAATGCTCAACTCTCATTCAGTTGCCACTCCTATGGCGACCAACATTGAACTTCATGCTACTGACAGCCCATTGCTTCCTGATGCAAAACTCTATCGTAGCATTGTTGGTTCATTACAGTATGTGTGCTACACTCGCCCTGACATAACCTTCACTGTTAACAGGTTAAGTCAGTTCATGCACGCCCCAACTGAAAAACAATGGCAATGTGTTAAGCGTCTCCTTCGCTATCTCAACGGCACTAGTAGCTATGGGTTACTCATCAAGCCTACCACTCGGTTTGTAGTGCAAGCATATGCTGACTCTGACTGGGGGGGAAGCACAGAGAAGAAACATCCAGAAGAAGTAATCAAAGTCATACCTGAAAACAAAAGGTCCACTAGTGGATACTGTGTATTCCTGGGTGTTACACCAATCTCGTGGGTTTCAAGGAAACAACAAGTAGTCTCAAGGTCATCCACAGAAGCAGAATACAGAAGTGTTGCAGACTGTATTACTGAACTACTCTGGATAAGGTCACTGCTAAAAGAAATGAAAGTGGTGATTAATGATGCTCCTACTATATGGTGTGACAATTCAGGAACTGTTGCACTTGCAGCAAATCCTGTGCTCCATTCAAAAACAAAGCACGTTGAATTGGATGTGCACTTCATCAGAGAAAAGATTTCTGCAGGACTTTTCAGTGTTAGATATGTGCCAGCTTCACATCAAATAGCAGACATACTGACCAAACCATTATCTCATGCGATGTTTGCCTACTGCCGTGATAAGCTGAATATAGTTTCTCGAGAGGAAGTTCAGGGATCAGACCTGAGCAAGATTAACTCCAATCTCTGAAGTCATATAGCTCGTTTCATTACAGAAGGGGGAATATTAGTTGTCATCTATACTGATTAATACTTTTAGTTAAAACTGATTAGAAAGTTGTTTTAGAAGTCGTTCAGCTTACAGCTGTCGTTATGTGCACACGTGTCCATTATGCTGATGCCCACCGCTCACTATATATGATGTACTCTGCTATTGATCTAAATAAGATGACTTGATAATTCATTTTCTATCTCTGAACCATATCCTTTAATAGTGCCCAAGGCTTCAGTCTTGGCCACAATTTCCTTCAAATTTGTCATTTATAATTGCAAATGGTTGTTCATCAATGAAATATTGCAGAAGTTCACGGCATGATGGGATTTCATTGGATCATTTCAACCCCAGGTTTATTTTATTTGTCTTTATTTTCTTCTTACACCTTAGTCGTTTTACCTCTTTAACATGGAAAATTGTTTCTCACAGGTTCGCAACCATTTGAATATCAAGCCTGCAATTATACAATGGGACTCAAAAGTTGTAAGTTTTTAGAATCACTTGATTGTTTTTCCTTAAACTTGTACATACTACATACATATTACAATTTCTTACGTGTTAATTATCATACTTCTAACACAAACTATCTGTTTTTTTTTTTTTTTTTTGGGTCCCAGCGTGAGTTCTTCTTGGAACGTACTCGCGTATTGATGATTCATGGTACCGAAGTGCCATCATGGTTTTATAACCAAAACTACTTTTGTGAGAAAGAATTCAATCATCCAAATGTGTCATTTATAATAAGCTTGCCCACTGGTTACTGTGGTTCAAGTGAATGGCGGGGCATAGCCATATGCTTAATGTTAGAACATAATTTTGCAACTGGAGCAGAGGTGGATGCAGTTTGGTGGACGTTAAGATTTCCTATTGATGAATTTCCGAAGACGTATTGTCGCACTAAGGTTTATATAGATTCGTATGGTGGTCCTCAACTTTGTATGATATATATTCGTTGTTCCTCTTTGGTTGTAAACGGACTTCAAATGGTATTCTTTGCTAAGAATGCAATTGAAAACAAGTCACCAATGTTTAGAATAAGGAAGTGTGGGTGGCGAGCAGTGTGTAAAGAAGATGTTGAAGCTTGACCAAGAGCCCGTGGGACGAAGGTTGTAGTAGCATCAATAATTACATCATCGGTGACGTTAAGAAAAATGGAGGTTATAATCACTCCCTGAGACATTATGATCGATTCATTGTTGAAGAAGACGAGTCAACTTCCAAGGTAAATAGATCAACCCTTGTTTTGGATTAAATTTTATATTTTATATTAATGCATGCTTGATGGGTGTTTGGATTTCTCTTTGATACATTGACTTAATATAATCTTTCAATTCATTAAATATTATATTTCCCTAATTATTTCATTTCCATAGGCATTGATCAATTCATAGTATTGGGTTTGCTTTCTTGGGATTCTTTTTTTTTTTTTTTGACTTTTACTTGTATGACATAATTTAATTGCAACTGTCTGTCAAAGATCAAACTAGATCTTATGTATTCCCTAAATTTTTTTTTTAATATTTCCATTGATTTGTGGCAGATAGTCATGAGTTGAAGGAGGTTTTACATCATTTTTATGTTTTAGCACATAATTATGCGTGATAGTTAGTTTTTTTTTTACGCATTTATAAGAGAGAATTCCGATGTGAAGACATACATTATTACTTTTTTAGTATATACCCTTGTTCAAAAGAATGACTGGGCATAGCTGTGCTTAGTATTAGAAACTAATTTGGTATCACTTCGATGAAATTAATTTGCTGGACTAACATATCTCCTTAAGATGCATATTTTGTTGCATATTGTGACAATATGACTCTCTACGGTCTTTACTATAAAGACTTATGAACAATTTCATATAAATTTAAGAATTTAGTTAATATTAATTATTAATATTTTAAAAAAAATTTAAGATTATCCTCAATGACCAAGTTCATTATTGGAGGAGGTTGGTAGGTAAAGAAACATCAAGTTCATTAAGATAAGAAACTAACACTTAAAAGACAAGATTTTAAGATATAGATGATTTAATTGCCATCGGTATCCAAATATATATAAATATATATTATGCATATTATATTCGTTGTTCTTGTTTTGTTTCTAATCGAACCAACTTGAAATCTCATTTAACACTATGTATTAAGTCAGTACTGTTTAAGATAAGTGTGAGTGGTGCGTCTTGCGCAGAAATGTTGAAAGATGGCAAAAATCTAGAGATGAAGTTGATATTGATTCAACGTTCCCAGTGACATTGAGAATACAGAAGGCAGCTTTGGTCACCAAAAAAAAAAAAAAAAAGCAGAATACAAAAGGCTGCAGCTGTTGGGAGTGGATGTCAAAACTCTTGGCATTCTCTTGAGCATCTATTTTAGATTTGGTACTAAAGTGCATTTCAAGTTTCTTGTTTTTTTTTTTTATATCGAGCTGTATCTGTACTAGTTATAAAACTCTTATAGAAAACATTTTTTTCATCGCTGTAAGCAGTTTGTTTTTGCATTGTCGAGTCAGTTCTAGGTACATGCTTTGTTTCTTTTAGTCAGGATTTCTTGTCACTTAAACATGTGAATATGACCCTCCATACGAAAGGGGTGATTTGTCAATTTCTTTTGGGAAAACCCAATTTCCGGTCCTTAGAGTTGAGGTCAGCTTTGGTCAAGGTTCCTGGAGTTTGTTTTTAAAGGAATTGGTCCTTCAAATTTAAAACTGTTAAGCCGTTAGTCCTGCTTCTTGAGGGTGCTGATGTGCACTAACAGTGTTAATAGTGATCATGTGGCAAAAAATAATGAGTTGACAACTTGGCATTTTAATTTTAACTCAGACAACAATGTGATAAAGAAAAGAACGAAAGAAACGCAATCATGGAACGCAGAGTGGACGAGGGCCTGCAAGCAGAGGGGGTGGCTGGCAAAGAGAGGGTACAGATCGCGAAGGGCTTGGGATCGACAAAGGAGGTCGCGAGAAGGGTATAGATCTTCAAAGGAAAAGAAGGGTTGGCGATGGTAAAGAGATCCAGTACTCTTAACCTTCACCTCCTCCTCATTCATTTGTTCTCTATTCTCTCTTTTTCCATGTCAATTTTTTTTTTGTTATTTGTTTTTTCAGATTGTGTATTGCGTTTTTGTTCTCTCTCTCGTTGGGGAATTGGTTGTTGGGCATCATAGACTATGATTTTCTTGTTGATTTTAATTTCTGGGCATCATAGAGTACGATGTTGTTGGAATCAATTTTGCCTCTGGCTGTGAATAACTTTACCCATTCTGCTTATGGTTCTGCATACGACAGGAGGTCTTATTATCTGGCTTAAAAAATGGCTCGCTCACCCAGGTGTCAGGGATGAGTTGCAGGTCGATGCTTGTATATCATGTGGGAGAAGAGGAATAATGTTCTGTATGGTAAATGTCTATTAACTAATGAGGGCGTGTTGCATTGACGACTGAGACAGATGAATTGTTTGATTATATGGATTTTGATGGTAGAAGAATTAGGAACTATAAGAATGCAAGGTTGGTTCACAACAAGCAAGAATGGTTACGTCCAGTGAGGGAGGAAGACAATCTTTGCTTTCAAACCAGTTGGGTTATGAAGTAGCAGTGAAGATTTCACGTGACAAATGATCACGGGAGGATGATGCTTTGCATGAGAATATCAGGGAATTAATGACCATGTTAATTTTTTGATGCAGTTGGAGTTTTAATTTTTTTGATTGGTATGATATCCTTGTAATATAGAGGAGGGGCTAGTCTGAATTAGTGGGTTTTTTCAGTAGGCTATGATGTATGGCATTGGATATTAGTTTACCATTTGTTGTACTGCATTTGCCAATGCACCGATATTATTTTAATGGTAGAAATGCTATGATATGTCAGATCAGCATCAACTTTGATATATTGGTAAACATGGATTTTAATTTTCAATGCACTATCATCTAAGTCTGGATCATAATTTTTTTAAAAAAATAAAGGCAAAATAATATTAATGATAATAATAAGGTTCAAAGTACAATAATATAAGAACAAAAAAGCCGAATTATTAGGGCTAATAATAATATAGAGTTAAGCTATAAATTTGTTTAAAAAGTTTGCAATTTAAAGTGCTAAGTCTCTGGAAGTAGTTTTTGGTTTAATGTCATTCTAAAAGTTTTCAAATTGTAGTAATGTTATCCTGATCGTTATTTGGGTTAAGTTTGACCATTAGTTAACTAATTATATTGAGTTGGCATGTTCACGTGCTGTCCACATTATTTTTCTTTCTCGGTTAAGTGCAAATTTGCCCAGAAAGGTTTTACTTAGGAGCGCTTGGTATTCTAAAGTTTTCAAATTATAGTAATGTTACCCCGATTGTTATCCATGATAAATTTGATCATTAATTAATCAAATATGTTGAACTGGTAGATCCACGTGTGATCTATTTTATTTTTTCTTCAAGGTGAGGATTTAGCACTAACTTTGAAAAAATCAATGCTTCTGTGCTTTTTAAGCCTGTGGCTATTTTCGAAGTCGTCCTCATTATTTATATCTTTTAAGAATTCTTGTGAGCTTCTTCTTATATATGTTCTTGTAAAACGTATTAAACTAATAGCGAATGACAAAATAACAGATGTGGAAAGAGTTGTTTTTGTGTGGGAGAAATAGCATTAATGTATGATCTAGGAACGATGTGGATCACATGTAAACATACCAACTCAATATATTTGGTTAGTTAGTGATCAAATTTAACATTGATAACAGTTAGGACAATATTGCTACAATTTGAAATTTTAGAATACTCAGCGCTTATGAGTGAAAACTTTTGGGGTAAATTTGCACTTAACCTAAAAAAGAAAATGACATGGACACACATGGATCTGCTAGGTCAGCATAGTTGGTCAATTAACGGTCAAACTTAACCCTCAAGAAGTAGAAGGACTAACGGCTTAACAGTTTTAAATTTGAGGGACCAATAGCTTAAAAAACAAACTTTAGGGACCTTGACCAAAGTTGACCCAAACTACAAGGACTAGAAACTGGGTTTGCCCTTTTCTTTTTGAATTTTCCCACCACTATAGAAATGATATTTTACGTTGGTTACATAGGACTTTTCATGTCGGCCAATGGAGGGACGAAAATGTGAACGTTTTAGCTTGTGTTCAAAATTTACATCGGTTAAACAATGTGAAATTTTTTTAAAAAATGTAAGTCAAAATATAACCAATGTGAATGCTGTTTTTCTAAAAAACAAATCACAACTATTCAGTCTCTTATCTTCCATTATTATAAACACACACAAAAAAAAAAAGAATAACTCAATCATTAGAATTACAGAAGCACTATATATTTCATACTCATCAAAAAAGAGACTATAATTCCAATAAAGTATACTACATTTGATCCTTAATATAGAACTAGTCAACTAATTTGAGTAGATTGATGAAGTTTGTTAAATTAGTTATTTGTAATAAATATGTTATTTTTTCTAGAATACTCTTAATAATCATATGTATTAGCTAAAATTATCGTTTGATAGAACTTTTAACATACGCAACTATTACAATGACTACTCCGAAAAAAATAGATAAATATGAAAGATAAAATTGATAAGAAATCTTATATTTAAGACGAAATTAAATGTCAAACTAGTTTTTATATTAAAAATCAGAGACAGTAGTACCTATTAGTTCTTTCTTAAAGTCGTAGGTGCCTAGACAATCTAAGATATGAATCTTCAAAAGCATTTTTGATGGAGAAGATGGAAAAGGTATAGGAGTGTCGAACCTTGGAGCGAACCAGATTTGATGAAGAAACTCGTGAGGCATGAATATTTTGGGTCACTTTGATTTTTGTTAAGATTTAGGAGTGTCGCACCTCAAATTTGAAGCAAGAGTCAAACTTTGGGAATCTTTTAGCTTGACGACGGCAGTAACACTGGCGTAAGCTGAAAAGGATGATCTTGTATCCTAAGTGTGTGAGGCGGGACTGGTGATGCATGCAATGTTATTCTGGGTTCAGGGAACGAAGAAGAAAGGAAAGAAAATAGAATTGAGGCTGAGGTGGGAGAGTGAAGGGAGAAAATAAAACGTTAGATTAAAAATAACCAAGGATCGTGATAAAGGTCTGTACATATTAATGGTTTCATTTCTTTATTTTTTTTAAAAAAATTTCAAATAATTTTGTCCTCCTTTTCGTGTTCAGTTCCAGTGGCTCCATTCTTCTTCATGGTCAATGTCACTGTACCATTATCCGGTTTTTGAATTAGCTAATCTTATATTCTTCGACTCTTGATATAAAACCTAATTAATTATTTTGAGTAAATTAAATATATTAGTTAAATTAGTTAATATGATATGGTTTTTTTAAAATACTTTAATTATCTTCTTTAATTTATTTCCTCCATCTCTCATTTGATTATTATTGAAGGAATATTATTATGGTTAATTTAAAAAGCATTGATAAATATGTGAATGGGTCTTACATATAGGACCAATATTAACTCTCAAATTATATTCTATATTAAGGACTGGAGGAATATTATATTATTTGCTACTACCTCTGATCCTTAATATAAGATTTTGTTTGACTTTTATTTGGTCCTAAATATAAGATCTCAATCTATTTTGTCTTTCATATTTACATAATTTTTTAAAGATAGTCTTTCTAACAAAAGTAGTTCTAACCAATAAATTTGATTAGCAAATAGCAAAGATAATATCTATTTATTATAAATTACTAATTTATTATTATTTTTTTAATCTACTCAAATTCTTGTATATGTTTATGATCGGAGATGGTGTTTGTTAGTGTAGAGTTTAAAATGCGTGTTGGGAAGACTTGGCCAAGTAGAGAACCCCGCCGCGCAGTAGCAGCCACCTTTGTTTGTGGAGATTGTTCATCTTCACCACAAATGTCAGCATCCCTCCATTGATTCGACTGAAAAGGGTCGTCGCGTGAGAAGATTATCTTTCTTTTTGTTTTCATTTTTGATTCTCTGGTTTATTGTTTGTGGTTTTGTAGAGTAATTCGGAGCAGGACCAAAACACTGTAATTTGTTTGCAACGTTCGACCTTCGAAGTTACAAAAGGAAAAGTGCAAACTCTTGTAATGCTGCCACTGCCATCAGGAAAAGAAAACTTCAAAGCACTAACCACGAAGTTAAAATCGTAAAATGGTGAAGGGAACCCAACAAGATATCAGGTTATTCTTCATGAAATTAATAGAGGTTACGCTTCTAAAATTTAATTTAACAGTTAAAAATTATTTTGAACAAGTTTTAATCATGTAAATCACATGTCTTAATATACATACAGAATTGAGGGAAAAGCGCTGCGCCAAAATCAGCTTAATAGTAACAAATGAAGCCGCGTGGCCTAAATTAGGGCTTTTCGATTTTGAGCATAATATATATTGCCAAGCCTATAAACTTTTTTTTTTGCCCTAGGAAAATAAAATTATGGAAAATTACCGTTCTCTACAGGTGTTGCTGTCAACAGGGTTTGCCTAGCATTATAGAGGAGGTGGAAGATCTGCTAGATCTTGGAGAATTTTGGTGTTGCCGCCAACAATCTTAAGAGCTACTTGCATCAATCGTTTTCGCATTCATTGGCGGCAAAGTTACCGAAGAGGGAGGCGTCTGAGCTTTGTCCTATTTTAGTACTCCTATTTCTATTTTCTCTTGAATAAGAGGAATATTGAGTTGGTCTCACATTATTTGTGCCTTCTTTCAGGACATTTTTGAGACTGCATAACAGAGAAATTGGCTGAAATAAGCTGCTACTCTTCTTCTCTAATGAAGAATTGAGATGACAAGGGATGAACCTTTGGTAAATGTAGAGGCCAGGGATGATCTGTGGTTTGAGTTCTAACTCACATTAGTACCCGGGCACGGTTGCCTAGTGTGGTGATTTGTGAACCCGATGAAAGCATGTGTTGAGGCAGTGGGTCTGATCATATATTGATATTTATGAGTAGAGTTGGTTGATGAGGCATATGTTATATGCTCAGTTGGGTCATGGTGGTTATGAACACCAAGTGCCAATTTAGCCTTTTTGACCAGACTCACTTAGGACCTTGTAGACACTGTAGTCTGGATAGAAAGTCTTGGTATAAACGTTGTGATAATGGTGAAGGTGCTTGGAGAAAACTATATGGGATTGATCAGAACCTAAAAGGAAGTCTTGCTTCACATCGCACCGATCAGGTACTACTCCTCTTTAAGCAAGAACAACTTTTGTGAGTGTGATGTTGTTTCTTGTGTTCTATGAACTAGGAAAAACCTTAATAATTTTGTACCCGGCTTAACGTCTATGTGCAAATGTGCGTCTATATGCTAATGTGTGTTTCTTTCCTGATCCTAGTCAGTGATTATAGACAAGTAGGATGTTTATATTTTAATGGATTTTCCCTCTTCCAAAAGGGAAAGGAGATTTTACATGAATTGATGAAAATTCATTGCGTTGTGTGGAAACATTTATTTGAGGCTTATATACAAAATTCAATGTAGGACTAATTTGTAGAAGCTGCAATTTTGAATGGTGTTTGTATTTAGTATGTATCAATTGACTGATTGATGGAGTTCACGGGCTGTTTTCGTGAATTAGACAAGTGAATGACTTTCGGTTACATAGACATTCATAAAGAATGAATTTTGAAGTAATCACATAATAAGTTTCCATTTATAAATACTGAGGGTGGAATCAATGTGGAAACGGAAAACATTAACATGTGTGAACCAGTTGCATGAGTGCAATATGATTAGATTTTATGGGTTTTGAATATATATTATATTCCCTTGATCCGTTACTGCCTTTATTGGGTTCATTACTGTTATGCTTAGAATTAAAAAAAAGTTAAATATTCATTAATGTGAACAATGGCGTTCATGGCGTGATTTCATATATGGTCATCTTGTTGGAAATTCTGGAAGTTAATTGTTATATTAAGTTTCGTAACCTCCATATATATATATATATATATACTCTTAATGTTGGGGGTTTTATTGGGTTTAGTTAATGAGTATTCCGGTGAATTTAATTCCTTCCATTTGCTGAGGTTTTATTGCTTTCGGTTGATGAGCATATTAAATTGGTTTGAATAGCTGCTAACCTCCTATTGTTCCATCAACGTCTTCTCTCTTTAAATAATTATTTTAGTGTGCTGTTGGCTTTGTATATAAAAATGTATTGTAACATCAATGTGATGAGTTTCATAACCCCCTATATATAAATGCCATGTGAGTGATTTTTTGTGGGTCTTAATATATTGCCGTTATGTGTACAATTAAACCTGTTGGTGGAATTTAAAACACATTACGTAATGACAATTTTGATGAAAATATTTGATTATATGAATGGAACATTTTATATCCTATGTATTCATATTTTTATGTGGTGATTTTAATAGCTTGGCATTGGGAACAAACTTTAAATCTAATCTGTTGTGACTCCTTATGAAATCAGAATGGGGGGAGATATTGGTGTGAAATTCTAATTTAATTAGAATTATTATTGATAAGATATGTAAATAATTTTTCTATATTTGAAAGTGTGGGGGTGCCTAAAATATGAGGTACCTTACAGAAATAATATTGGTGGATAAAAATATGTTTTAGTTTATTTCAAATTGTGTTAGTCTCATCTTGGAAATTTCAATATGTGTGTTGAGATTAGGGGGGAGGAAAAAATAATTAGGAACCTTGTTATTTGCTATTGAGAGCAAATTTTGTGAATTATCAAATTTTTTGTGTTTCTTAAAACAAGCATTATCTGGATATGAAAATCTAGTAATTTATCTAGCACAAAGACAAATTTGCATTAATTTTTATAATATCATTATTTGTGGTTTTAAGTGTTGAAATCATAAAGGAATGAGATTATGAGAAAAGTGTTTTAAATTGGTTTTGAGAACCAGTATGTGAATATTCCTTATGATGCTAATACTTCATTTGAGATAGCTATGCAGCTTAATTTGTGTATACACAAATTTTTGAGAATTTGTTGTATTAAATTAATTATTGTGATGTAACTTTTGTTGTAAGGATGAATACATATTTAAATATGGAGTCCTATGAGGGAAATGAAATATTCAAGGGGTACCATAAATTTTGGTATCAAGTACAGTGGATTCCCATGATATAGAGATACACGGATGTTAACTGAATTTCAGTTTATATGAGAGAAATTCACTAGTGATCATTCACCTTTAGTGGTGATTAGAGGCTAAGATGCTGAAAATTTCTTAGCAGATGTTTTGGTGTAAAACTGACACTTGTTGATGAGTTGTGATTGCTAAATGGCAACAACCATTGTAGAGAGAACAATGGTGCAAATGGAAATCACTTGAGATACAATGTGAATAAGCATGCTTAAAAATTGTGGAGGTATCTCAATCAACTTTATGAGGTCAAAGTGGACCTAGCGAATCTGTTAATAACCCTATGAAGAAACAAATCAGTCGAGGGGAATGGGACTAAAGCCACTTGAAGTTGACAGCGATGGCAACCCAACCTTTGTGATTGGTGATCCCATGAAGAAGGTTCAATGGGTAAAAACAAGTCGTTTGTCAGTTTTGCTAGCACTAAAATAAATTATTAGTCCCTTCCTATGGCACGAGAAAGTGCTAGAATGCATTTTGGTGAGGCTGAGTGAAAGCTCTTAATGATTTCATAATCCTACGGGATGATGTGCTCATTGCAGGTACATTTAATGAAATCACCTCTACGAATGTGGAGTGAGGCCGCTCCTATGAGATCGTGGCAAAATCTCTAAAGCATTCATTCACCAGGCACGAGCATGGCCGTCTTAATGCGCAAAAACGCCGTTAACAGCGGAAATGTGGGGGTATAATCTGACTAATAATGCCTCTAGTAGTGTTGGTTTTAAGTTCATAGGACCACCAACATCTCTGTGTACTAAGTGTTATTGGTCTAGGTCTGGTTTTAAGTCCAAAGGACCACCAGATACAATGGTTATACTCATGTGTGTAACTCAACTAAAGGTACTTCCTTTGACACATGTGGGGGATTGTTGTAAATAATATGTGTGGGTGTGTCAAAGGAAGAGTCCCAGATTGCTTGGGATTGTGAGGGTCCAAGTAATAAGTGGTTTTGGGCTGCCAAATGAGCCAAGAGGAGGAGTGGACTTATGCGCACAATGGGCCACCGGAGACAAATCCGGCCATTTCCCCTCACCCCCTTGTGCATGAGTCAAATGCAGTACTGGGCACTTTATTGGAAATATCTATCTAAATTTTAATTATAATTATGCCTCTTTAATATTCGTAACCGAAGACTTTATTCTTCTTAAATAGTCATTAAACAAGTTAATTACTACTTGAAACCGCTCATTTAATTATGAGTTAATTATCATTAAACGCGTTTAAATGTGCCCAATGGTGTTGTGATCCGTAGCCTATAAAAGGGGCATGAGACGGAAGTTCAAAGTGGAACCGCCGTGCTCTGAGCTTTCTGGCAACTCTCTTCCCTCCTCTGGTGTTCTGCCTTACTGAGTTCTTTTATCTTTTGCTGTTCTGCTCACCCTGTTCTTACAGGAAGAATCCGTTTAATCCTGGGGAGTGCCGCTTCTTGCTTTGCCGGTAGTTGCAGAATAGCTCTTAAGGACAGTGTCTGTAAGACACGACTCGAATTTACCGTTCTCTACAGGTGTTACTGTCAACAGGGTTTGCCTAGCATTATAGAGGAGGTGGAAGATCTGCTAGATCTTGGAGAATTTTGGTGCTGCCGCCAACAATTCTGGGTTGAGGGAACCATGAAGAAAAAAGGAAAGAAAATAGAATTGAGGCTGAGGTGGGAGAGTGAAGGGAGAAAATAAAACGTTAGATTAAAAATAACCAAGGATCGTGACAAAGGTCTGTACATATTAATGGTTTCATTTCTTTATTTTTTTTTAAAAAAAATTCAAATAATTTTGTCCTCCTCTTCGTGTTCAGTTCCAATGGCTCCATTCTTCTTCATGGTCAATGTCACTGTACCATTATCCTGTTTTTGAATTAGCTAATCTTACATTTTTCGATTCTTAATATAAAACTTAATTAATTATTTTGAGTAAATTAAATATATTAGTTAAATTAGTTAATATGATATGTTTTTACAAAATACCTTAATCATCTTCTTTAATTTATTTCCTCCCTCTTTCATTTGATTATTATTGAAGGAATATTATTATGGTTAATTTAAAAAGCATTGATAAATATGTGAATGGGTCTTACATATAGGACCAATATTAACTCTCAAATTATATTCTATATGAAGGACTGGAGGAATATTATATTATTTGCTACTACCTCTGATCCTTAATATAAGATTTTGTTTGACTTTTATTTGGTCCTAAATATAAGATCTCAATTTATTTTGTCTTTCATATTTACATAATTTTTTAAAGATAGTCCTTCTAACGATAGTAATTCTAACCAATAAATTTAATTAGTAAATAGCAAAGATAATATCTATTTATTATAAATTACTAGTTTATTTATTTACTTTTAATCAACTCAAATTCTTGTACATGTTTATGATCGAAGATAGTGTTTGTTAGTGTAGAGTTTAAAATGCGTGTTGGGAAGACTTGGCCAAGCAGAGAACCCCGCCGCGCAGTAGCAGCCACCTTTGTTTGTGGAGATTGTTCATCTTCACCACAAATCTCGGCATCCCTCCATTGATTCGACTGAAAAGGGTCGTCGCGTGAGAAGATTATCTTTCTTTTTGTTTTCATTTTTGATTCTCTGGTTTATTGTTTGTGGTTTTGTAATTCGGAGCAGGACCAAAACACTGTAATTTGTTTGTAATGTTCGACCTTCGAAGTTACAAAAGGAAAAGTGCAAACTCTTGTAATGCTGCAACTGCCATCAGGAAAAGAAAACTTCAAAGCACTAACCACGAAGTTAAAATCGTAAAATGGTGAAGGGAACCCAACAAGATATCAGGTTATTCTTCATGAAATTAATAGAGGTTACGCTTCTGAAACTTAATTTAACAGTTAAAAATTATTTTGAACAAGTTTAATCATGTAAATCACATGTCTTGATATACATACAGAATTGAGGGAAAAGCGCTGCGCTAAAATGAGCTTAATAGTAACAAATGAAGCCGCGTGGCCTAAATTAGGGCTTTTCAATTTTGAGCATAATATATATTGCCAAGCCTATGAACTTTTTTTTTCCCCCTAAGAAAATAAAATTATGGAAAATTAAAATTTTATTCTTTATAATTTCATTCAATATATAACTAGGGCCGATACTCTTCAAGGCTTGACACTGATTTCTCCTGAGCTTAACTTTTGCTTTTTTCTTTTCAATATTCACAGAGGATTTAGCTTATGTCTGAACAACAAAATTTCGACAAGGTAATATATGTACATGCACGATTGGAACAAGCAGAAGGCAAAGGATCCTCTGTTTACCTCTGTTTTCGGACCCCAAAAACAGAGGCCATGGAAACAATATGATAATAGCATGGGATGATATCCAAACACTCCTAAAACAGAGTCAATTTCGACTATTGTTCTTCATACGGCGTATATTCTTTATCGATTCAGATCTCAAACACTCCACTGACATGAAGATGATATCTATTGTTTGATCGTTGATTTTTTTGTCTACTTATTCAACATTTGCATGCTTGCAATTTACTTTCTGATCAAAATATTAAAATATGACAGCAAAAAAATTTATGGAAGGCCACCACAGTCAAATAATCTTTAACTCATTTATAGACATACAAGGAGTCTCGTTTTTCTTTTCTTTTCTTTGTTTTTTTAAATTTCGGGGGTAGAAAGTGAGATAATGAAATGGCTAAATCATAACAGCTACTTAATTAATGGTGAGAAGGAACGCCATTCGCGGTGCAAGGAGTCAATCAAAAGGATATAAACTGCGGGACCTAATTATACATTCAATGAGATTATAAAGATTAAAATTTTAATTTTCCATAATTTTTATTTTCTAAAATACATGGACTAATTTGTAAATGAAAAAACTATAGGAATTGAGCTGCATCAAATTAAAGTTTAGAAATTAAGTTACAATTCAGTTAAAATTATAGGATTGAATTGCACCGAGTTATAATCTAAAGATTGAGTTATTATTATTATTAAAAACAAAAAGCAGCTAGATTACTATTACCTCTAATATTTAATATATATATATATGACCTAGTTGATTAATTTGAAAAAAATTTACTAAATTGCTTAATTATAGCATATGAGTAGATCATTAGATCATGTATCCAGTTATAAATGAGACAAGTTAGTTTAAACCAAAAGATAAATATAACTAATTTATAGTGATGTAGTATTATATTCTTAGCCAAAAAAAAAAAAAGACAAAGAAATCTGGATCACTGTGATATTACGGAAGAGTAAAACCTGAGACCACTTGAAATGAATATCTAAAACAAGAACTTGAATATCACTCGGAAGTTGCACAGCACCTTCCAAAATCTTCTTGTGTTGCCTTTCTAACTCAGTAGGCAAAAGATGATAAACATCCTTTGTGAAGCTGAACTGAGAAAGATAGAGTTTTAATACTTTAGAGTTGTTTCTCATTTTTTGGGAGAATTCTATGGAAATGGTAATACAGGAATTTGCTGTTTTCTGTCATTTCCCATATTGAAATACCGCAGGAAGTATAGTTTATAACTTCAAGATAATCTCCTACCTAAAATCTATTTATAAGCATTTATAAACATGTTTTATATAAACTAAGATAAAACTTTTGTTATATATTTATCTCATGTTTCCCAAAGCTACTTATAGGCCGTTACTAATAAGCTAGCATTTTGAAATTAAGTTCTCTAATAAATGCATCATCATGAATCTCTCACACTGTGGAGCTATTTCATCTAATGAATTAATTAGTCTTTTAAAATTAAATTCTGTCTTAATTTCCAGTAATTACATTATGCAAATGTCTGAAAAGTGAAAAGGAAAACTCAATAAAGCATTGACTAGGGGTGTTCATGGAGCCCAATGCCTGCTATGCCCGCCCAAGCCCATAAAAAAATGTCCAGCCCATCTTTAAAAAAATGGCCCAAAAGATATATTGGACATGTTCGGGCTGGGCAAATTGTTAGGTAGGGCTGGGCATCGAGCACGGTATGCTGCCCTGCCCATTTAGCCTTGCCCGCAAAAATATATATAATTTTATTTATATATATTTTATTTGTCTCATATTTATCTCCTGAATCAAACACATTGTTGCATCAATATTCAATAGTCATTATACTTATTTATTTTCAAATGATTTTGAGAGTAAACGTGTTATCATTTACTGCGATTTGTATAACCATTTTCTTTTTTAATACAAACATTATGACCATTAGCAATTTGTATAATTGATCCAAGCTCTTATGAGTATTTGGGAGTTATGGGAAAAAATATTTACATTTGGTTAAGAAATTTTAGAAACTAGAAAAGCAATTAAATTTAATAAAGTATACTAACAACATTTTTGTTTGTCATAATTTACTCCTCTTAGCTACTATAAAATGTTGTTTCATAATATATTAACTAGAAATAACTAAATTAAGGTCAAGTTGCCATTTTAATATAAAGTTACATTAGATTATCTAGAGGAACATAAATAACTAGTTAAGTAATATAGTATATTGATTTGCTGGACATGGAAGCCCGCCCTGCCTAGCCCACATTTGTCCAGCCTGAACTTACTAGGACTTTTCATGGGCAGGGCCGGGCAATGGGCTGCATTTTCAAGCCCGTTCATTTTTCGGGCTGGGCATCGGGCAAGGGTCTTGCCTTGCCCAACCCTACTCACGTGCAACCCTAACATTGACGTACGGTCACATGGTTCTGTCCTTCAGCAAAAGAGAACAGTGTCTCGTCCGTAACGCGGTTTGAAATGTCAACGACCAGAGACTGGAAGACTTGAGGGAAGTGGGCTCACTCCCGCCATTTTCACTTCTCATTTTTCCTTCATTTTTCTTTCTGTAAAATTTGTAGCTGGCTGCTGGACTTCATCTTATATCAGGGCGGTGGGAATCGAACAAATCTTTCGATATTATTCGTATTTCAGGTTTCTACTTTCTTCCTTTCTCCTTTCTACATTTTTTATCACTGAAATGACTTGGTTAGATCTGTGAAATTTTGCTTTCAAATTATGCGCGAAGAGTGGAAATCTTGCGGTGGGAAGAACCTTGTCTGCTGATGTTTCTATTATATGTTGTTTTCTTCAGTGAAATGGATTGTTTCTGTTATAGATCTTCGAGCATTTTGTGATTTTGAATTTTTACTTTATTTGTTGTAATATGCCCAATGCCTCTCTAGAGGCTTCGCATTGGACTGATTGCTGCACTCTTTGTTGAAGCTCCTATTATATATGTATTCTTCTTTCTGTTTTTGTGTTTTTATTTTTGTTTGGATTCAGATTCCAGATCCTTGCGATGGCGTGTGATGTCGATGGAGTTGGGTGTTCTTCAAGTTCTTCTGCCTCAACTAAGAGATGGAAGTATGATGTGTTTTTGAGCTTTCGAGGGGAAGATAGTCGGAAAAATTTTACTGATCATTTGTATGTTGCTTTAAAACGCAAAGGATTGAGAACTTTTCGGGATGAGGAAGAACTTGAAAGGGGAGAATATATTAATCCAGGTTTAGTACAAGCAATTGATGAATCTCGTTCTGCAATTGTGGTGCTCTCCCCAAATTATGCTTCTTCAACTTGGTGTTTGGATGAGCTTCAAAAGATCCTGCAGTTAAAGGAAGAGTTGAGTCTTCAAGTATTTCCAATATTTTACCGTGTAGATCCCTCCGATGTTAGGAAACAAAAGGGATGTTTTGCAGAGGCATTCATAAAGTATGAAGAAAGATTTGTACAAGACAAAATGAAAGTGCGAAAATGGAGGGATGCTTTAGAAAAAGTTGCTACTATATCTGGTTGGGACTCACAAAATTGGTAATTACTTTTCTCTCAATAACAATCTTTTATTTTTATTTTGTTGAAAATAAGGGTGTTGATATTCAACTAAACTTAGAGTTCATTTATTTGCTAGCAAAATTAATAGACTTGTAGTGCTATTGTTTATATTTATTGTTGACGAAATAGGTTTCTCAATTGAATTCAATCAATGATAGCATTTTGAAATGGTCATTTTTCTTTAGCGTATCAAGCAGGTCTGTTGACTTTTAGTAAAATTACATAATATAATTATTATGTAATTCAATAGTTAAAAAATTAATATTAATAATTTCTCTGTATTTTGAAGTTTCATTGTTTATTTTTGTCCAAAAGAAAACTTTCGTTGTTTATTTATTAATAATTAATAATATCTATTATTTTTTGATGGTTGGAAATGTTACCATACAGCGTTACATATTGAACTTTTAATCTGACGTTGTTCCTTAAATAAAACAAAGAAAAACTACTCAAGGGTCAACTATAAAACATGTTACCAAAAAAAAGTGAACTCCAACAATCATATGTTTACGTTAATATAATTAAATGGCTTCAGTATTTAGGAGTTCGCAAAGTGTGTGTACACACACACAATGGTAGCAATCTTCTTTCTTAATCTCTTTTCCATCAAGACTAGACTATACCGTAGCTTCTCACCCCCTGTGTCTGTCTGTAAATACTAGAAGCTCTGCGCAACTCTTCAATAATGAAATTATTTTCATGTCGGTATAATTATATTTTCCTATGCAGGCATGAAACGGAATTCATTGAAAGCATTGCTGAAGAAATCATGTCAAAGTTACGTGATGATGAATTGCCATCTGACCTTGGTATGTTAATTGGAATTCAACCAAAATTAGATGAATTAGAGTCAATCGTCGCAAGGGAATTGGGAGGAGTTGGGTTTATAGGAATATGGGGTACAGGAGGCATAGGCAAAACAACTCTTGCTAGAGCTTTTTATGAGCGAAAGCTCAAAAACTTTGAGATTCACTGCTTTCTTCATAATATTAGAGAGGCATATGAAAAAGAAGGTTTGATTTCATTGCAAAAAAGACTTCTTTTTTCTTTAGAGAAAAGAAGTATGGAAGTGTGTGATTGTTATGAAGGAATGAAGTTGATAAAAAACATGTTGCGCAATAGAAAAGTTCTACTTGTCCTTGATGATGTGAGTGACATTAGCCAACTTGAAAATTTGGCTCCAAAGCAAGGATGGTTCAGCAAAGGGAGTATAATAATAATAACAACCAGGGACAAGCATTTGCTATCCTCGCATGGTGTATCTACTAAGTATGATGTGAAATTCTTGAGTGATAATGAGTCCCTTGAACTTTTCCTTCAAAAAGCCTTTAAAGGAGATAAACCTAATGAAGATTATTTGAACCTTGCTAGAACCGTCATTGAATATGCTAGAGGCCTTCCTTTAGCGCTCAAAGTGTTAGGTTCATTTCTTTGCAAAAGAACTATAGTGCAATGGAAGCATGCACTAGCTAAGTTCAAGAAAGTTCCTCCAAATGACATTTTAAAGATACTTCAAGTAAGTTTTGATGGATTAGACATTACACAAAAGACTATATTATTGGATATTGCTTGCTTTTTCAATGGAATGGTCCAAGATCATGTCATACAAATTTTAGAAATTTTGGACAATGATCTTCACCCAAAAATTGGAATAAATGTTCTTATTGAGCAATCCTTAGTAATTAATTATGAAGGGCATTTGTGGGTGCATGAAATTCTTCAAAATATGGGTAAATATATTGTCTACGAAAAATCACCTGATGATGCCGGCAAGCGTTCTAGGTTATTGTTCTTGGAGGATGCCAATCATGTATTAGAAAACAATAAGGTGACATTCCAGAGTTCTTGTGTTTTTGCACTATTTTTATAACAGTTTATTCCATGACTTTTATATATTTTTACCTGAACTTGTTTTGTAGGGGACAGAAGCTATTCGGGGAATAATTCTCACATTAGAAAAGTCATGTGATGCATTTTGGGATCCTGAAGCCTTCTCAAAAATGAGTAATCTCAAGTTACTTATCATTTCAAATTGCTCACATGTTTTACGTTTTCAATTGAATCTTCCTTATGGACTCAAGGCCCTTTCCAAAGAGTTGAAAGTGATAATATGGGAGGGGTATCCATTATTTTACTTGCCAAGTCAGCCTCAACTCCATCAACTTGTTGGACTAATAATGCGACATAGCAAGTTAAAAGAAGTAATTATAGCCCTTCCATTTAAATTATTTGTGCATAATTTAATAATTTATAATTATAATTAGTTTTTGGTTTTTGAGGCCTTAATTTTTCCCTTTTTGTTGTTGTTAGTCTCTCCAAAGCCTCAAGTCCATTGATCTTTCTTATTTAGAGTACCTCATCAAAACTCCAAATTTTGATAGAATTCCTCATCTTGAAAAATTGATTCTTGAAGGGTGTTCTAACTTGATTGAAATTCACCGATCCCTTGGACAACACAAGAAACTCGTCATTGTTAACTTGAAAGATTGCAGAGAAGTTAAAAACCTTCCAAGGAAATTTGAGATGAATTGCTTAGAGACTTTTGTTCTATCTGGTTGTTCAAGAGTTATAAAACTTCCTGAGTTTGGAAAAGATATGGAACGTCTGTCTAAACTTGATTTAGAGGGGACTGCTATAACAAAACTGTCTCAATCACTGGGCAATTTGATTGGTCTTGTGGAGTTAAATTTGAAGAATTGTAAAAAGCTGGTTTGTCTTCCATGTGATGTTTGTAAATTGAAATCTCTAAAAATGATCAAAATTGCTGGCTGCTCAAAGTTTTCAAGCCTAACAAAGAATTTGAACGAAAAAGAGGCTGTGGAAGTGCTTGATTTGAGAAAAATTGCTATAAAAAGGCTTTCACTTTGTGAATACAATGGTCAAGCACAATCTTCATCATCATGGAGTTGCTTCTCCCTTATTCAAAGGCCTTTGAGCTGTAGGAAATAGAATAATATGGAAAATAATTCTCTTGTATTTCATTGATCAGAGTATACACATATATATACAAGTGAGAGGAGCCTCTGCATTAATGGCTCATTATGATAATATCATATCCTATCAAATCCTAATCATAATTATATAATATTTACATATCAAATCATATCAAATCATATCAGATTTCTACACTCCCCCTCAAGTTGGAGCATAAATGTTAAGCATGCCCAACTTGTCACACAGATAGTCAACACGAGTCCCATTTAGAGCTTTAGTGAGAAGGTCGCCTAATTGATCACTAGAACGCACATATCCAGTGGAGATGAAGTTCTCCTTAAGCTTGTCTCTGATAAAATGACAATCAATCTCAATATGTTTGGTACGTTCATGGAACACAGAATTGGAGGCTATATGTAGGGCAGCTTTATTGTCACACCACAACTTTGCTGGCAAAGTGGTTTTGAGGCCAACTTCCTTTAATAGCTTATATATCCAGATTATCTCACATACAGACTGTGCCATAGCTCGGTATTCTGCCTCTGCGCTCGATCTGGACACCACATTTTGTTTCTTGCTTTTCCAGGACACCAGATTCCCGCCCACAAAGACACAGTATCCTGTAGTAGACCGTCTCGTGGCCTTTGATCCACCATGATCCGCATCACAGAAGCACTCAATGTCTGTATGGCCATGATTTTTGTATAATATCCCACGACCTGGACATCCCTTCAAATAATGTAACACGTGCTCCAAGGCTTCCCACTGTCTGACAGTCGGGGATGCCATGAACTGGCTTAGTACACTGACTGGATAAGTAATATCCGGACGAGTTACAGTGAGATAGTTTAACTTGCCAATCATTCTCCTGTACCTCTCAGGATTCTCAAATGGTTTGCTCTTCTGAGCCTCAAGCATCCGTTTCTCATCATCAAGAGAATCATCTAGTGGTATGCTCCCATCAGCGTCAAGGAGTGGGTTGTGAACCATAGGAAACTTAGTCGGTGCTGCTCCCAACTTTCCAGTTTCCTTCAGGAGGTCAAGAACATATTTGCGCTGTGTCAGTAATATGCCCTTCTTGCTTCGCATAACTTCAATACCTAGAAAGTATGTCAGAGAGCCCAGATCCTTCGTCTGAAAGTGGGAATTAAGAAAGGACTTGAGGGACGAGATGCCCGAACCATTACTGCCTGTGATCACAATGTCATCTACATATACCACCAAGAGAATCATGCCAGCCGCTGTTCTTTGATAAAATACAGAATGATCGCACTTGCTTTGGCTCATGCCAAATTTCTGTACGACAGTACTGAACCGGTCAAACCATGCACGAGGGCTTTGCTTCAAACCATACAAGGACCTCTTAAGGCGACATACTTTCCCATGCTCCCCCTGAGCAACGAACCCAGGTGGTTGCTCCATATAGACCTCTTCATGAAGATCACCATGTAAGAATGCATTTTTAATGTCTAATTGATGTAGATCCCAATCATAAGTAGCAGCCAGAGAGATGAACAGACGGACAGATGAGAGCTTAGCAACAGGAGAAAAGGTTTCGGAATAGTCAATGCCATAGGTTTGTGCATAACCTTTAGCCACAAGGCGAGCCTTAAGGCGGTCAAGTGTGCCGTCAGCCTTAGTTTTCGGAGTTAACACCCATTTACATCCAATGGCCTTTTTACCCGCCGGTAAATCGACCAGGGTCCATGTACCAGCTCGATCAAGGGCCGCCATCTCCTCTTCCATTGCAGCACGCCAACCTGAGTGGGCCAAGGCTTCACGAATAGTTCTGGGCACAGAGATAGTATCTAGGGAGGCAACAAAGGAACTGGACACAGGAGACAAGCGGTCATATGAAACAAAGGACGAAATAGGATGGGCACAAGTACGTTTACCTTTGCGAAGGGCAATGGGTAGATCAAGAGAGGCATCCGGGTCTGGAACAGGAGGTGTCTCGGGATTAGGGTCAGAACGAGGTTCAGTGTTGCTCAACTCAGGATCTGAGGGCGAGGCGGACCAGGGAGGAATAGAAGCTGGCGTGGCGGTAGTAATCTCCGTTGACCGTCGTGTATACACACGATCAAAGGGTTGAACGAGTGCGGGAGCGGGTGCTTGCGACGACAGTGATGGTGAGGTGACAGAGTATATTAGAAGGTCATCCTCCTCCGCAGGTGGAGCAGGTGGGGAAGAATGCGAGAAATATGGTGTGGACTCCTGAAAGGTGACATCTGCAGATACTAAATAACGATTGAGAGTAGGTGAGAAACAACGATAACCTTTTTGGACCCGAGAGTATCCAAGGAAGACACATTTAAGAGACTTGGGGTCTAACTTTGAAATAGATGGACGTACATCCCGCACAAAACAGACACACCCAAATATCTTAGGAGCAATAGGGAACAAAGGCTTAGAAGGAAAGAGGGTAGAAAAAGGAGAGTTACCATCAAGAACAGAGGAAGGCATTCGATTAATAAGGAAGCAGGCAGTGGAGACCGCGTCAGCCCAAAATGGTTTAGGAACCTGCATTTGAAACAAAAGTGCACGGGCCACCTCAAGTAGGTGGCGATTTTTTCTTTCTGCAACACCATTTTGAGCTGGTGTATCGACACAAGACGACTGATGAAGTATACCATTTTGAAGCATGTAAGATTGGAACGAAGCAGAGAGATATTCTTTAGCATTATCACTTCGTAAGGTGCGAATAGAAACATTAAATTGAGTTTTAATCTCAGCACAAAAGGCACAAAAATGGGAAAACAATTCAGAACGATGTTTCATTAAATATAACCAAGTTGTCCGGGAATAATCATCAACAAATGTAACAAAGTATTTAAACCCTGCTTTGGACTCTACAGGACAAGGACCCCAAACATCAGAATGGACTAACTCAAAAGGGGATGAAACCCGTTTATTGACACGAGACACTAAAGGAAGACGATGATGCTTGGCAAACTGACATGACTCACAATCTAAAGACGACAAATGCTGAAATTGAGGATAAACTTTCTTAAGAGAAGATAGAGACAAATGACCCAATCGACAATGAACTTCAAAGGGAGAATGACTGCTAGCGCAAGCTACCGCATGAGACACCCGATCATCCAGTATATAGTGCCCGCCAGATTCATAACCTCTACCAATAATCCGCCTCGTCAAAAGATCCTGTATCAAGCAATGAGAAGGAAAAAGTGAGACCCAACAGTTTAGTTGACGGGTGAGTTTACTGGGAGATAGGAGATTAAAAGCAAGTTTAGGAACATTTAGCACAGATGACAAACGGATAGAGGGTGTGGGATTAACAGTGCCAGAACCGAGAACTTGAGACTGGGAACCATCAGCGATGGAAACACTTGACGGATTGGCAAAAGCATTATAAGAGGAGAAGAGATGGCTGTTACCTGTCATATGATCAGTAGCCCCGGAATCTATGATCCACTTTGAGGAAGAAGAAGCAAGGGCAGTAGCATTATTACCTGTTGTAGCTGCGGCACTCACAGACGGTGTAGTAGATTTTAACTGGGCATACTCAGCAGCAGAAATCGTGACTGTGTCACTGGCTTGTGTAGCCACGTGGGCAGAGTTATTCCGTTGCTGTTTATTCTGAAGTTTTCGACATGTGCGTTTTGTATGCCCCGGTTCTTTGCAGTAATAACACACTACCCCACTGGAGTCAGAAGGGGCTCCCCCTTGCTTCGAACCACCACGGGTAGGCCCCCCGCGGTTATCAATAGGACTACGAGTCTCATAGGTGCCCTTACTGAGCAAGGCACTTGTAGGAATACTAGCAGCTGGTGGCAAGAGATTCTCAGCTCTCATTACTCTGGAAAACACATCTTGAAGGTCAGAAATTTCAGATCCGGATAAGATTTGAGACCGAACTGTGTCGTACTCAGGTGGGAGACCAGTAAGAAAGCTCATAATAGCCATTTGCTCCCGTTGCTTATGCTGAACCTTCAAATCAGCAGTAAGAGGCATTAACACATTCAGTTCTTCATACATCCTTTTAAAGTCCATAAAGTAGGCTTTGAGAGGACGATCCTGTTTTTCAGAACGATAGAAAGCTTTGCAGACCTCGTAAACACGAGAGATATTTCCTTTTCCTGAATACAAAAAATCTAAATAATCCATTAGTTCCTTAACCAATTCACAGTGATTAATAGAGGGAATAATCTCACTGTCAATGGAATTACGGATCTGGAAAAATAGCCGTGCATCATCCCGCAACCAGGTCTTTTTGGAATCAGTTGTTGGAGGATCATCAGTCAGATGGTCTTCCTTCTCAATGCTCCGCAGATAGAGGCGAATGGTTTTACTCCAATCCAAATAATTTACCCAAGTCAACTTGTGATCAGTAATTTTAGTAATAGTTGGGACAAGCTCCGAGACAGATTTAATTTCCGCCATAGATGAAGTGCACTAACCAAAGGGAATGCGAAAGAGTGTTACACAGGAACACAAAGCACGATACCTGGATTACCTAATGAATACCAAGGCAGTGAAAAGGCCAACAGCTACACAGGGAGCTGCAAACAGAACTGAATTGCACAAACAGCGTGCCGGAGATGCGCCAGAAACGAAACAGAACGCCAAAAAGTAATAAACCGTACGGACTGTACGGACGCCGAGTGAACAGTGCAGTGCGCCGGAAAAGTCGATGAACAGCGCAGGCGTACGGACTGTACGGACGCCGAGTGAACAGTGCGGCGGCGGTACTGTAGCAACCGAAAATTAACACCCAGAAAGAAAATTCCCACGCTCTGATACCATGTAGGAAATAGAATAATATGGAAAATAATTCTCTTGTATTTCATTGATCAGAGTATACACATATATATACAAGTGAGAGGAGCCTCTGCATTAATGGCTCATTATGATAATATCATATCCTATCAAATCCTAATCATAATTATATAATATTTACATATCAAATCATATCAAATCATATCATATTTCTACAGAGCTCAACAAATTTTATGTTATCGCGATCTTTGTCATACTTGAGCCAACTAGAATTAGGTTTTTGCAACCTCCACGATGGATCACTTCCTGATCACATCAATGGGTTATCATCGTTGGAATATTTAGATCTAAGTGGAAACAATTTCATTGACTTACCATCTTCCCTCATTTCCAATCTTTCCAAGCTTACTGTTCTTGGTCTCGGTTATTGCCCCTGGCTTCGGTCTTTGCCACAACTTCCGTCAAATCTATCAGCTATATTCGCAAACGGTTGCCCGTCAATGGAACATCACAGAAGTTCACAACAGTTATGGGATCTCATTGGATCATTTCAACCTCAGGCTTATTTTATTTGTCTTTGCTTGTTCTTTCATCTTGGTCATTTTACTTCTTTAACATGGAAAATTGTTTCTTATAAGTTCACAACTATTTAAATATCAAGTCTTCAATTATAAGAAGGGATTCAGAAATTGTGAGTTTTTAGAATTACTTGAATCTTTTCTTAAATTCTTTGATAATAAATATCTAGTTTATTTGACTTTTACATGTATATTAACATTTCTTCTGATTAATTATCATACTTACAACAAAAGAATTTTTTTTTTTGTCCCAGCGTGACTTCTTCATGCAACCTACTCGCCTATTAATAATTCCGGGTAGCCAAGTGCCGTCATGGTTTTATAATCAGAACTACTTTTGTGAAAAAGAATTCAATCATCCAAATGTGTCATTCATAATAAGCATATCCCCTGATTATTGTGATTCACGTGAATGGTGGGGCATAGCCATATCTTTAATGATAGAAAATGATTTTGCATTTGGATCAGGGGTGGATGCAATTTGTTGGACTTACAGATTTCCTAATGATAAATTTCCAATTACATATCACAGCCATGATATTTATTTAGATTCAAGTTGTGGTCATCAACTTTGTATTATATATATTCGGTGTTCCTCTTTGATTGTGAACGGACTTCAAATGGTATTTTTGGCTAAGAATGCAATTGTAAAAAAGTTCCCAACATTTAAAATAAGAAAGTGTGGGTGGCGAGCGGTGTGTAAAGAGGATGTTGAAGCTTGGCAAAGAACGAGGAACGAAGATTGTAGTAGCATCAATAATTACAATATCAGTGAAGTTGAGAAAAATGGAAGTTATGGTCACTGCCCGAGACATCATGATCCATTCATCGTTGAAAAAGATGACTACATACTCCCAAGGTACGTAGATCAACCCTTCTTGTTTTAGATTAAATATATGATGGCTATTTAAAATTTTCTTTGATGCACTAATGTAATATAATCTTTCAATTCATATAAGTATTATATTCCCTTAATTATCTCATTTTCATAGGCGCTGTTCGGTTAATGGTTTTGGCCGGATTTGTCTCCATATCTTGGATAATTTTTCTTATTTTTCACCTTTTACTTGTATGACATAATTTATTTTCAACAGTCCATCAAAGGTCAAACTAGATTTTATATATTCCCTTAATTTTTTTCCCATTGATTTGTGGCAGAAGTCATAAGTTGAAGAAGATTTTACCTCATTTTTATGTTTTAACACATCATATAATTATGTCCTATAATAGTCTTTTTTTGCACAACTATAAAAGAGAATCCCAATGTAAGGATACACATGATTGTACTAAGGGCATACCCTTGCAAGTGAATGGTAGGGCATACCCTTGCATACCATGATGAGGTTAATTGTTGGACTGACTTCAACTTCAACATTAGCCACAATGACTAAGTTCATTATTACTGGAGGAGGTTGTTTGGTTAAGAAATATCAAAATAAAAGATAATTAAGATAAGAAACTAATGCTTTAGACAAAAGGCTTTATATTAAGGATCTTAGGAAACGGTTATATATGTAATAAGGACAGGAGAAAGTATTAATAGATATAAGATCCAATTGTTGTAGGTCATCAACTATATATCTTGCATAATCATTGGTCTTGTTTTGTTGTAATTGAACCAACTTGAAATATCATTTTACACCATATATTAAGTCAGTACCATTTAAAATAAGCTCGTGTGAGTGGTGTTTGTTGTGTAGAAATGTTGGAAGATGGCAAAAATCCAGAGATGAAGTTGATAGTGATTCACGTGGCTTCAGCAATCCTAATGAAGTTGACAATAAAGAAGGCTGTAACTGTTGGGAGTGGATGTCAAACTTTTGGCATTCCATTGAGCATATATTTCAAACTTGGTGTTAAGGTATATTCATACTTTCTAGTTCACTTTCAGACTTTCTAGTTCAACTATATCTACGCCAATCACAAAACCGGTCCAGAAAGCTTTGTTTTGTCCCCCTTTACTATCTAGTGTCAATTCTAGGTACGTGTTTTGTTTCTTTCAGTAAGAATTTCTTGTTATGAATGAGACCCTCCCTAGAAATGGGGTGATTGTCCTCCTCCTTTTTTATTCATTTTCCTTTTAACTTTGTAATTTTCTTTCAAATAAAAATACATCTACTCTGATGACATTTATGTCTTCTTGAGTCATAAGCTGAAGAGTGGTCCTGACAGGGTTTCTTTTTTAATGGAAAAGGAATTTTATTACTCGAGATATTTACAATGGGAATACAGCAGCTAAAGAGGAAGAAAGAAAACAATCAGTAGCGCTAAGTTACATTCAGAAAGAAATCTTTAGCTTTAATAACATGGTTAGTCCAAGAAAGGGCTTCATTTATGAGCTTGTGCGCTTCTGTATTGTCTTGGCAGAAGAGGAACCTACTTCGGGCACTCCAGAGCTTCCAGCAGATGATACCAAACAAGATGCTCCAGTGGGCTCCTTCTCTCTTAGCGTTCAGGTGTTGCTTAAACCAAGCATTAAAAGGCTGGGCGAAGAAAGTGATGATCTGATCTGCCGGGAGAGCAAGATTCCAGCACGCAGGGGCAAGGTTGCATCTTCGAACTATATGGTTTAAGTCTTCTGTCTTCTTCCACAGATTTCGCAGTCATCCATATGGGACACATGACAGCGTACTCTTAGTTTGTGAGAATGCGGTCATTTAAGGCTAGCCAAATGAACGTCCTAATTCTTTGTGGGCCATGCCATGTCCATGCAATCTCCCATTGGGTGTCGATTTCATACCATTTGTCCATCATTAGGAGCTGATAAGCTGAGCTCACTGTGAAGCCTTTGTTTCCATTCAGATACCAATGGCATGTATCGAATACAGCACCGTTAGTCCGGGCTTTATTCTGCTCAATCATTCCCAGAATTTCCATCGGCGACGGGTCCTTAAACTCATTCCACTTCCATTGACCGTCATCTGTTACGTAGTGTGATATTGACTTGTGTAGTTCAGCCTCTGCTATGGGGGCGAAAGCCAGGTTCCTTAAGGGGTCTAGGTCTCCAATCCAGTGGTCCGACCAGAACCGTACCCCTTTCCCATCACCGAGGTTCCATTTTACTCCCAAAATAATTTCTGCCCTGATGCTTACTAAGCTTTTCCAGAGGTGAGACGCATTGCGAGCTTTCTCTTGTTACCCAACCTTATCATCGCTGCCATATTTTGCCCTCAAGACTCTGACCCAAAGCTGGTCTGCTTCTGTTTGAGAAACTCAAGAAAATAGTACCAGATGATGAAGATTATCTTAATGATACTTCCTGCTTCTTGTTACTATATTTTGCCCTGGCCCAATCATGAATCCATGATATGATTGCAAGGCAGTATCGTGCATCAAAGGAAATAATCCATCAACAAATCTTATGTTCCTTCAATATGGGTGCTTAAATCTCTCAAGTTTACTCAATTATTTTACAAAACCAAAGCAAGAAGTAGGCTTCCAAAACTCATTATTTTGCACGTTTCTGTTAGGTCTGTGAGTATTAGGCTTATTTAAGTATAAAACAACTTATGATAGAAAATATATACTCCCTCCGTTACTAAATATAAGGCTTATTTTGTACTTTAATATGAAGCATAAATAAGTTTTATTGGGAAAACTAATCCAACAATACTTGTAGTTTTAATATGATTTTGAATTCCTTCAGTGAGCAGTTTAGCAACACACTCTTCAATTCCCCAACCTCTCTCCCTCCACCAGTCCTTTAGAATTCAGCAGAGTTGGGCGACACCATGTTGGAGGAGATTTTTGGGCTTAATAATGGCTTTGTATAATGGAAACAAGCAAACGTACGTAGATGGTTACTTTCATTGCCTCTGTCCCCCCCCCCCCCCAAAAAAAAAAAAAAAAAGAGGTGAAGAATAATATGGCAGCAGCAATAATTTCTTATTTGGCATATTCTTTATCGAGTTGATTATTAACTCTTCAGTAAGCTGCGGGAGGTTGACTGTAAGAACTAACGATGCAAAGGGTGATATATAAGCCTTTAAAGTGTAAGGACCGCACTAAAAAAATAGATAAATTATAAGCACTTTCAAATTATTTTTTTCTAAAAAGTACTCTATCCATAATTTATTATAAGGTTCAAGCAATCGAATTGCATGACTTAATAAAACTATTAAAATTAGTCAAAAGTAGGAAATATATTTTTTATTTCAAATATATCCTTGCGTAAAAGTGGCTAGGTGAGAGTTAGAGAGAGAGAGAGAGATGTTTTGGGAAAAAATAATGAGAGAATATATTAATGAAGGGAAAAATGATAAAAATGTATTTAATATTTAAAAGGTTATTTTGTAACAAGAAATGAATTAATGCAAAAATTTGAATCTTATAATAAAAGGCGGATGTAGTATAATCCACTCGCACGTTCTAAATATTTCAATTACTCCAAAGCCCAAATAGGATGTTTTGGCCATTTTCTCATCCTTTGTATTAGTCTCCAAATGGCTTTTCTGATCCATATGGTTATTGGGCCTTTTTCGTGATAGTAAACCACAATGAGCTTTAAGATCCAGTACAACTCTGTTAAAGAGTACTACTTTGCTTTCACTTTTTAGAGATAGCAAACAGTCTTTTGTAAAATATTTGAGAGTTTTGGAATACTTTAAAGTTTCTTCGCATTCTCAAAGGCAAAAACCACCTACATCTTCCAAAGCATCCCTTTTTCTAAAGCATCCCTCCATCTTTGCAAATCTTTCTTCATGCTTCATGAATGCTTCTGCAAAACTTCCCTTTGTTTCCTGAGACGCACAAGGATATTGCTGTGATCATGGAAATCAAAGGGATGTTAGAGTGGGATTGGTCAGTGGATATGCAGGTCTTTCACAGAGACGGCAATGGCATTGCTGATTTACTAGCCAAAAGAGCACTTAATGGAGCAATGGGTCTGGAAATACTGGGCCCTGAGACAATGATGGAAATATTGCAGGCCACTGATGTTATACTCACTGAAGATAGGAAAGATGGAGGTTATATTCAATGCTCGAGATCTCATGACCAGTTCGTTGCTGAAGAAGATGAGTCTATACTTCCAAGGTACGTGGATCAACCCTTCTGGTTTTAGATTAAACTTTATATTTTATATTAATGCATGCTTGATGGATATTTGAATTTTTCATTGATATGTTAATTCAATATAGTCTTTCAATTCATCTAAATATTATATTTCGTTAATTATTTCATTTCCATAGCAGTTGCTCAATTCAGAGTATTGGCTGGGTTTGTTTTCATATCTTGGAAATTTGTTTTTATTTTGTTGCCTTTTACTTGTAGGACATAATTTAGTTTCAACAGTCTATCAAAGGTCAAACCATATCTTATGTATTCCCTTTGATTTGTGGCACAAGTCATAAGCTGAAGAAAATTTTACCTAGTCATTTGTACGTGTTAAGGACCATACATAGGAAAGGGTCTAGGAGGAAATAATATATATATATATATATATATATATATAGGATCCAATTGCCATGGGCCCACTATATATTATACATATTCAATGTTCTTGTTTTGATGTGAGTGAACCAACTTGAAATATCATTTTACACTATATATTATAATTCAGTACTGTTTAAAATAAGCAAGTATGAGTGGCACGTTTTGTGCAGAAAAGTTGAAAGACGGCAAAAATCAAGAGATGAATCTAATATTGATTTAGGAGGCTGTAGCTATTGGTAGTGGGTGTAACTTCTGGCATCCCCTTGATCGTCTATTTCAGAATTGGGGCCAAGGTATGTTTTAGATTTTTTAAATCGAGGTGTATCTATACTAGTTATAAAATCGTTATAGAAAGCCCTTTTTTTCCATCATTGTAAAAAGTTTGTTTTTGCTGTCAGCTCTAGGTAAATGTTTTCGATCCTTAACGAAATCATTTTACAAAATCAAAGCAAGCAGACTTCCAAAACCCTTCCAAAATCTCTCCAGTTTCGATTAGATTTGTCATTATTAGACTTATTGAAATATAAAGGAACTTAGGATAGACGATATATACATGCTTAACTGCATGATTTTTACCTGGCCGAAAAATTGATCTTTCTTTGACTTCATTATAGGTTGTGTATACAAGTTGGGTAAATCTCACCTTAGAGGAATTCAAGAAGCAAGAGCTAGATACAAAAGCAATTCTTCAAAAACCATCTCCTTACTGAAGGACGGATGTAATTTCAATGAAGCCCATGCAGATATAGCTAATTAGTATAAGGAGGTCTTGCATGTTTCTCTATGAACGCTTCAGTTAGTTTAGGCTTTTTGCTTTTGGGAGAATTTCATTTATGTCAAACTTTTGGCATTGCCTCAGGCATCTATTTCAAACTTGATGCTAAGGCGTATTTCTGATTGTTTACATTGTGCTATATGATGAAGATCATCTAGATGATACTGCTGCTCCTTGATACTATTTTTTGCCTTGGTCAGTCATTATTGCATTGTTCTACAAAGTCACATTTTATGCTTCAATGATGCTAAATCTCTCAAGTGTACGCGAAATCATTTTACAAAATCAAATCAAGAAGTAGACTTCCAAAACTCTTATTATTTTGCACATGTTTTATAATAAATTTGTCATTATTAAGCTTATTTAAGTGTAAAATAATTTAGGATACAAATGTTGTATGCATAACTGCTATACATAACTCTATAGACAAGTTGATACTAATAGATGACTAATTTCTGCATAATATTTACTCGGCTAAAAGGTCGATCTTTCTTTGACTTCATTTGTACGTTGTGTATACAAGTTAGGTGAAATCTCGTCTTAGAAGCATTCAAGAAGCAAGAGTTAGATACAAGAGCAATCTTCAAAAAACATCTCCTTGCAGGATGGATGTAGTATCAATGAGACGGAGGGAGATATAGCTAATTAGTATGTAAAAATCTTGCGTATTTCTATGAAAACATAGTTTAGGCTTTTCACTTTTGTTCTGTTTTTAATGTTGTTTTGTTTTCCTCGTGTATCCAAAAATGAGGGGGGGGGGAGAACAAAACAAAAGTGGTACTTAAAAGCTTCTCATTATGGCTTAATATATCTAAAATCATTGTGACAAGAATTCTTTACTCTAAAAAACCCCAACCAAACAAAGGGTTACGAGAGGATGTATTTCAATCTCTTTTCTGTAGAAATTGGGCTGAAATAATTTTTGCGTCCACGAGCGAAACAAAACAACAGAAAAAACAGAACAAAAGTTTGGAACTGCCCTTCAAGTTTGTTGAGGAAAAGTACTGAGGTCAAGTTAGTAATACCTGTGTAAGTGTGTCCCCAGTAAGCTTCTTCAAAAGTCCCTGACTTGGATCCTACTTTTCACAATTTTCCATGAACCAAGGCCATAAAAGGACACGTCTCAAATGTAATGTGAACTCTCAGTCTAAGTCATTGTTAGTGTGCAGGATAACTTAGTAAACATAAAAATAAAATTCACCTCCTATCCTAAGGTTTAGTATCAATAAAATCCTGTTTTAAATTCTGGAAAATAGCTTTTATGAGCTCCAGTATCACTTAACCAATTCTTCTAAAGCTTTGATGAATACACGAAATTCGTAGCAAGACCAACACATATTGGGAAAATTATCAGTCTAAACTCATATTTAAGAAATGCAAAATCTACAATGAAGTTTCTAAGCTTAATTAAAATGTCCTTGGGGACCATTATATCCTCATCTATCACTGAAATTGATGACAATATTAACACTTAGAGAATGCATCACTGAAATGCTCTCGCTACGTATCTAACCATGGTTTGATTAATCCGTTATTTTCTCCTTTTTCCTTAAAACATTTTGTGGGAAGATTATAAATGATACGGAGATCTGTATCCACATGCGGTGTGTGAAAGATGCTAAGTTAGAATTTCCTTAATTAATAATATGTAAAGAGTAAGATAGTCAAATGACCAATCATATGACTGTATGAGTAATATAGCGCAAGTACCTTTTCTGCTCTCAACGTTATATTTTTGAAAAGGAATTAAAACTCTGACCATGGTATTAACACCTTGTGGTAATCCTGAAACGCAGAATACAGAATACTCCTCCAGTCCTAAATATATGACATTTACACTAATAAAAATTATATTTAGGACCGGAGGAGTATCATATTTTTCTGGGCTTGAAGGAAACTAGATCCATGTGACACGCTTGTGAGCTTCCCTTCCCATGGTAAAAGCTGCAAGAAATTTGTGTTCTGTTGAGAAACCTAGATCATTATAGAAAGAAGTCAAAGAATTGCTAAGTTAAACAGATCCAAAGATGCA
Organism: Neltuma alba; assembly: GCF_004799145.2. NCBI lineage: Eukaryota > Viridiplantae > Streptophyta > Magnoliopsida > Fabales > Fabaceae > Neltuma > Neltuma alba. The sequence goes on from NW_021637180.1 coordinate 302,241, forward strand.
CTTGATAACTTCAAAGCGGCAAACTAATATGTTTGTAGTTACCTCAGCTTGTTTTGGGCCAAGAGGAATTATGCTCCCAATGTACTTTTCCTTGCAACCCTGCTGATGAATAATATCATGCAATGGGTTAAGGTCCCTGAAATTTTTAGTGCTATGCTCCAGAGTTAGTGATCCACATAAAACACTGTAATTTGTTTGCAATGTTTGAGCTTAGAAGTTAAGAAAGGGAAAGTGCAAAACTCTTGTAATATTGCCAGTGGCGTCAGAAATAAAGGGAAGGCAGAGTGTTATAAACGTAAAAAATTGTGAAGCGAACCGAACAAGGTATCAGGCTATTCTTCATGTTTAACAGTTAAACCATTTTGACCAAGTTTTAATATATTACTGCACCAAAATGAACTTAAGTAAAACAAACGACGCCATATTGCCCAAATTAAGCCCCGCCTGTGAATTTGATATGCTTGGAAGTTAGCACATTCAACTTTGAAAATGCATCAACCACTCCATACAGTACACTATTTTGAAGTAACATAAAGAAGTTTCATAGGGAAAACTAATCCAACAATACTTGTAGTTTTAATATGATTTTGAATTCCTCAATCTCTCTCCTTCACTGAGCAGTTTGGCAACAAACTCTTCAACTCCCCAACCTCTCTCCCTCCTCCAGTCTTTCAGGAGAGTTGGGTGATACCTTCTTGGAGAAGTTTTTGGGCTTCATAATGGCTTTGTATAATGGAAACAAGCAAAAGTATATGGTTACTTTGTTTGCCCCCGTTTTTGTTCATCAAGGGGAAAAAAAAAGAGGTAAAGAATAATATGGCAGCAGCATATAATTTCTCATATGGCATATATTTCTTACACAGTTAATATTAACACTCCAGTAACCTGTGATAGGAGGAGGAGGAGGAATCTTGATTGTAGGGACTAACGGTGCAAATGGTGATTTATAAGCTTCTAAAATGTAAGGACCACACTGAAAAAACGAGATAAATTATAAGGACTTTGAAACTAGTTTTTCCTAAGAGGTACTCCCTTATAAGATTTAAATAATCAAATTGCATGACTTAAGAAAACTATTAAAAGTAGTTAATAAATTAAAGGTTAAGTTGCATTCAGCATTCAAAAATATTTTTTTGGTGTATCCAGTATATTAAAGTATTTTGTTGTGCATTCATCACCGTAAAGTTTTTAAAATATTTTGGAGTGCTGAATGCATCTGAAAAAAATATTTTAGGTTGTTGGATGCACCAAAAAATAATTCAAGATGTTGGGCGCACTTAAAAAAAATATTTTAGCATGCTGGATGCACTTTAACTCTAAATTAAATTACTCATAAACCTTGTTTTATAATTGCTTTGTGCCTGCTCATTCTTTATGAATTCGTTTATAGACATATATTTTTTTTAAAATTTTAACTTAATTATAATCACATACTAAAACTTGATAATTGCTCATCAGAATTACATACCCAGAAAATTAAAGTGGCCACTGTAACATCTTGAATTTTGGGCCTAGAAATATCAAAGTTAGTCTGAAATGGACAAGCTACCAAACTCCAATTGACCGAAATTCTAGAAAATCCCTGGAAGAATGAGACGATTTCTAAAAACCAAATCGCAAAATAAGAATTCTTTAAAACTGTGAGACAAGCAAGTTAGAGACTCCAATGAAGTCTCAAAAACTTGAGTATAGGAATTGGAGATGATTAAGAGCCAGAGATTGTGCTGAGAACCTCAGTGGAAGGATTCATGAGGTTAAACCAAAACAAAGACCTAAATATAAATTTGAAAAGTTTTTGGTTAGAAATTGAGCAGTGATGCTTGGGCTTGAATATTTCAAAAAATTCCAAGAAAATGAGAAATGAGATTTTGAGGCCCGTATAAGGTAAAAAATTACAAAAATATCCCTAGAACAAATGGATGAAATTCCCAGAGTTTTAACTAATTATCAATAATGACTGAAATTGAATTATCTAAAATACGAGGAGGCCTCAAATAATTAGAGATAAATGAGAAATAAATACTTAAAAAATTGTCATAGGTTTTAAAAATGATTCTAGCCCCGAAAAAAATAAAGAGGTTATAAGTTAAGGTGTTGTATCCACCATCCCATAACTTTGTCAGCTTGATAATTGCTACGGGACGCTTTGAGCATAGCTATGTGTAAAAGTATTAGAGCTGTACGTTACGACTTCCTTTTTATTCTTAACTGTGAGGACTAATGGTGCTAATGGTGATTATTATAGGGAGTGATTGATAAGCTTTTAAGATAAATTATAAGGACTTTCAAATTAGTTTTTCCTAAAGAGTACTCTATCTGTGCCTTATTATAAGATTCAAATAATCAAATCGCATGACTTAGGGCCTGTTTGGTACTATGGAATTGATTTTGATGGAAACTGAAATGGAGATGGAGATGGATATGAGGTTTGAAAACATGTTTGGTATAAGTATGGAAATCTAATTTAAATTTCAATTAAAATATATATTAAAATGTGTAAATACTAAAACACCCTCAAGAATTCAAAAAGAAAAAGCACCTCCTTCGCCACCTGAATCTAACATCGAGGAGTCTTTGCCCAACATCATCAACAATGTGGCGTAAATAATCAATCTACAAGCATCGATTATCACCAGGAAAAAGAAACGCACATGTAGAAGCAAAAATCATGGTTTTTCTGATATGCAAAAATTGATGGAACTTCAACCGAAGAAGTAAAAATCATTTTTCTTCACAGATTCAAAAATTGATCGAGCTTCAGAACAAACGATTTCTTTAGAACTGACGACCCATGTTTTCAAAGGTTAATTTTTCAATGGTTTTGTCCATTTTGTCAGATTTGAAACTATAAAATCAGAGCTTAGTTTGAAGATTAGGCGAACAGAGTTTGGGTCAAAGGATAAAGACTTCTAAGAGGTAGTCGTCGCTATTGCCTTCAGGCTGTCGGAACAAAGGTCGATAGTCGCCGGTGATGAGCTTGAAGGTCGTTGGAGCAAAGGTGGGTACTCGCTGGCGATAAGCTTGAAGGCCTTCGGACTTTCGCTTGCATCTAGTTAAGGAGGGTAAAAACAAAAGTAGGGAGATGGAATTACAAATCTTGGGGTGTGAGGGTGGAGGCCAATTCCACCACTTTTGGTGGAAATGGAATTGGAAAATTTTCCAATTCCATCATACCAAACAAACATCTTGATGGAAATCAATTCCATTTCCATTTCCATACCTCCCAATTCCATCATACCAAACGTGGCATTAAGAAAACTATTAAAATTAGTTAAAAATGAAAAAATGTAATTTTTTTTTAAATATGTCCTTATTTATAAGTGATGAGAGTAAAAAAAAAAAACAGAGAGCATATTAACGAAAGGTAAAATGGTAAAAATACATTTATATTCAGCCAAATCCAAAGAATATTTTATGAAAAACAACCAACCAAGACAAAAATTTAAATTTTATAACAAGGGATGGATGGACTATAATGCCCTCGCACCCTCTAAATATTTCTCATTACTCCGAAGCTCAAATAGTCTGTTTGTTGCCCCTTTCTCATCTTTTGTATTAGTCTCTAAATGGCTTTTCTGACCCATATGATTATTGGGCTCTTGGATTCAGTATGGCGCTATAAAGGAAAGACGAAAATGTGCTCAGTTGATTCCCTTCCTACTACTTCCACTTTCAGTTTCCTTTGCCTGAGACTTCTCATGGCCATTAAATTAAATAAAAGGGAAAAAAGGTCTTTCAGCTCTGCACTTACGTGGCATACCAACTTGGCTATAATAACCACAATGAGCCAATTGTTGAGCGGATTAAGAAAACTTCACTGCTTTGCTTTTACTTTTTAGAGATGACAAACTGGCTTTACAAAACATTTGAGAGTTCTGGAATATTTTAGAGTTTCTTCTCATTCTCAAAGGGAAAAACCACCTGCATCTTACAAAGACCGGTTTTCTGTCTTATTTCTTTCCCCAAAAAAGGGGGGGCCATAAGTTTGCAGTGTCACAAGGAAAATACTACCTCCGGTATTTAATGTAGAAGCTGAAAATTAATTTACAAATATTAAGAAAATTAGTTTAGTTAATTATTTGTGGTAAATAAGTGTTATTTTTTTCTAAAATATCTTTAATGGGGGCAAAATAGATAAATATAGAAGAAAAAGTATATTAAAATCTTATGTTTAGGATCAAATTGAATCCCAACTAACTCTTATGTTAAAAATAGTTTATAAGTTCAAGAGGTTTTCCTATCTAGTAAAGTTAGTGTTTAGAAATTAGACTCTTAAAAAGAGTGTATTGTTACGCGTCTTGTATAGGTGAGTTCTCCCACCTCACTAGCTAATTTGCTGGGATTGATTTTTTTTTTTTTTAAGCTTGCACTTTGTGCTCTTTCTTTGAATGTGAATCCGAGGAATAAATTGGAAATTAAGAGAGGAATGCTCTGGTCTTCGCCTCCTTCCCTTGGATTCCAAAACGAAGCAACATATAGTAGGGGACTCGTAAGTCGTGCAGCCTAGAACACGATGATAAAATAAAAGCAAGTCTTTCCAAAGTCTTTTTGGTCGTTTTCTCACACATACATGCCACAAAAGGTATCGAGTCTACTGAGGTAGGGTCACATGGTTCTGTCCTTCAGCAAATTAAAATGGAAAACAGTAGTTCCGTCCGTCACACGGTTTGAAATTTGAACGCGCAAAGACTGAAGAAAAGAGAAGACTTGAGCTCACACCCACCATTTTTGCTTCTCATTGTTTCTCCATTTTTCTTTCTATAAAATTTGTAACAGGCTGGTAGATCAGAGGTGTTTGGTTTAGCTTTTCAAAAGTAATTTTATGGTATTTTAGTTTTCTGGGCTTGAAGGAAACTTGGTCCATGTGACTCGCTTGTGAGCTTCCCTCCCCATGGTAAAAGCTGCAAGAAATTTGTGTTCTGTTAAGAAACCTATATCATTATAGAAAGAAATCAAAGAATTGCTAAGTTGAACAGATCCAAAGTTGCACTTGATAACTTTAAAGTTGCAAACTAATATGTTTGCAGTTACCTCAGCTTATTTTAGGCCACGAGGAATTATGCTCCCAAAGTACTTTTCCTTGCAACCCTGCTGATGAATAATATCATGCAATGGGTTAAGGTCCCTGAAATTTTTAATTCCATGGTCCAGAGTTAGTGATCCACATAAAACACTGTAATTTGTTTGCAATGTTTGAGCTTAGAAGTTACGAAAGGAAAAGCGCAAAACTCTTGTAATATTGCCAGTGGCGTCAGAAATAAAGGCGAGGCACAGTGTTATAATCGTAAAAAATGGTGAAGCGAACCGAACAAGGTATCAGGCTATTCTTCATGTTTAACAGTTAAACCATTTTGACCAAGTTTTAATATATTACTGCACCAAAATGAACTTAAGTAAAACAAAAGAAGCCATATTGCCCAAATTAGGCCCCGCCTGTGAATTTGATATGCTTGGAAGTTAGCACATTCAACTTTGAAAATGTATCAACCACTCCATACAGTACACTATTTTGAAGTAACATAAAGAAGTTTCATAGGGAAAACTAATCCAACAATACTTGTAGTTTTAATATGATTTTGAATTCCTCAACCTCTGTCCTTCAGTGAGCAGTGTGGCAACAAACTCTTCAATTCCCCAACCTCTCTCCCTCCTCCAGTCTTTCAGGAGAGTTGGGTGATATCTTCTTGTAGGAGTTTTTGGGCTAAATAATAGTTTTGTACTTTTCAGTCCTAAATGTAAGACCCTTATGCTAGTGTATATAAAGGTCTTATATTTAGAATCGGAAAAGTATAATGGAAACAAGCAAAAATATATGGTTACTTTGTTTGCCCCCGTTTTTGTTCATCAAGGGGGAAAAAAAAGAGGTAAAGAATAATATGGCAGCAGCAAATAATTTCTCATATGGCATATATTCCTTATCCAGTTAATATTAACACTACAGTAACCTGTGATAGGAGGAGGAGGAAGAGTGCCGATTGTAGGGACTAACTGTGCAAATGGTGATTTATAAGCGTCTAAACTGTAAGGACCACACTGAAAAAAGAGATAAATTATAAGGACTTTCAAATTAGTTTTTCTTAAAAAGTACTCTATCCGCCCTTATTATAAGATTTAAATAATCAAATTGCATAACTTAAGAAAACCATAAAAGTAGTTAATAAATTAAAGGTTAAGCTGCATTCAGCATTCAAATTTTTTTTTTTGTGTATCCAGTACATTAAAGTATTTTGTGGTTCATTCATCATCCTAGAATTTTTTTTCTCTTGGTTTGGATACACCAAAAAGTATTTTGGAGTGCTAAACGCCTATGAAAAAAATTCTTTAAGATGCTGCATGCATTAAAAAATAATTTAAGGTGCTGGGCACACTTGAAAAAATATTTTAGCATGCTGGATATACCTTAACTCTAAATTAAATTATTCATAAACCTTTTTTTATAATTGCTTTGTGCCTGCTCATTCTTTATGAATTCGTTTATAGACATATATATATATATATATATATATCTTTTTTTAAGTTCTAGCTTAATTATTATCACATACTAAAGCTTGATAATTGCTCATCAAAATTAAAGTGGCCATTGTAACATCCCGAATTTTGGGCCTAAAGGTACCAGAGTTAGCCTAAAATGAACGGGCTATTAGACCCTCATTAGCAGGAGTTCTAAAAATTCCTTGGAAGGACAAGACGATTTCTAGAGACCAAATCGCAAAGTAAGAATTTTCTAAAACTGCGAAACGGGAGCAGGTTAGAGACTCCGATGAAATCTTAAGGACTTAAGTATGGGAATTGGAGATGATTAAGAGTCAGAGGTTGTGCTGGGAATCTTAGTGGAAGGATTCCTGAGGTTAAACCTAAACAAGGACCTAAATGTAAATTTGAAAAGTTTCGATTGAAAATTGAGCAATGATGCTTGGGCCCAAATATTTCAAAAAATTCCAAAAAAAAAAGAGAAATGAGGTTTTGAGACCCGTATGAGGTAAAAAATAATGAAAATATCCCTAGAACAAATTGATGAAATTCCTAGAGTTTTGGCTAATTATCAATAATGGCGGAAATTGAATTATTTAAAATATAAGAAGGTGTCAAAAAATTAGAGATAAATGAGAAATAGGTACTTAAAAAAATTATTACAGGTTTTAAAATGATTCTATCCCTAAAAATTAAAGAGGTTACAAGTTAAGGTGCTATATCGACCATCCCATAACTTTGTCAGCTTTATAATTGCTACGGGAAGCTTTGTGCATAGATATGTGTAAAAGTATTAAAGCAGTACGTTATGACTTCCTTTTATTCTTAACTGTGAGGACAATGGTGCTACTGGTGGTTATTATAGGGAGTGATTTATAAGCTTTTAAAATGTAAGGACCACATTAAAAAAAAGAGATAAATTATAAGGACTTTCAAATTAGTTTGTCCTAAAAAGTATTCTATCTGTCTCTTATTATAAGATTCAAATAATCAAATTGCATGACTTAAGAAAACTATTAAAATTAGTTAAAAGTAAAAAAAAAAATGTACTTTTTACATTTAATATTCAGCCAAATCCAAAGAATATTTTATAAAAACAACCAACCAAGGCAAAAATTTAAATTTTATAATAAGGGATGGATGGACTATAATGCCCTCGCACCCTCTAAATATTTCTCATTACTCCGAAGCTCAAATAGTCCGTTTGTTGCCCTTTTCTCATCTTTTGTATTAGTCTCTAAATGGCTTTTTTTATCCATATGATTATTGGGCTTTTAGATTTCAGTATGGCGCTATAAAGGGAAAGAGGAAAATGTGCTCAGCTGATTCACTTTCTACTACTTCCACTTTCAATTTCCTTTGCCTAAGACTTCTCGTGGCCATTAAATAAAAGGGAAAAAAGGTTAATCTTTCAACTCTGCATTTACCTGGCATACCAACTTGGCTATAATAACCACAATGAGCCAATTGTTGAGCGGATTAAGAAAATTTCACTCCTCTGCTTTTACTTTATAGAGATGACAAACTGGCTTTACAAAATATTTGAGTTTTAGAATATTTTAGAGTTTCTCTGTCTTATTTCCTTATCCAAAAAGAGGGGGGCCATAAGTTTGCAGCCTCAAAAGGAAAATACTACCTCTGGTATTTAATGTAGGAGCTGAAAACTAATTTACAAACATAAAAAAAATTAGTTTAGTTAATTATTTGTAGTAAATAGATGCTATTTTTTCTAAAATATCTTTAATAATTATATGTATTGAAACAATTATTGTATCATCAGAGATTACTTGGGGGCAAAATAAATAAATATAAAAAAATATAGATTAGAGTAGTATATTTAAAATAAAATTGAATCCCCAACTAGCTCTTATATTAAAAACAAGAAGTATTACAGTTTATAAGTTTAAGAGGTTTTCCTATCTAGTAAAACCAGTATTTAGAAATTAGACTCTTGAAGAGGGTGCATTGTTACGAGTCCTGTATAGGTTAGTTCTCCCACCTCACTGGCTAATTTGCTGGGATTGAATTTTTTTTTTTTAAGCTTGCACTTTGGTGCTCTTTCTTTGAATGTGAATCCGAGGAATAAATTGGAAATTAAGAGAGGAATGCTCTGGTCTTCGCCTTCTTCCCTTGGATTCCAAAACGAAGCAACATATAGTAGGGGACTCGTAAGTCGTGCAGCCTAGAACACGATGATAAAATAAAAGCAAGTCTTTCCTAAGTCTTTTTGGTCGTTTTCTCACACATACATGCCTGCAAAAGGTAAAATCGAGTCTAACAAAGCACTGAGGTAGGGTCACATGGTTCTGTCCTTCAGCAAATTAAAATGGAAAACAGTAGCTCCGTCCGTCACACGGTTTGAAATTTGAACGCGCAAAGACTGAAGAAAAGAGAAGACTTGAGCTCACACCCACCATTTTTGCTTCTCATTGTTTCTCCATTTTTCTTTCTATAAAATTTGTAACAGGCTGGTAGATCAGAGGTGTTTGGTTTAGCTTTTCAAAAGTAATTTTATGATATTTAAGATAAATATGTGAGAAAAATTTTGACTTATGTGAAAGTACTTTTTTTAGAGTGCTTCTACGATATTCCGGATGCCGGCTATAGCCATGCGCTTAATCATAGATAATGATTTCGCATGGTGGGATGCAATTTGATGGATTTCCTAATGAAAATTCTCTTGTATAGGATTATTAGTGAAAGTACCCTTTAATATTTTGCCCAAATTAGGCATTGATCTTCTCATACTTCAGAGAACTAGCTGAACAAATAAATTTGATTTAAATGGGCAAAGTATCACGAATTAGTCTTCATATTCATATAAACAGTTATCCTCCCTCATTTGTAAACATTTTTATGCTTGACATTCCTCGCCATTATTTTGCATGTTTGATAATATTAAGTGGCATGAGCGGCAAGCTAGAGATATATATGATTTACCAATATAAATAAGTAAAGAAATAAATAAAGACATTAATTAATTAGTGATAAAGTATACATTTGATTCTTTAACTTTATATAAGGTTTTAGTTTGGTCTTTTAATTTTAAAAAGTATATTTTTATTTCTATAATCATATAATCATTAATCATAAATGATGATTTTTTACAATAATCATGTTTGTGTTGAAAATCATACTAGTCATTTTAGAATCGCACTATCTCTTGAAAATCATTATACGTTTCTCTATCTTTGAATGTGTGGAAATTAAAAGAGGAATGCTCTGGTTTTCCCTTGCTCCTATTAAGTCTTGTGACAAAAAAGTAAAAAGGAAAACCTAATAACTGACATAGGGACCCATGGTTCTGCCCTTCAGCAAAATGGAACACTGTATTTTCGTGCGTAACACGCTTTCAAATTTGAGGTCCCAAAGACTGAAGAGAGGACAAAGATATGAGCTCATTGCCACCACTTTCCTTCTCACTGTTTCTCCATTTTTCATTCTATAAAATTATACCAGGCCGCTGGGCCTCATCTTATATCAGGCCGGTGGGAGTCGAACAAATCTTTTGATATTATTTCCTCTTTCAGGTTTCTACTTTCTCCCCTTCTCCTTTCTTCAATTATGATCACCGAAATGACTTGTTTAGATCTGTGAAATGTTGCTTTCAAATTATTCGTGAAGAGTAGATGACTCTTGCGGTGAGAAGAACCTTGTCTGTTGATGTTTCTATTATATCTTGTTTTAATATACCCAACGCCTATCTCAAGGCTTCGCATTGGATTGATTGCTGCACTCTTTGTTGAAGCTCCTATTATATATGTATTATTCTTTCTTTCTTCTTTCTTTTTTTTTTGTTTTGCCTTTATATATGTATTATTCTTTCTGGTTTTGTGTTTTTACTTTTGTTTGGGTTCAGATTCCAAATCCTTGCGATGGTGCGTCATGCTGATGGAGTTGGGGGTTCTTCAAGTTCTTCCGCTTCAACTAAGAGAAGGAAGTATGATGTGTTTTTGAGCTTTAGAGGGGAAGATACTCGGAAAAATTTTACTGATCATTTGTATGCTGCTTTAAAACGCAAAGGATTGAGAACTTTCCGAGATGACGAAGAACTTGAAAGGGGAGAATCTATTAATCAGGTTTAGTAGAAGCAATTGATGAATCTCATGGTGCAATTGTTGTGCTCTCCCCAAACTATGCTTCTTCAACTTGGTGTTTGGATGAGCTTCAAAAGATAAAGGAAGAGACAAGTCTTCAAGTATTTCCGATATTTCACGGTGTAGATCCTTCTAATGTTAGGAAACAAAAAGGAAGTTTTGCAGAAGCATTCACAAAGCATGAAGAAAGATTTGCTGAAGACAAAATAAAAGTGCAAAAGTGGAGAGATGCTTTAAAAAAAGTTGCTGCTTTATCTGGCTGGGACTCAAAAAATCGGTAACTTCCACTCTCTCATTAATTATCATCTCCTTCTTTTTTTGTTAAAAAAATAAGGGTGTAGATAACTAAATATTCAAATATATCCTAAATTATAGTTTAATCAAGGTCCCCCCCCAAAAAAAAAAAACAAAATGGCAACCCACATCCCCTCTTATTGAGGAGATTGTGGGATCTATTCTACTAAGGATAAGGTGCGTCTTATGCAGGGGGCCTGAGCCCCTAAAATAGGTGGGGGTGCCCTGCATGAAGATTTGACTAAAAAATATTATAAATATCATTTACTTAAATATAAAATACTTTAGTTTATTTTATCTTAATTATATAAACTTTTTATTTATTTTGAAAAAATACATTTAAGTTTAAATTATTAACTTTATTAAAAATATCTTTTAAAAATATTTTTAATTAAAATTTGTACTAAAATAATATTTATTTTCTAATTTAACTTTTATACTCAATTTCTAATTTTGATTAAAATTATTTTCAAAATTTTAAGTGTTTTCTTTTTTTCCTTAATTTTTTCTTGTAAATAATTATTTTTTTACTGTTTTTATCATAATGGGATAAAAGCTTAACATATATATAAAAACATTAAGAATTACAGTAATTTTTTTAATAAATATATATTTGACTAAATGCGTTTATAAATTCAGCCCAACAAATATATTTTTAAATTTATAAATTTTTATTACAAAAATATGTTTAAAAATTTTAAATTACAACTTTAGTTTATTTATATAATCTCTTAAAATGTATTTAAGTATATTTCAATACATGCAATGAAAAAGATAAAATTATACAATTTCGTTAAATAATCATAATTAATAATTAATAAATTTTATAACAATTTAGAAATTTTGAAAATATATGAATTAACATTATTTTCTATTATATGAAAAATTATGTTTTTGACAAATATAAATATTTGAATAATTTTTTATGTCAAATAGAGGTATTTTTGGTAAAACAAAAGTTTAAAAGTTAAATTTAATGGTTAATTAACAATTGACAGGATAAAAATAATGTATAAGATGCATTACAATTTTGAGGGGGTTTTATTTATGTTTTCAAAATAGAAATGATGTTTATGTACGTAATTGAGGTAAAACCAAGGTATTAAAAAGTAGAACGGTCAATAAGTCTATTTAATCAGTGGTTTGGATTTGGGCTCGGTTAGGATATATAAGTGGTAGGGAAAACCATTTTTTCTGGTCGCCCTTTGCTAAGCTAATATTAAAGTATAACCTATTGAAGCTCAGACAATTCTCCACTCACTAACCTAACGCTCACAAGAAACAAATCAAACCTGAAACTTAAACGCTCCTCATGAAACTTCCGTAATTGGATTAAAATCTACATAAATATCAAGATTTAGTGATAAAAATAATATTTAAATAAAAGATGTAATATGTTTCCAATTGAACTCTATCTAAAAAATAAAAAAAAACAATTAATATTAGCAGTAAAATACACATAAGAATTAAAAGAATAAATAAACAATTATATAGTTGGGAAAATAACAAAAAAACAAGTTAGAAATTGTAGTATTTCAATTTTGGCATCTAAAAGTTTAAAATCTCAAGAAAAAAAATAACGCATGATCTGATATTTTACAAATATAGTAACTGATTAAAATATTCTTGTGTCCGATTTTTTACAAAAAAAATCAAATTTGTCGTTGTTAGTATATTTCTTGTTATTGGTTATTCAATATTTATCATTATTAATTTACAACTTATTAATAAATAACTTGTTATTATCAGTATATCTTTTCTCATTTATTATTTAATACTTGTTATTACTAATTCACAATTTGTTAATAAATGTTTCGATATAAGGACATTTTGTCATTTAACTATATCTACACAATATCAAATCAAGTATCACTTTTTTGTTTTTGAAATTTTAATCTCCTAAGTACTTGAATCGAAATGTAATAATTTTTTACTTCTTTTTTTTGTCGTTTTCTCTATATAATTTGCATAACTTTATATTAGGGGTGAAAAAAAAAAATCTTTCCCCTGCTTCTCCACTGGGCGCCAACAGAGTATATTACATAATAATAATATGAGTTTTCAATTTCCAAATGACTTGGGACCTAAAAAGCAAAAATGAGTTTATATAGAAAAGTGTGAGAGAAGGATGTGACATATCACTGTTGAATCAATAAAAAGGCAATAAATCGTGACCATCCGTTTGAAATGAAGGGCGGCGATACAAACACTCCTCTTCCTTAGCACAGCCCTTTCAGTTCCAAATTCCAAGTTCCAGCGAAAAGGTGTTTTTGAAAAAACTATTTTTTAAGTAAAACGAGATAAATTTTTTTATATATTTTTATTTTGTACATTATAAAAATATTTTTACCCCTAAATCGAAAACCTCGTGCTCTTGCAACCTGGCTTTACGTTTTAGAAAGTCGAAGAAATGTGCGAGGGACTCGGCGTTTACCCAGAAAGAAGACCGGCTCAATAAGATGACGAGGCCAAGGGTCCGAATGGTTTTTTCTCTCTCTGTTTTTTTTTTCTTCTCAATTCTTCATCTTTTTTTTATCTTCATCTTTCTTTCATTTCTCCGGTTGTGTTCTTTTTTCCGCTGACGTTTGGGACTAAAACAGAAGGGTGATTAACGTTTTTATCTTTTTATTTAAATCCAAAATATAAATAAGTATCCTTAATTTTTATTGTTTGATATTTAACCCCTAAAAATATTTAGTAGATGACATGCAATTTTTACTAATTTATTTAAATTTAAAACTCATAATTACATCAAGAAATATTATGGAATTCTGCCAATAATAACTCTAGTCCCAATCTCACCCAATCGTATGGTTCTTTTAGCCTACCCTAGCTAGCAAGTCCTCCCATTTTGCAACGTCTTTATTCATCTTTTTGTCATTTTGTATATATAAAAAAAATCCATCATTCAAGCTTGCTTGTTTAGAGTCTGTTAATATCAATCTAGATTCTTTATTTTTATATGAGAAATGCATCACCTAATGTCATTGGCTTCCCAGAATGCAAATACTCCATATCCCAGAAGCTGCGTTTTGGCACTTGAGATTAATTTTTAATTAGGGTGTGTTTGGTATGAGGGATTTGGGAGGAAAGGAAAGGAAGGGAAGGGGAAGGATTTTAATCATTTTTCTTTGTTCAGCAACACACAAATTTTAAGAGGGGAGGGAAAATTTTTTAAAAAAATTTCTTCTCTCCCCTTTTCAACCTCTCCTCCAAAATTGGGAGGATTTGGAGGAAAAAGGCAATATTTTACCATGTTGTGACTATTATATCCATATTTTGCCATGTTGTAACTATTATGCCCATATCTTAAATGAAATAAGGTCAAAATTGTCCATGTTAAAATATTTTTCTCTCCCCTCCCATCATAAACCAAACAAGGTAATATTAAAACTCTTCCCCTCCTCTCTTTTTTTATAAATCCAAACAAGCTCATATTAAAATCCTTCCACTTTCCTTCCCTCCCCTTCATTCCATTAAAATCCCTCCCTTATCTTCTTTTTATTGAGCCAAACAACCCTTAGAGTCTTCAAAATCAGTTTGCTCGCTTAGGCCTATTTGGTTTGAGGGGACGGTGGGATAGGGAAAGGAAGGGGAGGTTTTATCCTCACCTTGTTTGATTTGATTAAAAAAGAAGAGAGGAAAGGATATTTAATTAATCCCTTGTTTGGTTCAAGGAGGGAGGAGATGGGAGGGATAGTAATAATCAATTTACCATTTTACCCTTACATATTAGTTTATATTTTTTATTGATATATTAATATTATACAAATTAATTTACATTTTACTTTAAATTATATAATTTAATGAAAACTCAGTCTTATCATGTTAATATATGCATTAAAAATTGGTACAGTAATTTTTTATTCTAATTAATATAATAATATATTTGAAATAATCAAATTAACAAATTTTATATGCTCTAAGAAAAATGAAATTTTATTCTCTTTAGGCTATCCTTTTTTCAGTTTTAAAATATTTTTAATAAATAATATATTTATAAAAAACAATTAATTTTATAATTTTATAATTTCTTATTTAAATAATTTTTTATTTTTAATTAATTTTTGTAATAATATATTTTTATTTATAATAATTTATATTTTTTATTTTTTACTTAAGATAATATATTTTTATTTGAAATAAATATTATACGAATATATTTTATGAGTAGTAGTGGAATATTAAAAAAACTATAACGATATAATGACCCAAAAATTTAACTTCCCTCTAAAAACCCCCAATTTGAGGGGAGCTAAAATGGAAGGGGAGAGGAGGGGGAGGGGACATTTTGGCTTCCCTCCCCTCCCCTCCAACCAAACAAACCCGCGAAGGAGAGCGAATAAGGCGATGTGTAGGATTAATCAATTCTCAATTGAGTTTTCTTTCATGTCCTAGAATTTCAGAACCTTGCTAGCCAGCTAAACCAAGACAAGGTGGGAATGCCCGAAAGAGCAAAATGATTAGGCAAGAGTAGAATTAGGAATAATTATTAGTAGAATTACAAAAATGCTCTTTAGTGTAATTATGAGTTTAAAATTAGGATAAATTAGTAAAATAATAAAATTATATGCACATCTATTCTATGAGATTTAACCGTCTTTTTAATGGTAAAGGGTTAAATGTCAGACAATGAAAGTTGAGGGCGTGATTTTTAAACTTGCAAAGGTAAGAGATGTTGTATGTAAGAGAATTAAAATTAGGAGGAGTTATTTATATTTCGGCCTTTATTTAATTGTAGACCTGTGTTTATACTTCTTGGTGAAATAGATTTCTAGTACAACTGTAGTACTTTATTGGTCGTAAATGATTTAGGTTTTGCAATTAAACTCAATTAATGATGGAATTCTGAAATGGTCATTTTCTTGAATATATATATATATATATATATATAAACACATACATACAATATATAGTAAAATTACAACACAATAATTATTATGTTTTTGACGGTCGAAAACGTTAATGGCGTTAAATTTGAACTTTTAATCTGACAATGTGTTCTGTGAAAAGTTGCTTAAATAAAATTAAGGAAAAAAATACTCAAATATAAATAAAACGGATTACCAGAAAAGAGGAGCTCAAACTATGATGTGTTAATTAAATGATTTGAATATCTAGGAGTTATTAATGTGTGGACAAATAAACATAATCGTCTGTGTCTGTAAATACTAGAGGCAATGTACAAACTCTTCTATAAATGAAATTATCGCCTGTTCCCAACTAATTTAAACTACGTTTCATGGTAAACTTAAAACTGCTAAATTTGTGGTCATGTTTTCTTCACATCTCACATTACCTAGTTTTTTTTTTGGGATTGTTTATGCAAAAAAATTTACACTTTATAATTTTATTTTCATATGCAGGTATGAAACAGAATTCATTGAAAGCATTGCTGATGAAATCGGGTCAAAGTTACTTGATAAATCAGCATCTGATCTTGGCAAGTTAATTGGAATTGAACCAAAATTAGATGAATTGAATTCAATCATAGCAAGGGAATCAGAAGAAGTTGGGTTTATAGGAATATGGGGTGCAGGAGGCGTAGGCAAAACAACTCTTGCTAGAGCCTTTTATGAGCGAGAACGAAAGCGAAAGAGCAAAAACTTTGAGATTCACTGCTTCCTTGATAATATTAGAGAGGTATGTGAAAAAGATGGTTTGATTTCGTTGCAAAGAAAACTTCTTTTATCTTTGTACAAAAGGAGTATAGAAGTGGCTGATTTTTATGAAGCAATGGAGTTAATAAAAAGGAAGTTAACCGACAGAGAAATTCTACTTGTCCTTGATGATGTGAGTCATGTTAGCCAACTTGAGAAGTTGGCTCCAAGGCAAGGATGGTTCAGCAAAGGGAGCATAATAGTGATAACAACAAGGGATAAGCATTTGCTATCATCATATGGTGTATCTGATAGTGCTATATATCACATTGAATTCTTGAGTGATAGCGAGTCCCTTGAACTTCTCATTCAAAATGCCTTTAAAGAAGGGCAACCTAATGAAGATTATTTGAACCTTGCTAGAACCGTCATTGAATATGCTGGAGGCCTTCCTTTAGCACTCGAAGTGTTAGGTTCATTTCTTTGCAAAAGAACGATAGAGGAATGGGAAGATGCACTAGCTAAGTTCGAGAAATGTCTTCCAGAGGACATTTCCAAGATACTTGAAGTGAGTCTTCACGGATTAGAGCTTAATGAGAAGACTATATTCTTGGATATTGCTTGCTTTTTCAATGGGATGGACGAAGATCATATCATACAAATTTTAGAAACATTGGATAAGGATCTTCACCCAAAAATTGGAATAAGGGTTCTTATTGACAAATCACTAGTAATTAATTATGAAGGGCATTTGCGGGTGCATGAAATTCTGCAAAATATGGCTAAACATGTTGTCTATCAAGAATCATCTGGTGATGCCAGCAAGCTTTCTAGGATATTGTCCTTGGATGATGCCAATCATGTATTAGGAGGAAATAAGGTGACGTTCCAAAGTTCTTGTGTTTGTGCACTCTTATAATAATTTATTGCATGGCTTTTATACATTTTTACCTTGACTTGTTGTTTTATAGGGAAGAAGCAACCCGGGGAATAATGCTAACATTAGAAAAGTCATGTGATGCATTTTGGGATCCTGAAGCCTTCTCAAAACTGAGTAATCTCAAGTTACTTATCATTTCAAGTCACTCATATGTTTCACATTGCCAACTGAATCTTCCGCTTGGACTCAAGTCTCTTTCCAAAGAGTTGAAAATCATAGAATGGGAGGGGTATCCATTATTTTATTTGCCAAGTCAACCTCAACTCAATCAACTTGTTGTGCTAAAAATGCGACATAGCAAGTTAAAAGAACTATGGAGAGGAAAACAGGTAACTATAGTCCTTTTATTTAAATTGTTTATCCACAATTTAGTAAATTATAATTATAATTAGTCTCTGGTTTGTGATCTATTCTTTCTTTTTCTTTTTTCCCTTATTGTTAGTCTCTTCGAAGCTTGAAGTCCATTGATCTATCTCATTCAGAATACCTCATCAAAACCCCGAATTTTGATGGAATTCCTCATCTTGAAAAGTTGATTCTTCAAGGGTGTTCTAACTTGGTTAAAATTCACCAGTCTCTTGGGCAACACAAGAAACTTGTCACTGTTGACTTGAAAGATTGCAAAGAAGTTAAAACGCTTCCAGAAAAATTTGAGATGAATAGCTTGGAGACTTTTATTCTATCAGGTTGTTCAAAAGTTAGAAAACTTCCTGAGTTTGGAAAAGATATGACATGTCTATCGAAGCTTGATTTAGAGAAGACTGCTCTAGCCAAACTACCTCAATCGTTGGGTAATTTGATTGGTCTCGTTGAATTAAATTTGACAAACTGCAAAAAGCTGGTCTGTCTTCCATGTAGTGTTAGTAAGTTGAAAGCTCTGAAAGTTATCAAATTGTCTCAATGCTCGAAGTTTTCAAGGCTGCCAGAGAATTTGAATGAAAATGAAGCTTTGGAAGAGCTGGATTTGAGTGGGATTGCTATACAGGGTTATCATTTAGTGACTACAATAGCGAAACACAATCTTCATCATCATGGAGTTGCTTATCCCTTCTTCAAAGGCCTTCAAGCTCCAAAAAGTTTTTGTTGCCGCCGTCTTTGTCGTTCTTGAAAGGATTAAACTTAAGTTTTTGCAATCTCCATGATGGATCACTTCCTGATGACATCAGCATGTTATCATCATTGGAAATTTTAGATCTAAATGGAAACAATTTCATTGACTTACCATCTGGTCTCATTTCCAGTCTTTCGAAGCTTAAAGGTATTGCTCTTTGGAGTTGCCCAAGGCTTCGGTCTTTGCCGCAACTTCCGTCAAATCTATCACGTATAGGGGCTGAAGGTTGTTCATCACTAAAACATTACGGATGTGCAGATCAATTATGGGATTTCATTGAATCATTTCAACCTCAGGTTTATTTTATTTGTCTTTAATTGTTCTTTCACCTCTATCATTTTACTTCTTTAACACGCAAAATTGTTTCTTATAGGTTCACAACCATTTAAATATGAAGTCAGCAATTATAAGAGGGGATTCAGAAATTGTGAGTTTTTAGAATCACCTGTTTTTTTCTTAATTTCTTTGACAATAAATATATAGTTTATTTTACTTGTACGTATATATTGCCATTTCTTACGTGTTAATCAACATACTTCTGATACAAACAATCTGTTTTTTTTTTTTTGCTTTTTTTTGCCCCAGTTTTTTTCCCTCCGTCCACGTTGGCGCTCATTAACAATTCCAGGCAGCAGAGTACCATCATGGTTTTATAATCAAAACTACTTTTGCGCGAAAGAATTCTGGAGGTGTCCAAATAATGTGTCGTTCATAATAAATATATCCCCTGATTATTGTGGTTCACGTGAATGGTGGGGCATAGCCATATGCTTAGTCATAGAACACGATCTCGCATTTGGAAGGGGTGGGATGGAATTTTTTGGAGTTGCAGATTTCCTAATGATGAATTTCCAAACTCGTATTGTTGGCATAGTCTTTATCTACATCCGGCTGAGAGTCCTCTGCTTTATATAAAATATATTCCTTATTCCTCTTTGGTTGTCAATGGACTTCAAATGGTATTTTTCTCTAAGAATACAATGGAAAACAAGTCACCAAGGATGAAAATAAGCAAGTGTGGGTGGCGAGCGGTGTGTAAAGAAGATGTTGAAGCATGGCGAAGAACAGGGGACGAAGGTTGTAGTATCATCAATAACTACGTGAAGATTGATCCAGACATCAACAGTGGAGGTTATAGTCCCCGGCCGAGACCTGATGATTGTATTGTAGAAGTGGATAGCGCCTATTCTCATTCAGATGACAAAGCAGCTTGTGGAGGCATTCTTAAAGATGGCAACAATTGTATGAAGGAGGCTTTTCTTCTGAAATTAAGCGGCGGAGATACCCTCACAGCCAAACTATGGGGTTGCTTGATGGGTCTCAAAAGAGCTTAGGACGCTGGTATTAGAGGTGTTGTCTTGAGAAGCGACTCCGCTGAGGCTGTTCGATTGATCAAATTTGAAGTCCCTGAGACGCACAAGGATATTGCTCTCATCATGGAAATCAAAGGGATGTTAGAGTGGGATTGGTTTGTGGATATCCAGGTCTTTCACAGAGACGGCAATGGCATTGCTGAATTACTTGCTAAAAGAGCACTTAATGGAGCAATGGGTCTGCAAATACTGGGCCCCAGGACAATTATGAAAATATTACAGGCCACTGATGTTAAACAACCCGAAGTTGAGAAAGATGGAGGTTATACTCAATGCTCCAGACATCATGATCAGTCCGTTGTTGAAGAAGATGAGTCTATACTTCCAAGGTACGTAGATCAAGCCTTCTGGTTTTAGATTAAAATTTATATTTTATATTAATGCATGCTTGATGGATATTTAAAATTTTCCTGGATACATTAATTTAATATAATCTATGAAGAAGGTTTTTACGTCATTTGTATGCATTAAAGACTATAGAAAAGGATTCAGGAGGAAGTGTTAATATATATACGATCCAATGGCCGTTGGTCAACTATCCATTATGCATATTCACTGTTCTTGTTTTGTTTTAAGCAAGTGCGAATGGCCTGTGTTGTGTAGAAATGTTCAAAGATGGCAAAAATCCTGTAATGGCCTTAAAAGTAATGTAAAAGACCGATTCTTAATATAAGAGTTAGTTGAAGATTGAATTTGGTCTTACATGTGAGACTGCAATTCACTTTGTCTCCCAAATTTATTATTTTTTCCCCCTAGAAGATCCCTATTGGTCATAAGGCGTCGTTTCCATCAAAGGATAGTTCCAGTGCATATGATTAAAAAAAGTAATTTAAGAAAGTCAATACATATTTGTTATAATTAAGCAACTTAACTAATTTTTTTAATCTCTTCAAATTAGTTATTTAGGTCTCATACTAAAAATCAGAGGTATTAATTATTTAATATTTTGAGTATGTGTTGTAAATTTTTAATAAGGTCGATTGACAGTCTAGGACAAACAATTTTCATGGTTTGCTGTGAGCCCTACCGATGTATGAGAGAAATTTTTATCATTTCAATTACCATGTCTTTACACACACACACTTTGCAATCACCATATTGTCCTTTTTTGCGTGTATATATATGCTTTCATGATATTTTTCTCGGCTTGTTACGTTGAAGGGAGAGGAGAAAAAGAGCGAAGCAACCTATGGAGAATTAGAGAAAGGGGATCTCAGTCGCACTTCCTATCAACCTCCATCCTTCTTATTCACCGCCGTCGGCCTCTTCTTTGCTTGCTATTCTTGAGAAATCATCGTCATTTTTCTCCTCCTGCTGTTGCTGTCTATCACCTTGGTGGTGTGGGGTGAGCAGTTCGCCTCTTGTTTCTTCTTTCCAAGTAAGGAATATAATCATCAAGAGCTGCTTCTTGATGATTCGTTTGAAGCTGGCATTGCTCTGTGTGCGCTCCTCTGTTCCTCCGCATCTCTGTTTTGCTCATTAGGTGTGCCCTCTTTTTATTCTTCTTTAATTGTTTCTGTAAGTGTTAATGTTTGAAATAGGAGAAACGAATTGAATTTGGGTGTCTCAACAAGGAAGGCAAAGCTTTTTCTCCATTTAATGCATTTTTTTTCATTTGGACTTCACTTAATCTATTCTCCTCCTTTTGTCACTTTCTCTATTTTTCTATATATTCTCTTTTATCGTTTTTATTGTTTATTATAAGGAAAAGCAAAAATATATTTCTTAGCTATATATTATTTTTTATTGGCAAAAAAAAAGCTATATATTATTTTTAATTAATTTTAACTAATTTCTAGTTGTACAAAAATTAATTATTTAAATCTTAGAATAAAACAAGACAGAGTACCGATTAAAACAAGGAAGAAGTTCTTTCCGTAAGAATTTATTGTTGCATCGTGTGAATGTGACCCTCCTCCAAATGCCATGTTAAGAATTCCTCTTTTTTTTTTTTAATTTTCTTTTAGGGGGGAATTACTATGAAATTCTAAGTAAGGAATATAATCATTAAAAAGTCCTAATAATAATATAAGTAGCTTGTAACGACAGATAGTAAATGATAATTGCTTACTTGTTATTAAAACTAACTGATAATTTTTTTTTTTTTTAGACCTCATTGTAATTCTTCCTTTCTTCTAATTTTACAGTTTTCTTTCAAATAAAAATGCATCGTATACACTGGTGACATTTATATCTTCTTGAGTCATAAGCTGAGGAGTGATGTTGATCAAAATTTGGATATCAGTTTACGAAACTCAAGGAAACAGTACGAGATGATCGAGATCGTAATTACTATTTTCCCCTAGTCCAATCATGATTCGATGGCAAAGCCTTATTGTGCATCAAGGGAAATAATCCATCAATAAATTTTACATTATTACTTCAACATGGATGCTTAAATCTCTCAAGTTTACGGAATATGATCATTTCGCAAACTCAAAACAAGAAGCAGAGTTTCAAAACTCTTGCTATTTTGCACATAATGTTTCTAATAAATTTGTGATTATTAACGTAGGATAGAAAATATGCATGCCTGCCTGCTATTTTTTTTTATATTCTGAGTAGAGAGGTTTCAAATAGTAAAAGTATAATTATGTGAAAATATATAATAAATTTAATATAATTTCCACACAAAACTACTCGGCACCATTTTTTGCCAATAAAATATCTTTTTTTGCTTGAGTCAGAATCGTGATCACTTTCACAACAAATTAAGGTTAATGACTCAAAATTTGATGTTTTAAATATAATTTCCACAGCACAAAGGCTAGATATTATTAGAGGGTGCAATGATTTTAGCTTGAAGCGTGTCTTTAATAATGATTGATGTGGTGCTTTGTCTTCAAAACCGCAGCTACATGAAGCTGCCATATAAAACGCTCTCATAAGTTTTTAAAAATAAATAAATAAAAGGATCAATTATATATGCTTTAAACAACACAGGGAGTCAGAAACAAGGACACAAACATAAAAGGCAATATTGCTTCATATATCAAGCCCAATACCACCGCAGAAAAAAACCTGATGAACAACAAACACCCACTAAAGAACAGAGTAAAAGTGTAAAAAAAAAAAAAAATTCATCCAATCTGATATAGGTTCTAAGCTAAATCAGGCTCTTGCATGCGAACCTGTTCAATATCTAAGACAAAGGAAAACTAACCACAATCATCCCAATAATGTAGTCTTAAAAATTTTCTAATCCTAGAGTCCCTATGTACACTGTTTAGCTTGTTAAAGCCCTCAAGCCTCAGTCTTTCAGAACAGTTGGGTGACACCTTCTTGGAGGAGTTTTTGGGCTTAATAATGGCTTTGTATAATGGAACCAAGCAAAAGTATATGGTTACTTTGTTTGCCCCTATTTTTTCACCAAAAAAAAAAAGAGGCAAAGAATAATATGGCGAAAGCAAATAATTTCTCATATAGCATATATTCTTTATTCAGTTGAATATTAACACTCCAGTACCCTGTGACAGGAGGAGGAGGAGGAATCTTGATTGTAAGGACCACCGGTGCAAATGGTGATTTATAAGCTTTTAAATTAGTTTTTCTTATGCCGAACAATGTGAGAACCACACTGAAAAAAGAGATAAACTACAAAGACTTTTAAATTAGTTTTTTTTCCCAAAAAGTATTCTATCCGTACCTATTATAAGATTTAAATAATCAAATTGCATAACTTAAAAAAAAACTGTTAAAATTAGTTAAAAGTAAGAGATATACTTTTTATTTAAAAAATATCTTTATTTGTAAGTAGTGAGAGTAGGGAAAAAAAGATGAGAGAGAATGTATGAAAAAAATAATGAAAGAGCACATTAACGAAGGGTGAAATCGTAAAAATATATTTAATATTCAGACAAGTCTAAAAGATACTTTATAAAAAAAAAAATGAACCAATGCAAAATTTAAATCTTATAATAAAAAATGGATGGAGTATAACGTCCTCGCATCCTCTGAATATTTCTCATTACTCCAACGCCCAAACTACAGTCTGTTTATCGGCCATTCTCTCATCCTTTTTGTTAGTCTCTAGATGGCTTTTTTGATTATTGGGCTTTTATATTCAGTGTGGCGCTGTAAAGGGAAAGAGGAAAATGTGTTTAATTGATTCACTTTCTAGTTTCTACTACTTCCACTTTCAGTTTCCTTTGCCCGAGACTTCTCATTGCCTTGTCCAAAGCCTCCAGGATGATGCTACGATTTGCTTCCCATGCCATTAAATAAAAGGACCAAAAAAAGAAAAGGAAAAAAATGTTAATCTTTCAACTTGGCAATAATAACCAAAATGAGCCGATTGTTTGAGCGGATTAAAAAAATTTCACTGCTTCGCTTTTATTTTTTAGAGATGACGGACTGTCTTTGTAAAATATTTGAGAGTTTTGGAATAGTTTAGAGTTTCTTCTCATTGTCAAAGGGAAAAACCACATACATCTTCCAAAGACTAGTTTCTCTATCTTATTTCCTTACCCAAAAACAGGGGGCCATAAGTTTGCAGCCCCACAAAGAAAAAACTACTACCGGTTTTTAAGATAGAAGCTAGAAAACTAATTTGTGAATATTAACAAAATTAGTTTAGTTAGCTATTTGTAGTAAATATATGTTATTTTTTCTAAAATATTCTTAATAATCATGTGTATTGAAACAATTATTGTAATCATCATAGAGATTACTTGGAGACAAAATAGATAAATATAAAAGACAAAGTAAATTAGAGTCTTATATTTAAGACCAAATTGAATTCTCAACCAGTTCTTATATTAAGAACAGGAGGTACTATATGGTTTATAAGTTCTAAGAGGTTTTTTTATCCAATAAAGCTAGGGTTTTGAAATTTGACTTTTTATGAGTCTCATATAGGTGAATTCTCTCACCGCATAGGCTAATTTGTTGGGATTGAACCTTTTTTTTGAAACTTGCGTTTTGTTCCTCTCTCTTTGAATGTGAACCCGAGGAGTAAATTGGAAATTAAGAGAGGAATGCTCTGGTCTTCGCTTCTTCCGTTGGATTCCAAAACAAAGCAACGTATATTAGGGGACTCATAAGTCGTGCAGCCTAAAACACGATGCTAAAATAAAAGCAAGTCTTTCCAGAGTCTTTTTGGGCTATTTCTCACATATCCATACTTGTAAAATCGAAGCTAATAAAGCACAGAGGTAGGGTCACTTGGTTCTGTCCCTCGGCAAATTAAAATGGAAAGCAGTAGTTCCGTCCGTAACGGGGTTTGAAATTTGAACGCGCAGAGACTGAAGAAAAGAGAAGACTTGAGCTCATTCCCACCACTTTCCTTCTCACTGTTCCTCCATTTTTCTTTCTATAAAATTTGTACCAGGCTGCTGGGCTTCATCTTATATCAGGTCGGTCGGAATCGAACAAATCTTTCGATATTATTTCCTCTTCCAGGTTTCCACTTTCTCCCTCTCTCCTTTCTACATTTATGATCACCGAAATGACCTGTTTAGATCTGTGAAATTTTGCTTTGAAATTATGCGTGAAGAGTGAATGAATCTTGCGTTAAGAAGAACCTTGTCTGTTGATGTTTCTATTATATCTTGTTTTCTTCAGTGAAATGGATTGTTTCTGTTATAGGTCTTCGAGCATTTTGTGATTTTGAATTTTTACTTTATTTGTTTTAATATGCCCAATGCCTATCTCAAGGCTTTGCATTGGACTGATTGCTGCACTCTTTGCTGAAGTCCCTATTATATATGTACTCGTCCGGTCCTTAATATAAGACCTATTTAACTAATTTGATTAGATTAAAGAAGTTAGGTAAGTTAGTTAATTATAAGAAATGTGACCCGTTTTTTCTAAAATACCATAATCATCTTTTTTAATATCCCCTCTTCTTCTTCTACTTGATTATAATTGAGGGAGTATTCATAGGGGTAATTTAGAGCAAATTGATAAATATAAGAAATGAGTCTTATATTTAGGATCAAAACTAACTCAACAATTAGATCATATATTAAGGACCGGAGGAGTATTATTCTTTCTTTGTTTTTTTTGGCCTTTATATATGTGTTATCCTTTCAGTTTCTTGTGTTTTTACTTTTGTTTGGGTTCAGATTCCAAACCCTTGCGATGGTGCGTGACGTTGCCGGAGTTGGCTGTTCTTCAAGCTCTTCTGGTTCAACTAAGAGATGGAAGTATCATGTGTTTTTGAGCTTTCGAGGGGAAGATACTTGGAAAAATTTTACGGATCATTTATATGCTGCTTTAGAACGCAAAGGATTAAGAACTTCCCGGGATGAGGAAGAACTTGAAAGGGGAGAATCTATTAATCCAAGTTTAGTACAAGCAATCGAAAACTCTCGTTCTGTAATTATTGTGTTCTCTCCAAATTATGCTTCTTCAAGTTGGTGTTTGGATGAGCTTCAAAAGATCCTGCAGTTAAAGGAAGAGACAAGTCTTCAAGTGTTTCTGATATTTTACGGTGTAGATCCTTCTGATGTTAGGAAACAAGAGGGAAGTTTTGCAGATGCCTTCATAAGGCATGAAGAAAGATTTGCTGAAGACAAAATAAAGGTGCAAAAGTGGAGAGATGCTTTAGAAAAAGTTGCTGCTTTCTCTGACTGGGACTCCAAAGATTGGTAATTTTCACTTCTCTCAATAATTATCATTTCTCTTTTGTGGTTGAAAAATAAGGGTGTTGATATTCAAGTGTACTCTATATTATTATTTCATTGAGGTTTTTTCTTATGGCAACCCACATCTTCTCTTATTGAGGAGATTGTGGGATCTATTCCCCGAAGGATAGGTGTGTCTTGTGTCGGGCGAGTGAGTAGGTCCCTCCCTAAAATGGGTAGGGGGTGAAAGTAGACTGTTTGAAGCTTTAACCGACAAATATTATAAATGCCATTTGCTTAAAACTAGAATACTTTAATCCATTTTACCTTGATTACATTTGCTTTTTTACCTATTTTGAAAACATACACTTTAATTTAAATGGTTAATTTTGTAAAGAATAATTTAAAAAGATATTTTTAATTAAAATTTATACTAAAATAATATTTATTTACTAATTTATCCTTCATCATATTAAATTCTTAATTTTGGATAAAATTATTTTGAAGAATTTAAATGTTTTCTCTTTCTTTATCTTAATTATCTCTTACCAATAAATATTTTTCTAATGTTTTTATCATATTGGGATAAAAGCTTAAGTAATTTAATTATTATGGATATTAAAAAGTTTATTAAGAATTTCAATAATTCCTTTAATAAATATACACTTCACTAAATGTTTTTATAAATTCACTCCAAAAAAATGTGTTTATAAATGTTTATCACAAAAATAGTTTAGAAATTTTAAATTACAAATTTAAGTTATTAATATAATCTCTTAAACTCAAATTATTTATTATATGTATTATGAATAAAATAAGCTTTTGAAATATGATCTTAGACATTTTAAAAAAAATCTAAATAAATATATATCAATACATGTAATAAAAAAAATTATACAATTTCATTATATAATCAAAATTAATAATTAACTAATCTGATGACATATTAGAATGTTTGAAAACATATGCAGTGGAATTATTTCCCATTATAAAAAATTATGCTTTTGACAAATATAAATATTTAAATAATTTTTATGCTAAATAAAAATATTTTAGTCTCAACAAATGCTTAAAAGTTAAACTTAACCATCAACTAACTATTAATAGATGAAACAAAATCTCAAATATAGAAGAGAGATTTATGCAAGATACATTGCAATTTGAATGGAGGCTTAAGTATTGTTTAAAAAATATGTGATATTTTTTTAATTAAGATAAAACAGAAGAGGTGATTAGTAATCGGGGAGACTAATGTGATGGTTCTTATAGTTTTATCTGATTTGGAGTTAGGTCCTACTTTTTTTTTTTCTTTTTTTTGAAATCTTTATAATTTATTATATTAAATGAGCAGTCAAAAATACTCTCACCGCTATTAGTGTAGCGTGACATGACATTAAAAAGGCTTGCTTTCTCTTTCTTTCCAATGCCAATAATGAGCTTTTCTTTCTCTTCGTTCCACGTGAAAGCTTGTGGCTCTCTCTCTCTCGTTAATCAAGGGCCAACCACACCAGTCGATAAGGAGAAGAAAAGCTCCTTCTTAAACTACATTCACACACTGGAAGCCAGCTCATTGAAAAAGTTGAAAACATCTCCATATTTGACGTTCTACTGCTCGGCTTCGTATCTACGCGGTTAAAATGCCTTTAATATCATTGACGTGTATGAATTTGTTTACATATATATCCCCAACGGCATAGAAGCAGTGCGTTGATGCTAATGGAGAGGTGAATACAAGTTAGGCCTTTCTTATCCTTGTCGACGGGAGACTGGTGTGGTTGGCCCTTGAGGGATGAGAGAGAGAGAGAGAGAGAGAGCCTCAAGCTTTTACTAGGAAGAAGAGAAAACAAGTCCATGCAGCCTTTTCAATGCCATGTCACCACTGAAATGGTCATTTTCTTGAATATATATTAGTAAAATTAGATAATAATAATTATTATTATGTAATTCAACAATTAAAAAATTAATATTAATAATTTATAATTTCTCTAAAGTTTGAAATTTCATTGTTTATTAACAAATAATTAATAGTTGTTATTATTTTTTGATAGTTGAAGACGTTACCGTACAGCATTAGATTTTAACTCTTGTGAAATGTTGCTTGAATAAAATTCAGAAAAACTATTCAAATAATAAAATGTAATGCCAAAAAAAAAAAAAGAAACTCAACCTATAATGTATTAATTAAGTAACTTCAATATCTAGGAGTCAAAGTGCGTGGACACACACGCATAATCGTGTATATCTGCAAATAATTATCTCCTATCCCCACTAAGTCAAACTAAGGTTCACGGAAAACTTAAGATTGCTACATTTGTAGTCATGTTTTTATTGTTTATGCAAGAACTTTAAAATTCAATTGACTTAAAACCATCACGCTATTTTCATGTTAAAAAAATCATTTTATAATTTTATTTTCTTATGCAGGTATGAAAGCGAATTCATTGAAAGCATTGCTGAAGAAATGGGGTCAAAGTTACTTGATAAATCAGCATCTGGTCATGGCAAGTTAATTGGAATTGGGCCAAAATTAGACAAATTGAAGTCAATTGTAGCAAGGGAATCATAAGGAGTTGGGTTTATAGGAATATGGGGCACAGGAGGTGTAGGCAAAACAATTCTTGCTAGAGCCTTTTATGAGCGGGAGCGAGAGCACAAAAACTTTGAGATTCACTGCTTCCTTGATAATACTAGAGAGGCATGGGAAAAAGAAGGCTTGATTTCATTGCGAAGAAAACTTCTTTCTTCTCTAGATAAAAAGAGTATGGAAGTAGCTGACTTTTATGAAGGAATGGAGTTAATAAAAAGCAAGTTGACTGACAGAAAAATTCTACTTGTCCTTGACGATGTGAGTGATATTAGGCAACTTGAAAATTTGGCGCCAAAGAAAGGGTGGTTCAGCGAAGGGAGCATAATAATAATAACAACTAGGGATAAGCATTTGTAATCATCACACAGTATATCTGCTGTGTATGAATTCAAATTATTGAGTGATAAAGAGTCTGTTGATCTTTTCCTTGAAAAAGCTTTTAAAGAAGAGCATCCTAATGAAGATTATTTGAAACTTGCTAGAACCGTCATTAAGTTTGCTGGAGGCCTTCCTTTAGTGTTCACAGTGTTAGGTTCATCTCTTTGCAAAAGACCAATAGTGGAATGGAAGGATGAACTAGCTAAGGTCAAGCAAATTCCTCTAAAGGACATTTTGAAGATACTTCAAGTGAGTTTTGATGGACTGGACGATCAGCAGAAAACCATATTCTTGGATATTGCTTGCTTTTTCAATGGGATGGACAAAGATCATGTCATACGAATTTTAGAAATTTTGGATAAGGATCTTTACCCAGGAACTGTGATAAATGTTCTCATAAAGAAATCACTAATAATTAGTTATGAAGGGCATTGGTGGGTGCATGAAATTCTCCGAGATATGTGTAAATATATTGTCTATCAAGAATCACCTTATGATGCCGGCAAGCGTTCCCGGATATTGTCTTTGGAGGATGCCAATCACGTACTAAAAGGAAATAAGGTGACATTATTCCAACGTTCTTGTGTTTATGTGCTTTTTAATATCAATATATTCCATAACTTTAAAATACATTTTGACCGTGGCTTGTTGTTTTACAGGGGACAGAAGCAATCCGAGGAATAGCGCTAACATTGGAAAAGTCATGTGATGCATTTTGGGATCCTAAATCCTTCTCAAAGATGAGTAATCTTAGGTTACTTATCATTTCCAGTCATTCACATGTTTCACATTATCAATTAAATCTTCTGCACGGGCTCAAGTCCCTTTCCAGTGACTTGAAAGTCATAGAATGGGTGAGGTATCCTTTGTTTTATTTGCCCAGTCAGCATCAACTCTATGAACTTGTGGTACTAAAAATGCAACATAGCAAATTAAAAAAACTTTGGAGAGGAACACAGGTAATTACAATCTTTTCATTTAAATTCTTTATCCATAATTTGATAAATTATAATTATAATTAGTGTTTGGTTTTGAGGGCTTATTGTTTCCTCTTTTTCTATTGTTAGTCTCTCCCATGCTTGAAGTCCCTTGATTTATCTCATTCAGAATACCTCATCGAAACCTCAAATTTTGATAGAATTCCTCATCTTGAAAAATTGGTTCTTGAAGGGTGTTCTAACTTAGTTGAAATTCATCAGTCTCTTGGGAAACATAAGTATCTTGTCACTGTTGACTTGAAAGATTGCAAAAAAGTTAAAACCCTTCCAAAAAAATTTGAGATCAATGGCTTGGAGACTGTTATTCTATCGGGTTGTTCAAAAGTTAGAAAACTTCCTGAGTTTGGATGACGCATCTATCTAAGCTTGATTTAGAGAAGACTGCTATAATGAAACTACCTCAATCACTAGGTAATTTGATTGGTCTCGTTGAATTAAATTTGACAAAGTGCAAGGAACTGGTCTGTCTTCCATGTAGTGTTTGTAAGTTGAAAGCTCTGAAAAATTATCAAAATTTCTCACTGCTCAAAGGTTTCAAGGCTGCCAAAGAATTTGAATGAAAATGAAGCTTTGGAAGAGCTTCATTTGAGTGGAATTGCTATAAAAGGGTTATCATTTAGTGACTACAATAGTGAAGGGCAATCTTCATCATCATGGAGTTGTTTATCCCTTCTCCAAAGGCCTTCAAGGTCAACAAATTTTATGATGTTGCCGTCTTTGTCATCATTGAAACATTTACTTTTAACAAACTGCAGTCTCCTTGATGCATCACTTCCCGATGATATCAGCATGTTATCATCGTTGGAATTTTTAGATCTAAGTAGAAACAATTTCATTGACTTACCATCTGACCTCATTTCCAATCTTTCGAAGCACGAAGGTATTGGTCTCCTTGATTGCCCAAGGCTTCGATCTTTGCCGCAACTTCCGTCAAATCTATTAGTCATAGCGGTTGAAGGTTCTTCATTAATGAAACATTACGGATGTGGAGATCAATTATGGGATTTCATTGAATCATTTCAACCTCAGGTTTATTTTATTTGTCTTTAATTGTTCTTTCACCTCAATCATTTTACTTCTTTAACATGGAAAATTGTTTCTTACAGGTTCACAACCATTTGAATATGAACTCAGCAATTATAAGAGGGGATTCAGAACTTGCGAGTTCTTAGAATTACTTGTTTTTCTCTTAATTTCTTTGACAATAAATATATAGTTTATTTGACTTGTACATATATATTTCCATTTCTTACGTGTTAATCAACATACTTCTGATACAAACAATCTGTTTTTTCTTTTTCTTTGTTTTTTTTCCCAGCTTGTTCCCCTCCGTCCACATTCTCGCATATTGGCAATTCCAGGTAGCAAAGTACCATCATGGTTTTATAATCAAAACTACTTTTGTGAGAAAGAATTCAGGTGCTGTCCAAATGTGTCGTTCATAATAAATATATCCCCTGATTATTATGGTTCACGTGAATCGTGGGGCATAGCCATATGTTTAGCCATAGAATAGGATCTCGCAATTAGAGAAGGGCCGGATGTGCTTTGTTGGGGTTGCAGATTTGCTAATGATGAATTTTCAACTTGGCATTATATTCGTCAAGCTTATTTATATACGGCTGGGAGTCCTCAGCTTTTTATGTTGCATATTCATTGTTCCTCTTTGGTTACAAGCGGATTCCAAATGGTATTTTGCTTTCAGAATGAAATAAAAAATAAGTCACCAAGGATGAAAATAAGGTAGTGTGGGTGGCGAGCGGTATGTAAAGAAGATGTTGAAGTATGGCGAAGAACAAGGGACGAAGGTTGTAGTATCATCAATAACTACATGAAGATTGATCCAGACATCAACAATGGAGGTTATAGTCCCTGATGATGTTATTGTAGAAGTAGATGGCGCCTATTCTCATTTAGATGACAACGCAGCTTGTGGAGGCGTTCTTAAAGATGGCAACAATTGTATGAAGGAGGCTTTTTTTCTGAAATTAAGTGGCGGAGATACCCTCACAGGAAAACTATGGGGTTGCTTGATGGGTCTCAAAGGCGCTTGGGACGCTGGTACTGGAGATGTTATCTTGAGAAGCGACTCCGCTGAGGCTGTTCGATTGATCAAATTTGAAGTCCCTGAGATGCACAAGGATATTGCTCTCATCATGGAAATCAAAGGGATGCTAGAGGGGATTGGTTTGTGGATATCCAAGTCTTTCAGATGGGAATGGCATCGCTGATTCGCTTGCTAAAAGAGCACTTAATGGAGCAATGGGTCTGTAAATCCTGGGCCCTAAGACAATGATGAAAATATTGCAGGCTGCTGATGTTACAAGAACTGAAGTTGCGAAAGGTGGAGGTTATACTCAATGCTCCAGACATCAAGGTCAGTTCGTTGTTGAAGAAGATGAGTCCATACTTCCAAGGTACGTAGATCAATCGTTCTGGTTTTAGATTAAAAATTATATTTTATATTAATGCATGCTTGATGGATTTTTAAAATTGTCCTGGATACATTAATTTAATATAATCTATGAAGAAGGCTTTTACGTCATTTGTATGTATTAAGGACTATAGAAAAGGATTTAGGAGGAAGTACCAATATATATACGATCCAATGGCCGGAGGTCAACTATGTATTATGCATATTCACCGTTCTTGTTTTGTTGTAAGCAAGTGCGAATGGCCTGTGTTGTGTAGAAATGTTCAAAGATGGCAAAAATCCTGTAATGTAAAATATCACCTTCCATTCTTAATATAAGAGTTAGTTAGAGATTAAATTTGATCCTAAATGTAATACCGTAGTTCACTTTGTCTTTCAAATTTATTATTTTTCCCCCATAAAAGATCCTTATTGGTCATAAGACATTGTTTCCATCAAAAAATAGTTCTAGTACACATGATTAAAAAGAGTAATTCAGGAAAGTCAACACATATTGGTTACGATTAACCAACTTAATTAATTTTCTTATTCTCTTCAAATTAGTTATTTAGCTCTCATATTAAAAATCAGAAGTATTAATTATTTAATATTTTGATTATGTGTTGTAAATTTTTAATAAGGTCGATTGGCAGTCTAGGACAAACATTTTTTCTGGTTTGCTGTGAATCCTATCGATGTATGAGAGAAACTTTACACACACGCACTTTGCAGTCACCATATTGTCCTTTTGTGCTTGTATATATATGCTTTCATGATATTTTTCTCAGCTTGTTACGTTCAAGGGAGAGGAGAAAAAGAGGGAAGCAACCTATGGAGAATCAGAAAAGGGGTCTCAGTCGCACTTCCTATCAACCTCCATTCCTCTTATTCACCGCCGTCGGCCTCTTCTTTGCTTGCTATTCTTGAGAAATCATCGTCATTTTCCTCGTCCTGCTGTTGCTGTCTGTGACCTTAGTGGTGTGGGGTGAGCAGTTCGCCTCTTGTTTCTTCTTTCCTTGCTGCTTCTTGATGATTCGTTTGAAGCTGGCATTGCTCTGTGTGTGCTCCTCTGTTCCTCCGCATCTCTGTTTTGCTCATTAGGTGTGCCCTCTTTTTATCCTCTTTTAATTGTTTCTGTATTTTAGTTAGGTTAATCTTGAGATTTAAAATTCTGTTTCTCATCTCCCTTTCAAAAAGAACCCCATTTTTAAAGAGGAGGCTACAAAGAAAAAAGAGGGAAAGAGAGCCCCTCCCTTTTTTAAAAATATCTTAACCAAACAAAGATAGAGAAGCAACTCCTCTTCCTTCCTAAAAAATTGCACCAACAAAATAAGGGGAGGAGAGCAACTTTTCTCCCCTCCCCTTCACAAATCCCGTACCAAACATAGTGTAAGTGTCAGTGTTTGAAATAGGAGAAACGAATTGAATTTGGGTGTCTCAAGAAGGAAGGCAAAGCTTTGTCTCCATTTACCGCATTTTTTTTTTCATTTGGATTTTAATTGATCTATTCTCCTCCTTTTGTATCTTTCTCTATTTTCCTATATATTCTCTTTTATCTTTTTTAATCGTTTATTATAAAGAAAAAAATGGATTTCTTAGCTATATATTACTTTTAACTAATTTTAACTAATTTTTAGTTGTATAAAAATTAATTATTTAAATCTTATAATAAAAACAAGACAAAGTACCGATTAAAACAAGGAAGAATTTCTTTCAGTAAGAATTTAGTGTTGCATATCGTGTGAATGTGACCCTCCTACAAATGCCATTTTAAGACCTAGTATAGTGCCCATGCAATTCACCGGTATGAATGGGTGGTTTCTTTTATATAAGATAAAAAATTGAATTATCACAAAATAGTTAGTTGAATATTATATTACTATTTCAAGTCATGATTTCAACTTAATTTAAAATAAAATATCATTAAGCTTTTGCAATCTGCAGTACAGGTAGATCCATTATCAACATTTTGAGAAATATGCTATATATGTAGGTATATAAATTGATGTTCCTTTAAAAAGATTGAATTAATGGAGATAAAAGGGTTAATGGATTGAAACTCAAATATTTGATTATATTTAATAATTACACAGATAATGTCATAGTCAATAATATTATATTGGACAAATATAACATCTGATTCTATATCATAAAAGTAGGTTATTTGATATAAGAAAAATTAATGGAGACAAAATGGTTAGTGAGTTAAAATATTTTGAAAACCACACAAAAATATACTCCTATAAGTTGAAAGTAGTTGCCATGGTCAATAACTTTAGGAATTGACAATATAAACTTAAAATAATATAAAACCACCAAAACAATATCAAAATATCCATATTCAATGTAAAAATGGAGCCCCGTGGCCACCGTCATAAACAATAATCAAATAAGACTTCCAATATAATCTTATGAGAGTGATAGCCCTATCATCTTAGTTATCCATGTGGAAAAAGAAAAGGAGGAGTAACTATTTAGATGACTGTGATAATTGAGTAACTATCTTAGCCCCCATAACCCTATTCCACCATATACAAACATCGGACGCACACTGGTTGTTTCCTCCCGAAATCCGCATACCCCATGGAGTTAAGATTGAATTAGGTATTTAATATAAAACATAAAATATGTTGATTATCATAATGATAATTAGGAAATTCACTGTTTGAGATCATTAATAATATGCAAATGTCAAATAAAATATAAAATAGTTTCACAATTCAATATATTAGGAAATTGAGTAGTTCGTATTATTAAAATTACTTACTAGTATTAAGGAAGTTAGGTAGTACTCCTCTGGTCTTTAATATAAGACCTATTTAACTAATTTAATTAGGTTAAGAAAGTTAGTTAATTATAAGAAAAGTGACACATTTTTCCTAAAACATCATAATCATCTTTTTTAATACCCCCTCTCCTTCTTCTATTTGATTATGGTTGAGAGAGTATCCATAGGAGTAATTTAGAGAAAATTAATAAATATGAGAAATGGATCTTATATTTAAGACCAAAACCAACTCAAGAATTAGGTGCTATATTAAGGACCGGAGGAGTATTAAAATTTTTCTAATCCTAGAGTCCCTATGTACATTGTTTAGCCTGTTAAAGCCCTCAAACTGAGACTTCAAAATACACTGTATTTTTTAAGTCCCAAGTTAAAATTTGTAACAGCTGATCAGATCACAAGTATCAACTTAACTTTGATTATCATCAAACAAGATTTTCATAACTTCCATGTCTATATTGATTCATGTTTGGGACTCGAAGAGAATCTCCTTTATTGGTTTTCATAATTCCACTAAAATCACCTTTACTTTTGATGCCATTGGATGCTGGCCTCAACAAATCTTCTACTTACTATTAAAAAAAAAACTATTAAAATGTGCTGAGGTGTTGCTGTTTAGTTATGTAGAGTTCATGTGAGGTGATACGTTATATTGAGAGTACACAAGAATTCCTCCACAAGAATAAATAAGCTTTGCAAAGTGTCAGACAGCAACGCGGCTTATGAACACGTTAAGAATAGGCTTGGGCTGACCCCAAAAGCTCCATCGTCAAAACTACTCAGATGTGTGCCTAGCAGCTTCATGGGGAAGTGGGAAAACAGGCTGGCCCGCCCAGTTAAAGGCTCGGGTTTAAACGGGCTGGCCCGTTTGAGTCTAAGTTTTGAAAATTCTTGTTTTTTTTCAAGCTCGGCCAGTGAGATGACGGGCTCGGGCTGGCCTGCGGGCTTTTGGCCCGTTTAACTAAAATATTTTTTTTTATTTTTTTGCATATTTTATTAAAATAATAAAAATAAAACAATAAAATTACTAACAAAATGTATAAATATAAATAAAATTAAACCAGAAACATAAATATCATCATGTCTAAATATCTATCACAATGTAATAGAGTCTACTGAATAAATAAACTAAATAAAAAACAGATATAAACAAATAAATAAGTATTAAGTTTAGTAAATAATTATAATGCGGATGATCTAGTTTAATTATAAATAATCAATAAAAAAGTTTAACTAACAAACATAGTATACATAAAAAATAATCATTCATTCTACCAACAAAAAAGAAAGGAATCCATCATCTATAATTCTAAAATTCGTTTCTAACTATAAAAAATGATATAGATCTTTATTTTAATTCAAAAGATTTTTTAATTAATTTTATTTCAAGCATAAAAAATATGTAAGACTTCCCAATAGTCAAACTAAACATAGTTACTATCGGTTGTTATGTTATTTATTAGTTTGAAAGAGACATTATATATTCATGTCAAATATAGTACGCTTGAGTTCCCATCATAAACTTGTGTGGATTGTATTTTGAAAAATTAAAAAAAATAAATCATTTTCCAACAACTATAATGATTCTTTTTTCCTTTTTTAATGAATGTTGTCTATATAAGTTGCTGGGGTAAGTGAAACTAAAAGTGTGCTATGTGTAAAATGTTTGGATTTTCTTTTTTAAGTTAAGAAAAAATATAAAAAATTTTTAAAAAAATTGTTGGCAAGCTTAAATGGGCTAGTCCGCAGCCCTACAGGGCTAGCATGTTAATTTTTTGGCCTTACAAGGCTGACCCTTTTAAGCCCAACTTCTCTTTCAAGGCTCCAAAATACAAGTTCGGCCTTTGATTTAAAAGGGCTTAAACGGGCTCAGTCCGATGAGCTCGGCCATTTTTCCTGGCTCTATTCATGACTGCCGTTCTATTATTCTGTTTTAACTTGTTCTATGAAATGGATTTAGCTCTTGAAGCATTAATTTTGTGATCATGCTTTCTTTGAATGCAAAGCTTTTGCATGAACTATGAATAGACCGTAAGGAATATAGACATATAGTTATGCATTTTTAATTTATTAGTAAAATACTACAAACGGTTAAAAAAAATTACCAAAATACTACATGTTGAAAAGAATTTACCCAAATACTATATTACAAATAATTCACACGAAGAATTGTGAAGCGCTCGTTGAACAACTTTCACCTCTGACATTTTTTTTATAAAAAGACAAAAAGAATGAAATCGTTCGGGCACTAGACCCATTTCTTCTTTTTCCTTCAGCGAAAACTGCAATTAAAGACCATCCCACTTCTAAGCCATTTTTCTCTTTCCTTTTGACTGCGGCCCTGTAGATGACGAATCCTCTTGGCATCCTCTTTCACCTTTTCCACCCCACCCCACCCCACCCACAAAAAAAAAAAAAACCCTCTACATTTAAATAATGGATAGTTTGGATGTAATATTTTATAAAATTATTATTAAAATATTTTATAAACTAAATTTTTTTGGACTATAGGTATAACTTGCCAAAATAAATCTTAGTAGTTTAAATTTATTTATTTACATTTTAATAATATTATATAAAATATTATATCCAAACCATTTATTTTTCATTTTATGGTGAAGAAGAGATTGTTAGAGTATCCAAATCCATAACTCTATTCCTTCAATATCTACTCCCTTCACTTTTCCCTCTAAATTTAATTAAGGGGATAAAAAAATATTCGTTTTGAAAAATCAACTTATATCCTTATTAATTTATAGGGAATAAATAGAACAAAGAAAAAATGGAAGGAGTAGATATTCAAAATCCTTTCTCCATCCTTAGATGGAAAATGAATAGTTCAGATACAATATCTGATACAATATTATAGAAATATAAACAAATAAATTTAAACTATTAAAATTTATTCCGGTCAATTTATACTATAATCCAATAAAATTTAGTCTATAAAATATTTTAATAATAATGTTATAAAATATTACATCCAAACCATTTATCGCTTTAATGTAAGGGAAGAGAAACGATCAAAGAAGTAAAGGTGCAAAAAGATGCCAGGAGGATTCACGTCTGTGGACCAACGAGGGTTGGCGCAGTTGGGTAGGCAACTGCGCCACAATCCTCCTTACATGGGTTCGATCCCTGGAGGAGATTGTAAAAAACTCTCGGTGGTAGCTCTCTCCCCTGGGGCACTGCCAAAGGCAGTTGTTAAGCCTTTCGGGCCTACTCGATTGGGGGCGCTAGGACTAGTCGGTTGTCGAGGGCCCATCGCTGGTAAATCTGGCGTTGGCCTTCAGGTTAACGCCGGATACCTGGAAGGTGGTGCAATCGAAGGTCAAAAAAGGCCCAAGCATTCATCAAAAAAAAAAAGGATTCACGTCTGTGGGGCCATTAATAGTAATTCTCTCCGAAACGCAAAAGGAGAGAGAAAAGTGGTGAAGAAGTTGTTGATCGGGGTCCTAATAGTAATTTTCACTAAAGACAGAAGCAAGAAACGATTTCATTGTTTTTTCCCCCAAAAAGAAGAAAAGGAACTATTTCATTGTTTTTTTTTTTTGCCAAAAGAAAGAAAAGAAACGATTTCATTGTTTTTT
Organism: Neltuma alba; assembly: GCF_004799145.2. Taxonomy (NCBI): domain Eukaryota; kingdom Viridiplantae; phylum Streptophyta; class Magnoliopsida; order Fabales; family Fabaceae; genus Neltuma; species Neltuma alba. Next base: position 341,444 of record NW_021637180.1, read on the forward strand.
TTTTGCCAAAGAAAGAAAAGAAACGATTTCATTGTATTTTTTTTTGCCAAAAAGAAGAAAAGGAACGATTTCGTTGTTTTTTCCCCATAAAAAATGTCAAGAGTTGAAAGCTGTCCGAGTGTAAACAAATTCGTCACAGAGTAGAACTCGTTCTTTATGTGAATGATTTGTAACATGATGTTTGTGTAAATTCTTTTTAATATGTAGTATTTTGGTTATTTTTTTTATTGTTTCCATTATTTTGATAACAACGCCACTTTTGAAATTATCCGGAACTTTAAATCTGAGATTTATTTTCTGTCTAAAGTTTTTTGTTTCACAAAGCAAACTACTAGCTCTGAGGACTAAGTCATGCGCAGTCATGTGCTGTCATATATTTAGCCTGATCTATCGGATTAGGCATTAAACTAACACGGTTTTATCTTGCATAGCGCTTACCTTAGTTTAATTTGATGCATGAATGACAGTGCATATCATTTTCCCAGGTATATACTATTTTTGGTCTTCTGTAAACGTATTTCCAAACACCTTGTACCAGAACTAATTAAGAACGATAGCTAAATCATTAGATTTGTTTTAAAATAAAAAATTATAAATTTAATCAGATTTAAAATCATGAATTATATCTTGGATTAACTCGTACTTGCTGGTATAGAATTCTTGATGAAGCCATTAGTCTGAACTCAGTGGTGAAATAATGTAGAGCATCCGTATTTTGGCTAGGACAGCTCTCTGCTGGTCAGCTGACTTGGTTTTTACGATGTATTATTTAGTGTCTAGTGAATATAAATATGATTCTGTTGTTTGAAGGCTAATTGGGAAGATGTAATTGATTTTGGATTTTAAACTACGATAACTTTAGGAAATTCATATCATTTTGGCACAATTTTCTCATGTTTTAACACACTTTCTGAGTCGAATTGTGCATAATTTAGTTTTATGCAATGAAAATGTGCATTCATTCTAAACTTAAGAAAATTCTTTTTAAAAATATCTTCGTCTAAATGCCAATATATTGATCTACCTTGGACAATTGAGAATTTTTACAGGATTTTGTGTTTTGTAGGTAGAGGAAACACCGTTTTTGGAAGCTCTAAAGGACCATAGGAAGCAAGGAACAAGACATACATGAATCTTGGAAAGAATCAAAGAACTCAGGAGTTAAAAAGGCCCTTCATTGGGTCACTTTTTTCTGCAGCGAAAAAGTACTGAAAAAAGGAAAAAGCTCTCCATGTTGTTCACTATGGCAAAGATAGCGAGGTTCAAAAATTAGGGTTTGATAATGTTGTGGGGAGCCAACTTTTTGACATTTGGACTCCTCAGACTCCTTGGAGCTGACTTGGAGGGGCAATTGTGATGAAGGTTTGAAGACATGAAAGATTGGGATTGGAGCTTGAAGAGATTTAGAGCTTCTTCCTTCTGTTTTTATATGCTTTTCCTTTCCTTTTCCGCTGAATTTTTGCGATGGTTGAACTTGTTATAGATAGGTGTAGTTAGTTTTTGAACATGAGTGGCTAGATAGTTTGTTATAGGCTTACTATAAACCGTTGTATGGACTGAGATTTGTTTACCCTTTTTTAGTGTTATCGGTAATAACTATATGTTGATTTTACCTTGAGCTTATAATGCATCTGTGATTACCCAGCATTTAGATAGTTTTGTTCAATCAAATGATGCTTGAGAAAGTTAATTATATTTGATTGTAGAACTTGGATAGTTTTGACTTTAATTTGGATTACTACTCCAAATCACTCCAAGTTCTCTATCTTTGACTATTAATAATTTGGTTTTGACAAACATTACTTGTAATGCAAAGTGGAAGACAGCTGCAACGCGGTTTTGAACGCGTAAAGAGTAAACTACAAAAGCTTCATGATCAGAACTACAAATTTGTGCCCAACTGGGTTTCATCTTGTTCTGATCAGATTGCAGAGACGCAGATCAAAGAAATCTTTCACTTTTATTTCAGCCACCAGGTTCCTGTTTTCTTCCTTTCTAATTATGTGATTTTCTATGCGTAATTTTGGTTGAATCGTGATTCTTGCTATAAGACATTCATGGATTAATTCCTTTTTTTTTATTCTATGAAATGGATTTAGTTCTTCAAGCATTAACTTTGTGTTTATGGTTTCTTTGAAGACGAAACTTTTGCTTTGAACTATAATTAAATAGACCGTAAGGAATATAAACATAGAGTTATCAATTCAATCGTCCTGGGATCTATTTTCTTCCTGGCCAATTCTTTTAGATCTCTAGTTACTATCTCTGAAAATTTCAGGAACTTTTGAATCTGCGAATGAGATTTGTGTTATCTAAAAGTTTTGGTTTGGCAAATCTGTTAACTCCGGAGACTAATCAGCCATGTCCTGTCATGTGGTGGATCAAATCATCATGTGCTTATCTCTCATCCTTTTGTTTATTTTTTTATTTTATTCATAAAAGTTTTGGTTTGGTAAATCTGTTAACTCCGGAGACTAATCAGCCATGTGCTGTCATGTGGTGGATCAAATCATCATGTGCTTATCTCTCATCCTTTTGTTTATTTTTTTTATTTTTATTCATAAATAAAAATGATTATTTATGCATTATCTTTGAGGATACATAGATCTTCGAGAGCATTTTGAGATTTTAAATTTTCTTGTACTTCTTTCTTCCTTTGAATATACCCATTACCTATCTCAGTTTTAATTTGCTTTGAAACTCAAATTGACGGGAAAATACATCTTACAAAAATTGCTTCACTTTCTTTCTGTTTTTTTTCACTTTTACTTTTGTGTTCAGATTCCAAATCCTTGCAATGGCGCATGATGCTGATGGAGATGGGGGCTTGTCAAGTTCTTCTGCTTCAGCTAAGAGATGGAAATATCATGTGTTCTTGAGTTTTCGAGGGGAAGATACTCGAACAAGTTTTACTGATCATTTGTATGCTGCTTTAAAATGTAAAGGATTAAAAACTTTCAGGGATGAAGAAGAACTTGAAAGGGGAGAATCTATCACACCAAGTTTGATACAAGCAATTGAAGAATCTCTTTCTGCAATTGTGGTGCTCTCCCCAAGTTATGCTTCTTCAACTTGGTGTTTGGATGAGCTTCAAATGATTCTTCATTTAAAGGAAGAGTCGAGTCTTCAGGTATTTCCAATATTTTACGGAGTAGATCCATCTGATGTTAGGAAACAAAAGGGAAGTTTTGCAAAAGCATTCATGAAGCATGAAGAAAGATTTGCTCAAGACATAATAAAAGTGCAAAGATGGAGGGATGCTTTAGGAAAAGTCGCCACTACATCTGGTTGGGACTCAAAAAATCAGTAAGTTCCAATTCTATCAATAATTATCATGTCTTGTTTTTTTTTTTTTTGAAAAATAAGGGCGTGGATATTCAAATAAACTCTAAATTACTGTTACATCAAGGGTTTTTATTTTCCCTGAATTTTTTAATGGGGAGAGGGGAACTACTTGAAACTTTCACTGCAGTCTACATATAGAATTATAATTTTCATTTATCTAAGAATAAAATATATACTATAGTCTCATTTACATTTTACCTTGATTACATTGATACCTTGTCTATTTGAAAATATGTTCTTGAAGTTAAATTCTTAACTCCATTAACAATATTTTAAAAAGATAATTTTAATTAAAATGTGTATTAGAATAATATTTGTTTACTAATTTGTCCTTTGTCATACTAAACCCTTGACTTTGATTAAAATTATTTTGAAGAATTAGTGTTCTTTTTGGTTTTCCTTAATTATTTTTCTTACAAATAATTATTCGTTTAATATGTTTATCATATTGGGATAAAATCTAAAGTAATTTAATTAGCATAGATATAGAAAACTTAATTAAAAATTTGAGTAATTCTTAAAGGATTGTTACTATCAAAGATTCAAAAATAAATATTAATAATTGATAATTTCGATATTTTAAAAATATCATTTTATTAATAATTAATTAACAGTAGTTATTAACTTTTGATAGTTGAAAACGTTACCGAATAGCACTTGATTTGAAATTTTAATCTGACAATGTATTTTGTGAAAAGTTGCTTAAATAAAATTAAGAAGAACTACTCAAATATAAAATTTAGAGTAAAATACTTTGACTACTTGCCTAGTTGCATCAATTACATAGACCCCTCTATTTTAAAAACATACATTTTATTCCAATTAGTTAACACCATTAGGATATTCTAAAAAGTTTCTAAAAATATTACTTTTAACTGAAATTTATATTAAAATAAATTTTATTTACTATTTTACTGCTCATTCTAATAAATTACTAAATTATATTTTTACAGTTATACGAATTTTATTTAGCTAAGACAAACATAAAAGAATTAATTAAAAATTTAACTAATATTTTAATAAATATATATGTACTTGACTAAATATGTTTATAAATTTTTGTAACAAATATGTGTTTAAAAGTTTTGAATTATAATTTTAAATAATTTATAAAATCTTTCAAATTCTTATCATTTAAATTTTATGATAAACAAGACCTATGTATTTGAAATATGTTTTTATGATTTAAAAGAAATTAAAGTAAATAATTTTCAACAAATGTGATAAAAATTAAAATTATAAATTTTTTTTGATTTGGAATGAAATTAATAAATTTAATAATATATTAGAAATTTTAAAAATATATGTATTAGAATTATTTTTTGATTTTATAAAAAATATTTTCTGAAAAATATAAATATCTAAATAATTATTAAGTTAAAAAAGGGCATTTTGGTCAAAAATAATTTAAAGTTAAATTTAATAGTCAACTAATGGTTTGGGCAAATGAACACAAAATCTCAAATATAAGAGGAAGGCATGTAACATATGTTTTAATTTTAAGAGAGATTTATATATGTTTTTAAAATAGAGTGACGGTTTTCATAATTCAGATAAAAAATAGAAGGATGATATTTTACTCCAAAATTTACTCCCTACCATCTAAAATATAAGAAGTCTTCTAGGTGAAATTTTGATACAAAATATATATAGGAGGTTGATATGGCAATTAATAATAGTTTTTCATTTTTCACCCATTGTCACAAGGAAGAGAGAGTTTTAAATGTCAAAGTGAGAGCAGGGAATTTTCAAATCTCATTCTTTAATAAAGGCAAAATAGTTTTTCCACTCCCCCATCCCTTATTATATGAAACAACTATCAAAATCACATAGTTCAAAATATTAGTGATAAACAATAAATATAATATGTAAGATATATACAAAAAAAATTTTCAATTGTACCTTTGTTTGTAAAGGAAGCGTGTGAGAGTTCTTTATTTATAGAAAAGCTTAACGAGCATCCTATATTATGGTCTAGAGGGACTATTACCAAAAGAAAAAGAAAATCACACAATAATGTGTTAATTCAATGACTTTTTATCTTGGAGTTAGTAAAGTGTGTGGACACACACGTAGTTAAATCATTTCATAATTTAATTTTCACATGCAGGTATGAAACAGAATTCATTGAAAGCATTGCTAAAGAAATGATGACAAATTTACTTGATGAATCACCATCTGACCTTGTTATGTTAATTGGGATTGAATCAAAATTAGGTGAATTGGAGTCAATCGTTGCAAGAAAATCACAAGGAGATGGGTTTATAGGAATATGGGGCACAGGAGGTTTAGGCAAAACAACTCTTGCTAGAGCTTTTTATGAGCGAAAGCTTAAAGACTTCGAGATTCACTGTTTCTCCATAATATTAGAGAGGCATATGAAAAAGATGGTTTGATGTCATTGCAAAGAAGACTTCTTTTTTCTATAGATAAAAGAAGTATGGAAGTGGATAATTTTTATGAAGGAATGAAGCTAATAAAAAACATGGTGGGCAACAAAAAATTTCTACTTGTCCTTGATGATGTGAGTGACGTTAGCCAACTTGAAAATTTGGCTCCAAAGCAAGGATGGTTCAGCAAGGGAAGCATAATATTAATAACAACTAGGGATAAGCATTTGCTATCTTCACATGGTGTATCTTCTGTGTATGACATCAAATTCTTGAATGATAATGAATCACTCAAACTTTTCCTTCACAAAGCTTTTAAAGGAGAGCAACCTAATGAAGATTATTTGGACCTTGCTAGAACCGTCATTAAATATGCTGGAGGCCTTCCTTTAGCACTCAAAGTGTTAGGTTCATTTCTTTGCAAAAGAACTATAATGGAATGGAAGGATGCACTGGCTAAGTTCAAGAAGGCTCCTCCAAAGGACATTTTGAAGATACTTCAAGTGAGTTTTGATGGGTTGGACATTAAGGAGAAGACTATATTCTTAGATATCGCTTGTTTTTTCAATGGGATGGCCCAAGATCATGTCATACAAATTTTAGAAACTTTGGATGAGGATCTTCATCCAAGAATTGGAATAACTATTCTTATTGAGAAATCATTGGTAATTGATTATGAAGGGTATCTGTGGGTGCATGAAATTCTACAAGATATGGGGAAATTTATTGTCTATCAAAAATCACCTGATGATGTTGGGAAGCGTTCTAGGATATTATCTTTAGAGGATGCTAATCATGTGCTAGAAAGAAATAAGGTGATATTCCAAAGTTATTGTGTTTGTGCACTCCTTTTATAATAATCTATTACATAACGTTTATAAATTTTTGCCTTGACTTCTTGTTTTATAGGGGACAGAAGCAATTCGAGGAATATTGTTAAGATTAGAAAAGTCATGTGATGTATTTTGGGATCCTAAAGCCTTCTTAAAGATGAGTAATCTCAAGATACTTATTATTTCAATTTCAAGTTACTCAGATGTTTCACATTGCCAGTTGAATCTTCCTTATGGACTCAAGACACTTTCCAGTGAGTTGAAAATCATAGAATGGGAGAGGTATCCATTACTTTATTTGCCGAGTCAACCTCAATTACATAAACTTGTTGAACTAAAAATGCAGCATAGCAAATTAAAAGAACTTTGGAGAGAAATACAGGTAATTATGGTTCTTTCATTTAAAGTGTTTGTCGATAATTTAATAAATTATAATTATAATTAGCTTTTCGGTTTTGAGGGCTTATTGTTTCTTTTTTCTTTTCCTCTCTTTGCTAGCCTCTTCAAAGCCTGAAGTCCATTGATCTATCCCATTCAGAATGCCTCATCAAAACACCAAATTTTGATGGAATTCCTCATCTTGAAAAATTGATTCTTGAAGGGTGTTTTAATTTGGTTGAAATTGACCAGTCTCTTGGCCAACACAAGAAACTTGTCATTGTTAACTTGAAAGGTTGCAGAAAAGTTAAAATCCTTCCAAGAAAAGTTGAGATGAATAAATTAGAAGCTGTTGTTCTATCTGGTTGTACAAGAATTAGAAAGCTTCCTCAGTTTGGAAAAGATATGAAATGTTTATCTAAGCTTGATGTACAGGAGACTTCTATAACCAAACTACCTCAATCATTGGGCAATTTGATTGGTCTCACTGAATTGAATTTGGAAAATTGCAAAAAGCTAGTTTGTCTTCCATATAACATTTGTAAATTGAAAGCTTTGAAAATTATCAGAATTCCAGGCTGCTCAAAGCTTTCAAAGTTGCCCGAGAATTTGAATGAAAATGAGGCTTTGGAAGAGCTTGATTTGAGTAAAATTGCTGTGAAAGGGTTATCACTTTATAAATACAATGCTGAAGCACAATCTTTATCATCATGGAGTTGCTTCTCCCTTCTTTGTCGAAGGCCTTTGAGCTCAACAAATTTTATATTGTCACCGCCTTTGTCATTCTTGAGGAAATTAAATTTAGTTAATTGCAATCTCCATGATGGATCACTTCTCGATGACATCAGCAAGTTATCATCACTGGAAGTTTTAGATCTAAGTGAAACAATTTCATTGACTTACCATCTGCCTGATTTCCAATCTTTCCAAGCTTCAAGGTCTTAATCTCAGTTTTTGCAACAAGCTTCGATCTTTGCCACAACTTCCCTCAAATCTATCAACCATATGGGCAGTTGGTAGTTCATCAATGGAACATTACGGATGTTCAGAGCAATTATGGGATTTTATCGAATCATTTCAACCTCCCATAAATTTAAGTTGGCTTTATTGTACTATGATCAGCCTAGTGACTACTACTTGGAATGTTCTCGCGAGTAAAAATTCCAGGTAGTGAAGTGCCGTCATGGTTTTATAATCAAAACTATTTTGTGAGAAAGAATTTAGTCATCCAAATGTGTCGTTCATAGTAAGCTTACCCTTGATTACTGTGGTTTCGTGAATGGTCGGGCTTAGCCATATGCTTAGTGTTAGAACACGATTTGGCATTTGGAGCAGGGAGGGATGGTGTTTGCTGGACTTACAGATTTCCTAATGATGAATTTCTGGAGATGTATTGTCCATATGGTGCTCATTTTAATGAGTATTGTAGTCATCAACTTGTATTTTATTTATTCGTTGTTCTCTTTGGTTGTAGACGGACTTCAAATGATTTTTTTTAGTGAGAATGCAATTCAAAATAAGTCACCAAAGTTTAATATAAGGAAATGTGGGTGGCGAGTGGTGTGTAAAGAAGATGTTGAAGCTTGGCGAAGAACAACGGATGAAGGTTGCATCAATGATTTCGTGATGATTGATAGAGACATGAACAATAGCAGTGATGTTGAGTCTACTTCCAAGGTACTTAGATCAACCCTTCTTGTTTTAGATTAAATGTTATTCTCTTCTGATCCTAAATATAAGACTTATTTTGTAGTATAAATTACACACAATACAAAATGACTCTTTCATTTAGGACATGAAGAGAGTATATTTTAGATTAATGAATGATTGGTTGGATATTTGAATTTTTCATTGATTTGTTAATTCAATATAATCTTTCAATTCATCTAAATATTATACTCCTCCAATCCTTAATATAAGACCTATTAACTAATTTGAGTGTATTAAGGATGTTAATTAACTTATTTAATATGATTTCTTTTCCTAAATCACCCTAGGCATCTTCCTTGATTATTTCCCTCCCTTTCTTACTTGATTATTGTTGAAAAAAATATCAATAAGATTCATTTGAGAAAATTAAATAAATATGTGAAATAGCTTTTACATATAGAACCAACATCACATCTTCTTAAGCTGAAATTGCTAGGGAGAGGAAATGTTCTGTTTTTTTTTTTTTAGGGTACTCCCGAGGAATAGATCTAGTGGAAATGGGGTGGGGTTTGTAACTCAGAGCGTGGCTACAAACCATGGTAGGTCATACATTAAAAATCTGAGGAGTATTTCCTTAATAATATCATTTCCGTAGATACTATTTAATATATAATTTTAGGTAGAGTTGTTCATGAAAACCAACTACGGAGTGGCCTGAAATAATCAACCCAAAAAAGAATTGGGCATTATCAGGCTACCTAAATTGTTGGTCAAGGCCAAGAATTGGGCATGCCATCCTATCTAAAGAATATATATTACCTCCGGTTTTAATTATAAAAACTAGTTGATTAATTTGGAGGAGATTAAAAAAATAAGTTAAGTTAGTTATTTACAATAAATAAGTATTGTCTTTCTTAAAATATCCTTATTAATCAAGTGTGTTGGCTAAAACTACAATTATTAGAAGGACTATTTTGGAAAAAATTGCATAAATATGAAGATAAAATGGATTGGGATTTTATATTTAGGATCAAAATAAAAGTCAAATGAGGTCTTATATTAAGGAACGGAGGTAGTATAATTTTATTTGATAGATGTATTATTCAAAGCAACAGCTTTGTCTCTCTCTTCGTCTTTTATTCTTATTTTCTGTTACGATAATTTTTATGTGAAAGGCTCAAATGGGCACTTAGTTTACTTGGAGGATAATGCTGCTTTTATTTACATTTTGTTGTAACTTCTATTTTGCAAATACAACACACTTCTCTTGATACTTTTCGTTGATCACGGATTGATACTAGTTCTACTAGTTGCGTGAAAATATCACATGGATTGTTTATGTTGGAAATCATATCGCCTATCTGTCATTGCATTTATTGCTCGAGATTTACAGCCTAGTATTTTATGCGAAACTTACATTGTTGTTTTAATTTGTGGACATTTCATCGATTTCAAATTATTGTTCTGCTTTTAATAGAGTTTATCAAGTTATTTTTTTTAGTTTTCTTCACAAATAATATTATAAATATGACGTTGCTACTTTGGTAGAGAAACCCATCCTATCTAACCTCCCTTTACCCGACCTGAAATAACTTGGGCTTTTCCCAGGCAAGGTGATACCATTATATTCATTCTTTAGGATGGGTATCGGGTAAGAGCTATGTCTTACCCACTTCTATCCATGTGCAGCCCTACATATTTGGTTTGTTTCATATCTTCAAAAAAATTTATTATTTTTTGCCTTTTACTTGTATGACATAATTTAGTTTCAACAGTCCATCAAAGTTCAAACTAGATCTTATGCATTTCTTTAATTTTTTTTCCCCATTGATTTGGCAAAAGTCATAAGTTGAAAATCTTACATCATTTATATGTTTTAGCACATCATATATTAAGTTAGTACTGTTTGAAATAAGCAAGTCTGAGTGGTAAGTATTGTGCAGTACTGTTGAAGGATGGCAAAAATCCAAAGATGAAGCTGATATTGATTCAGATAACTTGAACAATCCCAGAGAACAAAGAAGGTGTAGCCATGAGGAGTGGATGTCAAACTTTTGGCATTCCCCTGATCCTCTATTTCAGACTTGATTGTTACGGCCCAAGAAGGAAATAATGATGTGGCAATCGCGTGTGGTAAAGGTGAGATGCGTTGCAACGCGAGGGAACATTGCCTCGCCTGGAAGTTGAGAGAATAAATGACGATTAGCAATGATTGGGGAGGGTGTGAAAAAGTTGTATGACGTCTCTTCTCTCTGATCTCATGATTCTCTGCTTCCCTTCCCTTTGGACCCTCTGGGGTTTTTCCTCTCTCTATATCTCCCTCTGTTGTTTTCTATTGATTATTCGTTTATCTGGGTGCTGATAATTGTAACTGAATGATTATATATGTATCTGCTGAGCTCATATTAATATACAATATCATTCAGTGATCATATTAACTCTACTGTTTAGATTGATCCATAACATTTTGGTGCTCTCGTTGATAGCATGGCGGAGGTAATGAGATTCAAGGAATTACAGGCAGATGTGACAGGCATGAATGAACATGTGAAGCAAAAGAAATCGCAATCAACATGAAGATTGAATAGATGGAAGTGAGCACCAATTTGAAAATATATCAATCACTTCATACACTATTTTGAAGTATTTCACACGAAGCATAAAGAAGTTTCATAATAAAATTTAGGGAAAACTAATCCGACAATACATATGATTTTGAATTCCCAACCTCTCTCCTTCAATGAGCAGTTTAGCAACAAACTCTTCAGTTCCCCAGCCTTTCTCCCTCCTCCAGTCTTTCAGAATTCAGAAGAGTTGGGTGATGCCTTCTTGGAGAGAGTTTTTGGGCTTAATAATGACTTTGTATATTGGAAACAAGCAAAAGTACAGGGTTTTTGCCTCTGTTTTTGTTGGCAGAAAAGAAACAGGGCTAAACAGAATAATGTGGTAGCAGCAAATAACCTCTCATATGGCATACTAATTCCGATTTTTAATACGAGGCTCAATTAACAAATTTAGGAAGATTAAAAAGTTACTAAATTATTTAATTATATCATATATTACGTAATCTCTCTAAAATATTTATATGTATCATTAGATTATATATCAGTTTATAAATAGAGCAAATTAGTTTGAAAAAAAAACCATAAATATAAATATATTAAAGTAATTTAACAACTTCTTTAATCTCTTAAATTAGTCAACTAAATCTTATATTAAAGACAAGAAGCAGTATATTCTATATCAACTTGAATATTAACATTGCAATAACCCGTGAGAAAGGAGGAGGAGGAGGGTTGATAAATTAAATTACACATAAACCTTGTTTTATAATTGATTTGTGTCTGCCCATTCTCTACGTATACGTTTATAGACAGATACATTTCATTTCTAAAGTTTTAACTTATAATCACATACTAAAGCTTGATAATTGCTCATCAGAATTACATAACCAGACAATTAAAGTGGGCACCATGCCATAACTATGTCAGCTTGATAATTGCTGCGGGAAGGATGGTGGATAAATATGTGTAAAAGTGATTATTATAGTGAGTGATTTATAAGCTTTTAAAATATAAGGACCACATTAAAAAAAGAGATCAACTATAAGGACTTTTAGGTTAGCTTTTCCTTAAAAAGACTTCAGTCATCCCTCGTTATAAGATTCAAATAATCAAATTGTCTGGTTTAAAAAAATGTTAAAATTAATTAAAATTAGGAACTGTACTTTTTATTTCAAATATATTCTTATTTCCAAGTGGTTAGGTGAGAGTTTAAAAAAAAAAAAAGATAAAAGAGAATGCACGAGGTGAAAAATAATGATAGAGTATAATTAAGAGTAAAATAGTAAAAATACGGTTAATATTCAGACAAATTAAAGGATATTTTATATAAAAAAAATACCAATTCAAAAAATTAAATCTTAATGCTCTCATGCCTTCCAAATAGTCATTGCTCCAAAGCCCAATGAGCTTTTCTCAACCTTTGCATTAGTTTCTAAGTCGGTCTTTCGATGCAAATGATTATTGGTCCTGTTCATGATGATAAACAACAATGAGCTTCAAGATTCAGTATGGCGCTGTAAATTCTACCCAAAAAAAAAAACAGAGAAAAATATGGCACTGAAAATTCTCCCAACTCATTGACTAATTTTTTCTCACATATGATAAATTAATGATCGGTTTGAATATAAAATTGAAACCAATGTTTTCTTAAATAATTGTAACGTAATAACGATACATAGTTATAAAAGGTAAAATCGAACTGAACAAAGCACTGACGATAAATTTTTTAAACTATCAGTTTTTGAAAAAAAATAATTTATTATATAAAAAAACCAATTAAAAAAATTTTAAATTTAGGCCGTTGAAATTGTTTTGGGTGGTTTCAATCCCACTACAGTAATCAGCCTATGCTACTCACCGTGATTCTGCTGGACTATGTCAAATCCAAGTGAATGGTGAGGCAAAGCCACATGTTTGGCAATAGAAAATGATTTCGCATGTGAAGCATGTTGTTTAACATAAGATCTATGTAAATTTAGCAAAACTTTGAAAATATGAGTTACTATTACTTCCTTAAAAGATCCATAAATTTAAAACTCAAATGAATGGTGGAACTAATTCTAGTGCTCACACTAAAAAAATCTGTACCGTTCTACTAAAGTTTTTAATGATTTGAACTAGAAATCTTCTCCCTATTCAAATATTTGATACTGCTGAGAAAGATATTCTATTATATTCTCCCCTCTTCTATTGTAAAGAAAATTCATGTTTTGATATTTATTTTTGAAAATATAATGTTTCTCCTGTATGAATTGGACAATAAAATATAAGATTGAAGTATTTAATGCTAATAATTACTAACTCTTTATAATGTTATTCTCCCTACTAACGGCAATGGTTAGTTCCAAAGGAATGTGAAAGGCGCAGCCACACTTAGTGTCATTAAAATAATTAAATTCACAAATGTAGAGAATAAATAGGTTGGATTTGGGATTTTTTTCAAATGGCATTTATGCTGCCCCTCTACCATCAATTTTACCAGCAGGATATTATATTACTCCCTCCTGTTCTTAACATAAGACTTACTTTGTAGTACAAATTACATTATAAAGTAACCCTTATATTAAAGACCTGGAGGATTAATAAGTAATCTAACTCGTTTTAATGACATGATCGGGTATTACAACATCCACAATGATGGGAAGCGGTGTTCATTATGCAAATGCTGGTGTTGGGAAGCAGAAGTGCTGGTCATCATGTCCTTAACTACACAAAGATGGCAGCAGTCCAAAATGTTACATTGGGAAAATTACTCTTTAAACTTGCTTCTCCTCTTTAATGGTCTTGAGTGGCTTGGGGCAGCTGAAGTATAAGGTAGAGAGATTTGACATTTGCATTTCTTCAATGGCAATAAAGGCATCGTTTGTATTTTTTTTCTACGCTTGAACAATATCTCTAAAGGGGTGATTAGCTGACAGATAGGCATCATCCACACCCTGTTTCACATGATATTGCTTCTGATGATGCTCGCAAAGTAGCAGAAGTTCAAATTCAGGAATTCTCACAAGTGGCATTATGAGTTGTATGTGACTCAGTTCCCTACATGAATGTTTGACATTTGTTTAATTTAAAGCATAAGATGGACTTTTCTATATTTATAGAAGTGAGAGAAGTATCCAATTATTACAATTTAAGACTAAAGACTTTGTATCAAAACCACTGAACCAAATTCAATTATACAGTTGAGATTTAATTAACATCATTACGATGAGTTTTGAAAACGATTCCGATACAAAGTCTCCAATCTTTATATCAGTTGCTTTTATCAACAACGAAAATATGGAAGAGACACAAAAAAAAAAAAAGAAGTGGCTCCAACATTTAGAAAACAATCAGCTAATTGAGATTGTCCATCACGAATTGAAGAAACATGAGAAAATCATTTTCTTAAACATTTAGAATGTGAACAACTAACAGAGATTGTAATTGTCTTGCTTGATAAAGTAAGATCAAATATTTTGTAAATCCTAAAAGAAAAAAGGATGCGACAGAAGCAATGGTGGGTGCACAGAATGAAAAGGAGAGGGAGCAGAGCAGGAAATAGGGGGGGTTGACCCCTTGCATCCCGTCTAATTAAACGTGAACCGATATTGATATAGCGCCCGACCCATTCAAGATTTAATCTAATCAACTATGCCTGTCCGGCATTACGACATTTTAAGTGATAAGTAAATTTTAAACTTGAACTAACAACGTTTGAATAAAAAATTACTTTTAGAAAGCCTAACTGTTAAGAGATAATATTTATTTTAGATTTTATATACATTAAAATATTAAATTATTGAAAAACATAAAAATAATATCATATGGATGATCTAATTTGATACTTGTTACTTAGGTGATGAACACCCAAACACAATCCAATGAATGTGTTTAGTGCTTATGATATAGATGAGTATTATGGTGCTCACCGCAATAATGAGAAGTCTTTTTTTAAAAAAACTCATAATTAAAAGAGTATCTTTATTTTAAATTATGTAGTTCTCCGATCCTTAATATGTGACTTAATTATTGAATTGATTTCAGTCTTAAATGTAACACATATTTATCAATTTTTTAAAATTATTCTTATAGATGCTTCCTTAACTATAATCAAGTAGAGGAGAGAGAGGAATGATATTAAGAAAGATAATTATGATATTTTAGAAAAAATATGTCATATTTTTTATAATTAACTAGTTTACCTAACTTCTTTAATTTAATTAAGTTAGCTAAATAGATCTTAGATTACATTAAGAACCCGAGGATTTAGGGTCCCTCATGTGTTTTGTCCCCTATTTTACTCCTAATTAATTTTTTTATTCACTCTCTCTGTCTTTTCCTCATATTCCATTATTATTTATCTTATTATTAGTATTATTTTCTCTTATTTGCCCTCTCATTGAATAAAGGCAAAAATCAATTTTTACACATATATTATTTTTAATTAATTTTAACGGTTTTTTTAAACTACATTATTTAGTTAAAAAGATATCTTTTATAAAAAGAACCTGAGCGAGTATATAATTTCCAACTCCTGCTCATTAAAAAAAAAGTTATAAATTTACAGGTCTTCTGACCAACTCCAATTTGCCAGAGTGAAGCCCAAACCGAGGACATCATATTTAAACAACTCCAGTCATCTACCAATTGTGTCTTATTTTGTTGGTTAAGCCTTTGAATTTGAATACTTTGAGGTTTTGGCCCATTCAATTTTGAAAATGTATCAACAACTCCATACACTATTTGGAGGTATTTCATTCAAAGTATTATCTCCAATTCTAATTATAAGACCTTATTTATAAATTATAAATAAGATCTTATAATTAGGATCGGAGTTAGTATAATATTACCTCTAGTTCTTAATATAAGAGCTAGATAACAAATTTATAAATATTAAGAAAATTTGTTAAGTTAGTTATTTATAATAAATATATGTTATTTTTTTAAAATACCCTTATTAATCATGTGCATTTGAATTATCCCTAGACAATTATTATAGAGATTACTTCAGGGCAAAATAGATAGATATTGAAGACAAAGTAGATTGGAATCTTGTATTTAGAATCAAATTAAAATTTTAACTAGTTTTTATGTTAAGAATCAGAAGTAGTATGATGCTATAGAAGTTTCACAAAAAATTCTTTACAACCTCCACAATACCCCCACCCACTCTTCAAATTCGTCATTACTCGAAGGTCAAATAGTCTTGTAACACCCTAAATTTTTTTATTTAGGAAAAAATAGAAAAAAATTTATTTAAAATTATTTAGAGACTAAATAAAAAGGGATAAATTATAGAATATTAACTTTAAAAGCTTGAATATTTTATGCAAAATTTTATTTTCTCAAAAATAGTTTAAATAATTTTAAAGTTAATTTTTTAGGGCAGAAATGACCAATTTTTTCAGAAAATTTAAGAAGAAAAATACTTAGAGGTTTCTAATTAATTTGAAAATTTTAGGAAAATTAGTTTAAGTGATAAGAAAGCTTTTGAGGCATAAAATTCTTAAAATAATTAAGGATTAATTTCTCAAATTAAGGATTTTTTTAAAATTAAAAAAAATAGTTAGGAGTTGACTTTTGATCCAAAATTTTTGGAGAAATTATTTTATGGGGTCAAAGAAGCTAATGGATAATATAAATCCATATAAAATATTATGAATTAATTTTTAGGTTTATCTTATGTTTCAGAAAAATAGAAGGAAGGGTGGAAATGGGAGAAAGTAAAGAGATGTCCTCACGTAAAACCCGCGCGTGCCACACACTACTTAGCTTCAGAAAATTTTCTCCCCGCCTCATTTGCCACCAGAACGCGAAGAAAGAAGTGAGAGAGAGAGCGAGAGAAAACAGAGCGACAACGGAGAGAGTGAGCTCGCCAGAAGTGGTGATCGGAGGAGCTATATTTCAGCTCTGTGCAGAGGGTGGCCCAACAGTGGCCATGATTTTGCAAGTTTGAGCTTGAATTCTTTGCTCTGTTTTGTTGCTGTCCGAACAGGGGAATGAGTTACTGGTTTAAGATGAGAATGGGTTGTGTTAATGGAGTGTGTTGAATGGATTGCATGTAGTTCTTCTTACTCTGTTATGATTACGGACAACGAGGACCATAGTTGCTGGTAGCTGTCGGATTTATGAGTAAAGGAAAGATTGATAATATATACATATATATGCTGGTTTTTTTCTGAGAGTTTTGGTGTTGAGTACTCTTTGGTTGTTGTTCTGTGTATATGTGTGTGCGTCGCTGTCATGAGAATTGAGACTCCAGAATGTAAAGTGGTGGAAATAAGTGTTAGCATTGGTGAAACGGGTTGAGGCCGAGGGAGGCTAAAGGAGTAGAGATGATGGTTCCGTGGAAGTTGTTATGAAAATATATATATATATATATATAGACAGATAGATATGTATGTATGTGTCTGTGTTGGTTTATACGTCTGTGCTCGTGTGTGTGTGTGTGTGTGTGTGTGTGTGTGTGTGTGTCTGAATGTTAGACATGGTAGCTATTAAGAAGAGATTAGGGAAAAGTGATTTATACTTGGTTTGGATTTTAAGATAAAATGGTAGTTATAGGAAATGTTTAAGAAAAGCAAGAATATAAATTTGTTTCATATAGATTGGAATATTTGGAATGACAAGTATATACGTGTGTTCGGCCAATAGACATCAAAAAGAGGAATTTAGGAATATATGTGCTTGAGTGTCTCGGTTAAATGCATTGACGAACAAAATTGAGACCGAATGTGCGTATGTACATATTTCTATTTTTTTTTCTTTCAAATTTTACATGATGACCAACCACTTGATAAAGTGGAGCCGGTATGGTTTAGGGATGCGGCATTGTGCTTAAAAGTAATAACTAAAAAAATATTTTTAACTAAGATGACTAGTTACTAAGTAAAATAATTATATCGGTTGAGAGAAAGAAATCCTATAAAAAAAATAGTTTGAATAAGAAAAATTGTCCAAGATGACCAACTACTAAGTAAGAGTAGAGATTAAAAAGATTTGGGATTTAAAAAAGCTATTTAATTTATGAATTATAGTTGGATCAAGTATTGATTTATCCTTACGAATATAATATGTTTTGATATCTGCTCAAGCCCACAAAAGAAGCAAAAGAACAAGAAACTTGTAAGGTTTGATTTGGAGGAAAGCGGATGAGATAGTAACTTTTTCCTATATTACACTTGTATATAATTACTGCATGTCTGTTTGTGTCATATTGTTGTTTTAAAGTATAAGAACATGTAATTTTTAATTTGTTTCATGGATTATTTAGTCGAAATTATGTGTAGCTAATAGACGTCAGGCAATATTTGGCAATTACTTGTGCATTATTTATTCACCTTGTTTTTTTTTCATTGCCCATAAATGCTTAACAGCTTGGAAGGTTATGTTCCACTTTAGCTTATTATGCATATTTTATATAGTTTGCACATTTGTTTAATGGAAATTACTACCATGAGAATTCTTTGGAATCTCACCCTCCCTTCTATGGTATATAGCAAAGGCGAACAGTTCTAAGAGAAAGAAAGTTGTATAAGAAGGAGGTAGGTTAGTTGAAGAGTATGGATGCTTGCTATATTTTGCACATAGTAGAATGTTTTGATAAGTTAATATTTATACTACTACCTCCTGTCCTAATTATAAGACTTCATTTGTAGATTACAAATGAAGTCTTATAATTAGGATTGGAGGTAGTATTATATATGTTATATGGGCAAGTAACTATTACTAACTTTATGTAAATATTATTTTGTATTCTCTATAAAGAGGAGAGCACTGCTAGGTGCAAGTATGTGCTGTCAATCGAGATGGTTGCTATATTTTAACATAATATTTTGAGATTTCACAATATGAAATCATTCTAAATGATAATAGATTAAATTGAAAGCAATGGTGATTTTAAATCACTTGTGAGCTTCTATGAAAGTTTAAATTATTTTAATGATGAATTTCAATGTTAATTTTAGGTTCAACTCTGGAATTGGGATTCTATTTCCTAATAATTTCAAATGATCTAAGTTTTGAAAAAAAAAAATTGCCCTCTTTTTCCCAGGTTAGTGATTCATAGACATTATATTGATTCTATTAGCATATAGAAAGTTAGGTGTCACAAGTCTATGGTTTGGTGGCCATTGTCAATTTTCTCATGCTTTCTATTAGTCTCTAAATGGCCCTTTTAAGTCATTATTGGGCCTATTCATGACAGTGAACCACATTGAGCTTTTCGATTCAGGATCGTGTTGAAAGGGAATGGGGAAAATTATAATAAATAATTGCCTTGTGAAAAAACTACAAAACCTCTTATTGAGTGTTTTATAAATGGCTAAAATATACAAAATTCCAGTAATTTTGAGTTAGTTGCATATAATCTTTCTAACTTTTAAGAATTTAAATTAAGAACCTTAATGTTTTAATTATTAACTCTTCTGCAAGTAGGGGTGTTAATTGAACGAGACAGGAATGGGACAACTTTCCCCTTTTGTGTTTCATCCCGTCCCAATAACGTCCCGTCTCAATTGGGACAAGATATAATTGGGATAAGACAGGAACATTCCCTTATTTATTCTTTGAGTTTTTTTTTTTTTTAATAATTTGAAAACTAACTAGTGTAAGAACTTATGACAAAAACTACATAAAGGAAATAGATAAAAAAGAGGAAACAATAACAAAGAAAAAAATGTTTTTGTAATCTTCAGAGACAAAAAATAAACAAATCTAAAATGTTCATTACAAAGAATATCATGTAACCCATACAAAACAATTTATAAACAAATAAAAAATAATTGATAAATATCATTACCAAAATATTATTATAGTAGTAAATAAAATAAATTTATAACAATTAAAATAAAAATAACATATTGGGACAGGACTGAGACAAGGGTGCATGTCATTCCATTCCAAAATAATTTTGTCTCATCCCACTCTCGTCCTATCCCAAAAACTTTCAAGACGGGATTGTTTCGTTCCAAAATGACTAGGACAAGAAAAAGATGCTGAGATGAGACTCAACTAAACACCCCCTCATTCCTGTTAAAGTTAATAGTTTTTGTATATTAAAATTTTATATATTTTTTATTATATAGCATGATGTATAATAAAATATAAAAATTTTGACATAACAATAATTATTAACTTTGATGGTAATTTTAATCATAGGAGAGTTGATGGTGAAATAAGAAACATGAGATTCTTAATTTGAAGTTTTAAAAGTTAGGAGTTGCGTTTATTTATTTATTTATTTTTTTACCTAGTAAATAAGTTCTTTTAACTTTTGCTTTTGTCCTTTGTTCGTCAACGGATAGAAGGGTTTGTGTATATTTTAGATATATAATATATAATTATTATTTTGGCCATAACAAACTTATTATTAAAAACAACAATTAGCTAGATTATACTATTATATTCGTGGCAAAAGAAAAAATGCCTGAGACAATTTAAAATAAGAAATAACTAAAAGAAAAACTTGAATGTAACTCGGAAGTTGCACTGCACCATTTAAAATCTTCTTGTGCTGCCTTTCTATACTCCAATAGGCAAAAGATGATAAACATCCTTTGCTGAGCGGAACTAAGAAGGATATTTGAGAGTTTTGATACTTCAGAGTTGTTTCTCATTTTCTGGGAGAACTCTCTGGAAATGGTAATACAGGAATTGGCTGTTTTCTTTCATTTCTCATATTTATCTCTTATAATCAATTTTAAAAAATATTTTATACACAAAAATCTTTTTATATACTTATTTCATATATTGTAAAATCACTTCTCAAAATTAATCGGCCTGTTAACATTAAACTCTCTTAATTTCCAATACTTACATTATGCACATGTCTAAAAAGTGAAAAAGAAAACCGGTAAATCACTGTCATCAGCACAATGGAACACCGTGTCCCGTCCGTAACGCGGCTTGGAGAACGGGCTTGAAATTTTGAAATTTCAACGCCCAGAGAAGAGAAGACTTGAGCTCACCACCATTTTTACTCGGGAAATTTTGTTAAAAGTGTCTGACTGAAAATTTAATTAGTTAAAAAGATTTAAATTTAAATAAATACAATTATGATTCGTGAATGTAATATATTTTTTGTTGTGTGTAATATATTATTAATGATGCGCATCTATTATCAATGATGTGTAACAATCATTATTCGAAAGATATATTATTCTCACGGATTATAGTTGTATTCACTCAAATTTAGATCATTTTAGCCGACTAAATTTTTAGACAGGAATTTTTTTAATCAAATTTCTTTTTCCACTTCTCATTGTTTCTCCATTTTTCTTTTTATAGAATTTGTACCAGGCTGCTAGACTTTCTGTTGAGTTTCGGTGTTCATCAGTCATCACTTGATTATTATTTTTTCTATTTTTTGAAAAAATTCATTTTAATGAGTACAAAATTTAAAATAAAGATAATTTTTTTAACTATCAATTTTTTTAAAATAAATTTATTATTTAAAAAACATCTATTAAAACTTTTAAGTTTCAGCTGTTGATTTCACCGTAGTAAGGAGCTTATGGTGCTCATAGCAGTTTCATTAGATTTCGGAAATGTTTGAATGGAAATCAAATTGTAATTTTAAAAATAATTTTATGATATATAAAATAAATATGTGAAAGGAATTTTATCTTAGTTTATAAAATTATTTTTTTCCGGGTATTCCAAACACCCGAGCATCTTATGCTAGGTCCAAGCGAATGGTGGGGCATAGCCACGTGCTTAATGGCAGAAAATGATTTCGCATGGGGGGATGCAATTTGATGGACTTGCATATTTCTTAATGAAAAATTCTCTTGTATAGGATTGGTGAGAGTACCCTTTAATATTTTGCCTAAATTAGGCATTGATCTTTTCATGGAACTACGTGAATGAGATTGAGTTTCGATCGTCCTCTTAAATCTGGAAATATATTTGATTTAAATGGGCAAAGTATCACAAATTACTCTTCATATTCGTACATAAACAATTATCCTCCCTCATTTGTAAATATTTTTATGCCTGGACTCTCCACCCCATTATTTTGCACTATGTTTGATGATGTTAAGTGGATGAGCGGCAAGCTAGAGATATGATTTAGCAATATAAATAAGTAAATGTTATGAATATATAATAATATCTTTGTGGATGTCTATATATCTCCCTCTATCTCTTATATCTACTATAATTTTTAATATCTCTCATTATCTCTGTATCCCATAATTATCTTCTATTATTATGTAATATGTATATTTTGTTAAAAATGTAAAGTTATGTCTATAAATAGAGCCCACGAATAATGCATTTAATAATCTTGAATAGAATGAGAAATACTCCTATCTTCTATTCTTCCTTATTCTCTTCTCTTTCTTTAGTTTTATAACATGTTATCAGTACGAAACTCTAATCAAAGTATGTATGATATGGTTTTAGATCCTTTGCATAACTTTAGAGTATCATCTCTATGACTTTTGTACAGTATTCTTTGTTCTATTCAAATGAAAATATCTCAAGCGTTGTATATATGGTGTTTTGGAGTCTTTATATCTCTATTCAATTTATCTGGAATAATCTTAGTCATTATATGGAATTAAAATGATCTCTTATTGTTGTTTAAACATCCAGTTTCATGACTAAGATTGGAGATTATTATTACTTTACATTTTCGCGCTATAATTTAATTTTGATATGAATATTATACTTTTTGAATTAAATGTAATTTGAGGAATTTGTTTTTATCTATTCCTTAGTAACCTCACATCACTATTTTTGATGGAACCTGAAGTTCCAATCGATGTTTTTTTTTTTACATCCATTGGTGACCTGACGTCACTAATTTTGATGGAACCTAGAGTTCCAATCAATACTTATAATTATATGTAGCCAATACCCAAAGTGAGAATTTGAGGGAATAATGGTTACAATATGGCTGGAAGTCATGTTCAAGCAAATGGCAAAATTTGTTGTAGAGCCAAAGACCATAAGATATAGGGGTAAACTCTTAAAAGGCTCAAATGCTAGTAATAAATGGCAAAATTTGTTGTGAACCTAAAAGATCGCAAGATATGAGGGTAAATAGAAAGCTCAATGCTAGCAATAAATATAAATCCAATTGATACTTGTGGACTCCCCAGCATGGAACCTCTCCATTGACAAGTCTCTTCATTGAGCCCCCATTTATATAAAACACAGCGTTAACAACGTTTTTTTTTTTAAAAAAAAAAAAGGGTAGGCTAGTACTTCAATTTCTGACTTCAAGCCTTCAAGACAGTGCAACATTTAAACACTTTTTTCAAGGGAAAAAAAATAAAAGTGGTAAACCATTATGAAAAATCAACGTTTGCATCAAAATTAAAATAAATATAAAAAACATTACTTGAACGAAATTTTATCAGGGCATCCATGAATTCACAAACAATTTCACAATTTTAAATTAGAAAGTTTCTAGGGTGTTAAAGAAAAATTTTAACATTGAAGAGGCAAAACATAAACTCGGACATTTGAAAAAAAATTTTATCTCACCTTGTTTTGTTTTCTTGTTCTTATAAATCACCGTTTAATCATTTTTGTAAACTCAAGAAAATTTCTGTGCCGTCAAGCTTGTATTATTATTTTAGTTGCTGTTCCAAACAAAGTTTCAATCCTTGTATTATCATCCACAGTAAGGTGGGCAGCGCAGAAATTTTCCTTGAAGTCAGGCCTATGTTTTTTTTTTCCAAAAAAGTTGTTAAACGCTACGTTTTATATAAATGGAGGCTCAGTGGAGAGGTTTATCAGTGGAGAGGTTCCGATCAAAGCTTATGAGAACAGAATTCCTGTTTTCTTATTGGGATGATTGGTTTTGTATTTTTTGCACATAATTATATCAAGCCGATAATATATTGTGAATTCTCCCATTATAATTAGCTTTTGGTCAGGAACCAGATATTTTTCATCTTAGAATATGTAATATATATTATTTCACCGTAATAATGCACACAAATGGATATTAAAAGTAAATTGAGATCAATATTGGATAAGATAATTCTTTTTCTTATTTGCCTCTAAATAAAATAATAATAATATTTCTATAGGAAACTTATGGATTTGGAAGATCTACACTGTATGTTGCCAACATGAGGGGAAGAAAATGAGTAGTTGGAAAAGAGAACATATATAATGCATTTTCACTATCAATTGTAGATCCTCAATTATAATAATATGAACTAGATGTTCACAAAGTATTGCATTCATAAAATATTAATAATATCTATCAAATGCAATTACTGACCAAAATGAGAATTCTTAATTCTTATATACCAGCTAAAAGTACTCCCATTTTTAAGATATGCTAAAAGTATGAAAATAGGATCAGTTCCAAAAGAAAATAAATTGAAGTTAATGATCAAGATCATTATACTAAGAAGGCATGAATTACAAAAGAAGTTAAGATATAATTATTTAACTCTTGAAGAGGTTTAAGTGCCTGAAAACAATAAAAAGATATCGATATGTTATGTTATAAAAGAAAGGGGATTGATAAAAGAAAACAATTGTTGACAATAATTTTAATGATAATATCACGTGATCAAATAAAGATTTTATATATAAATTTGTCATAAGATACAGACAGAAAGATGGTTGGCTAATGGGAAAAAAAACATATAAGAAATTTGTGTATCTTTAGCTCAAGCACTTAAAGTGTAATATTAGTATTATATAAATAGGTATTCGTACATGAAAAAAGAAATACAATCTTGTGGAGGATTAAATTTTTATATATCTTATCAATTTAACATTTTGATAATAGATGAAAATACTTCATATGTATCTAGAAAATAAAATGACACACTATATACTAAAATTTTATGTGAATCTCAGAATGATTCAAATCCTTGTGTGAGTTTAAAATGATCTAATATACAAATAAATTTGGGTCATAATATATGAAAATTCTTGAAAGATTCAACTTTTCATAAGCAAACAATTTTGTTTTCAAGAGCACTACTCAGTTATATAAAAATATTTTAAATAGCCCATATATATGAAAAGATTTGAAAATAGGTTTCTTACCATTGTTATTTATGTTGATGATATAAATAGTATCGAAACTTCTAGTTTACAAAAGTAGTGAATCGCTTAAAGAAGAAATTTGAAACAAAAAATTTGAAAGGAATAAACATGAATAAGTCACATCCATTATCTGAATAAGTCACATTTATTATGCACTCTAATAGTTGCAAGATCTTTAGATGTGGCTTAAAAATCCATTTAGATCTCCAAAAGGTGGTGAATAAATAATTGGTCAAGAAGTATTATATCTTACTGTCACTAACACTTATAGATCTAGTTAGCCACACAAAACCTAATCTATTAGCATGATATAGTTCTTTAGGAATACAAAGACGTTGAAATAAAATTAAGCATGTTCTTTATTATTTCAAGGACAATGTGGAGGTGACATTATCTGAATATACTCAAGACAAATCTTATTAGCTATGGAGATAAAGGATTCTTATTTGATTCTTATATCGAGAGATTACAGTATGATTCACATTTTGAAAGACCACAAAGAGACTATTTGTTTCATAATTTTCAAAAGATTAGGAAATTTATATTTTATGTTTTTATCTTATTACAATATGTGATAATTGTATATAAATGGAACTTTTGTCCAATAAAACAAAGGAATCAGGAAAGAAATAGGATCATAAAAGAATTATCAAATTTATAGTGTCAACGTGTTTCGTAAGGGCTGGGGATAAAAGACTTGCTCGTTATATTAGACTTTGCAAGCTCAAAGATATCAACTGGCATTACCAAGAGAGGAATCTGATACACACTATACTCTTTTTTCTTGTCTATGATTTTGTCCCATTGGGTTTTCTTAGAAAGATTTTTAATGAGGTAGTATTTTATAGTGTATCAATAAATGATATATTCTTTTTTTTTTTTTATTAAGTTTCTGTCCCACAGGGTTTTTCTTAGTTGAAGTTTTTTTAATGAGACACGTTCATATATAATGGACATCCAAGGAAGAGTGTTATAAATATAATAATATCTTTGTGGATGTTCATATATCTTCCATTATCTCTTATATCTCCTATAATCTCCAATATCTCTCATTATCTCTATATCCCACAATTATCTCCTATAATATGTAATATGTAGATTCTATTAAAGATGTAATGTTATGCCTATAAATAGAGGCCATGTATCATGTATTTAGCATTCTTGAATAAAATGAAAAATACTTATGTCTTGTATTCTCCCTTATTCTCTACTCTTTCTTTATTTTTATAACAGTAAACAAATAAATAAAGGCATTGATTAATTAGTGGCAAAAGTATATATTTGGTCCTTTAATTTTGAAAAGAACATTATTTTTTTAACCCTGAAGTCATTAGTCTTAAATGATGATTATTTGCAACAAGTATGATTGTGCTGAAAAGTATTTTTATACTTTTTTTTTACCAGCAAAGTATTTTTATACTTAATATGTTAGTATTTGAAGATATTTTATTAACATTTGCAATCTCAATGTCATCATTTTTTTCCTTAACAGTTATAGGATTAAAGGAATTAAAAAAAGCCTTTTAAGGTTAAAGGAGCAAACCAAGACCTTATATAAAGTCAAAGAATTAAAAGTATATTTTTGTGTTAATTAATTATTTATTTATTTTTACCAGGGGCATTCGTCATTAATTAATTGATACGTTGGAATTTTGTCTTTAAATTTGGCCCAGGGGCTTTTTCTAAGCATTTACAGTTTCAAATGGCTGGTAACATAAGATAAAGATAGACTTCTTACTAATATTGAAGGGCGAGAAGACGGTTGGCTCTTGATAGTAATATGCATTTTTGGATATGTGGTGAGGAAGAGACACTTCTTCATAAAAACTTAATTTTATCAGAGAAAATAGAATATAAAAATATCTGAAGTTAAAACTTGAATATTACCCGCCGGAGGTTTATTTTGATTTTCAATTTATAATTCGATAAAATTATTTCGCCAAGATCAGATTCAGCATAGTCAAGCTAAGGGAATGTCACGAAGTAAGGTTATAGAGTGGCTATGGATGAAGTCCATGGAAATAGTAATATAGGAATTGGGCTTTTCTCTTTTAATTTCTTTCATTTTCCATATTTGAATGCCTCGCAAGGCAAGGCAAGGCTAGTTTGTAAGTTCAAGACGTTTTCCTAACTAATACTTCTTTTGATTTTATTTATAAGTTTTAAATTTTAAGAAAAATACGATTCACTTTTATAAGTTTTATTTTGGGTTTGTTTAATCATTTAATGTATTTTTTTAATTTTTCCATTAATTAGTTTATTTCTCTCATATGTCATTCTCCCTCATTATATTTTTTTAAAAAAAATTTCATCTTTTTTTCTCATTTATTAAAAAAACATATTTAGAAATAAAGTATACTTCTAACTTATTTATTGTTTCTAAATAATTTTAATTAATTGTTCAGTATACGTAAATCAATAATTTGAAGCTTATAATAGAGATCTAGGAGCGTACCTTGGTTTTTTGGAGTTGAAGTCTCCAAGAAATATTCCTTCAACTCTTAATATAAGACCTAATTATTGAGTTAATTTTGATTCTAAATATAATACCTATTTTTAATATTTATCATTTTTTTCTACATTATCCCTCTAGTTACTCTCTTAACCATAATTAAGTAGAAAAAGAAGAAGAGATGATATTAAGAAGATGATCATGGTGCTTTTAAAAAAAACATGTCATATTTCTTATAATTAACTAACTTACTTATTTTTTTAATTTAATCAATTAATTAAATAGATCTTATATTAAAGACAGGAAGAGTATATTATTATCTCACCTAATGTATCAATCTTTTAGAATTGAACTCTGTTGAAAATTATGATGGGGAAATTTCACTTAAATCCCTTGGAAGGGACTTTATTAAAAGTAAGGCCCAAAACATTCTGACATATTAATGAAGTCTTCAAGGCCTAGAATGAAATTAAATTAGAACGTAAAAACACTATGTTGGCCTTAATATTTGAAAAAAAGAAAGGGGTCAAGATTAGAGGGCATAATCTTTTTACGTATTCTTAATTCAGATAATAGAAAAATAACAACTCAAAATTTGAAAATTTACAACTCAATTTACAAGTAATTAGGTAAGTTATAATTGGGATACAAATTTTAACAACAAAGTATATAAAAATAACAACTCTATCTCTACAAATTTACAATTGCTTAAGTAAGTTGAGGATGCAAATTTTAACAACAAAAAATAGAAATAAAAATTTTCTATATAAAAATTACATATAGAAAAGTTATATATGAAGATTTACAACAAATAGTAAAAAAGTAACAATTCAACATATAAAAATATACAATAAAAAAAATAGAAAAACAACAACTCTACATAAAGAAATTTACAACTCAATTTACAAAGTAAGTTACAAGTGGGGATACAATAAAGAATAGAAAAATAACAACTTTACATATAAAAATTTATAATTCAATTTACAAGTACTCAAGTAAGATATAAATGAGAATACAAATTTTAATAATACAGCATTGAAAAATAACAACTTTACATACGAAAATTTACAACAAAAAAAGCAACATAACAACTTTATATGTGAAAATTACAACTTAATTTACAGTAGGAATGAATTTTCTTATCCACTGTAGATGTTAAAATTGTCCATGAATAACAATCTATTATTCACAATGCAGTCACGATGCCTGTTTGAAGTTTTTCCCTGCCTTACCCTTCACTTTATACCAAACCGGCCGCTTTCATGAAGCAAATTTGTTTCTACGAGATTTCTTAATTCTCAAATGTCATTTTGTTATCAATGTTTCAATTATAATCTCATGCTCATACATCGTTTTTTCATATATAAGTATTCACATATTCTTGCTACCATATGCCATGTGTCTTTATGATTCATAATTATGTAAATCTCAATCACTTAGCAAAATCCAAAAAACTTAGAAATTCACAACTATAGTTAGCACATTTACAACATAAAATTAGCATTTTTCACAACACAAATTCTGGACAAGTCATTTTAATATCATCAGTGCTCACCACCTTCATTAAACTACAAATCAGATAAATTTTAGAACAGCTAGTGCTTCCCCTATGCCATGCGTCTCTACACTTCATTATTATGTGATTTTCAATTACTTAGCAAAACTTGAATAAACTATCAATTTCCAATTACAATTAGCATATTTACAACATAAAATTAGCATTTTCACAACTCAAATTCTAAACTAGTTTCCATCAATGTCCAGCATCTTTAGCAATTCATTTAACAGTCTAGACGGAGAAAAAAGAGCTTTCTAGAATCCAAGTTTAAAATTTACCTCAACCACAACACAATCTCCTATTGATCCTAGAGCTCAACCCCGTTGTAACTGGAGTTCGCACAATGACGCGATTTCAGACTTAAAAAAACTCTAATTCATACTACCTTAAATGATTATGGAACGAGAATCAAATCGGAGAAATGGCAGATGTATGTTGAGTTGTATTTCACGCATACATGCTTCTTCTTTTCCCTCCTTTATTCTTTCTTTCAACTAAGGGCATTTCTGCAAAAAGACTTATCAAATTAATTTCATTATAGGACTGAGAGACTAATTTGAAGTTTCAGAATATTTTGGGACTTTTTGTTTATTAAGTTCAGATTGTGGGCTTAACTGAAATTTTCCCAATTATGATAGGTTCCTCATCTTTGAATGTGAATCTGGGAATATACTGGAAATGAAAAGAGTAATGCTCTGGTTTTCCCTTGATCCTATTAAAAAGAAAAACCCAATAAAGCACTGACATAGGGTCACATGGTTCTGTCCTTCAGCAAAATGGAACGCTTTAGTCCCTTCCGTAACACGGTTTCAAATTTGAACTCCCAAGACTAAGAGACGACAAAGACTTGAGCTCATTCCCACCACTAAGAGTTACATACAAAAGCAAATAGGAAGTAATTAACAGACAACGACTAATTGAGAGAACCATAAGACTGTCCGTCAAAGAAAGTCACAAATTGATTCATATCCAATTAGAATGCAAGAAGATATTTTAAGGATATACATTATTGAGTGTTCAAGTTTTTTATATGGCAATTAGAAGGAGAATGCTGTTGGTCACAAAAAGATGTTATGAAGCAATTTTTAAGGAAATAACTTATTGAGCGGGCAAGTTTGTCACATGGCAATTACAAGGAGGACACTGTTGGGGTCACAAGCAGATGTTATAAAGGACCTCCATTAACAGGAAGCAAAGAGTTGAAGCCACACAGACGCAAATATACCAAGAATAATATGGATAAGCTCAGTAATATTGACGCACTTTTTTAAATGATTAGAAGAAAGAAAGATAGACATACTTTGATACATAAATTGCCAGTGCAAGTGATGTGCTGGATCTTGCCAAGCATGGATTTGAACTTCGCTGGCAGATCAGGGGCCCTCTGCGGTATGTGCAAATCCCCCAGGGCCAAGACAAGTACCATTCTTAACAATCAAAAACTGAAAGCCACTTAGGGAACCTGCAGAAACAGAGTATTGCCTGAAAACAGAAACAATGACTCATTTCAAATGTATCCAGACCAGTGGCTATTCAGATTACAGAAACAAAACAGAATAGAGGGCTCTGTGTCATCAATCATCAGATAAAATTTGTTCATCAATAATTATTAGCTAATGAACTAAATATCGGGGTTTCTGTGCACAATTTATTTGATAAAGCTCGTGATAGAACAATCACCTAAATATTACTGAATCAACAGAAATACTAAGAGAATTCCCGTTCAGAGTTAAGAGATATAATCCTGTTACAAAGCAAGTAGTACCAGCCAAGAAAACATAAAAGAACAAAATGACATCAAGCCACAGTGGCAGAAAAAACAGCAGAAACAAATAACTAAAACACTGCCTATCTTTTGAGAAGCAAAAATCACAGTCAGAACTCTCCTAGATTTATCCACACTGGTCACCCCTTCAAAGATCAACCCTAAAGGTTCCCCCGAGGCCCTGATAACTAGCATCTTCTCACTCCTCCAGCTCACCCTTCTCTCCTCAAGCTGCCATACAAAAGTAGTTATTCCCCTTGTAATTCCCTTCCTGCCCCTCTAACACCACCTTGCTCTTTAACCGTCGAGAACATGTTTAAAACTATTGGCTCCACTTTTTAATTCACTTCCCGCAGACCTCTTTCTCTTCTCTTCTTTCCTTCTGCAATATTATTACATATATTAACAAAGGCTAATCAGATTTCAATGAAAAGATGTCGGTAATAGAAATTTTCTCACTTATCCATAAGCTTAACATTCAGTTTTCTGCCTACACCAATTTTACTGTTAGCGGAAAAAAACTGACGTCTTTCTTTGCAGTATGTAATTTTCTGCTCATTAGAGTGTGCGACTCCATCATGTTGATTTGCACTAAAATGCAATGTAATGCCTATAATCAATTTCCATTTTGCTATATTTTTCAAGTATCACCTGTCTCCATTTACAGTGAAAAGAAGGATGTGCAATATTGAGTTGACTAGAGTTAAAAGCTATAAAATTGAATAACAAATCAAGAAATAAAATTATGGAAATTTACAGGACGTTGTTGGGAAATGAAAAAATAGAGGAGAGGATGATGGCCATGAATGGAGGCAACCATACCGGACGTATATTACACTCAGTGGTGGCAGATGCCCCACTGGGTATATATCCTTTTCATTTTTGTTCCAGATACTCTAAGATGCCTTAGCAAGCGAATTGATTGAGGCAACTCCTCCAAGCCACTGAATGATGATCACTTAAACTCAACCTTCTAAATTGTTAGACACAACTCGAGCCAAGTCATTTCCCAGATCATGCATCACAAATAACTTGAGAATTTTCTAAATAGATGATAATATACAGTGCGAATACACAACAAATCCAACGTTACACATCGAATCAATCCAAAAAATATAAGTCGCTGGTAATCAAAATGAAGAGAGAAGAAGTATAATAGTCGATTACATGACATTGAAGCAAAACCTGGTAACAAAAGTTTTTTCTTTTAAAAAGTGAAAGAACCTTTATTCAAAAGCATCGATATTCGAACGATCACACGAGCAGATTCAAATCTAGAGTCAAAGCCAGATTGAATAGATCAATCTCACAGGATTTTGGCAGTGGACAAAGCCCTAGGGCCCGAACCTTCTTCAATACTTGGCCGAGAACAACCACGCAGGGCTGACAACGGCAGACGGCGTCCGACGACGAGTTCGACCAAGTATGGAGTGCTTGCTCGCCAACGAAGAAAAATGGATTTTAGGGAGAATTAGCTCACTAAAATATAAAATTTATATTTTGTTAAGTAAATTTATGCTTCTATTAATTTTTTTTTTTGGGCCATCAAGGCTTCTATTAACATTTAACAACTATCATCATCGTCATCGTCGTCTATGTACTATTACCTTGAGTAGTTAATATAAGAACTAATTACTTAATTTAAATAGATTAAAAAAACTAATTAAATTAATTATTCATAATAAATAAATATTTTCTTCTTTAAAATATTATCACTAATTAAATGTATTGATTAGAAATACTATTATTACAAAGATTATTTTTAAAAAATAAATATATATGAAAAGCAAAATACGTTAAGGTCTTATATTTAATAGTAAAATGAAAGGTAAACAAACTCTTATATTAAGGATGATAGGTGACATTATATATGAACTTTTGTATAGGATATGTAGTCATCCTCATAATTAGATAATATTAAAAACATTATTAAATTAATTATTTATAAACATATATTTTGATTTTGATAGAGTACCTTTTTAATAATTTGCATTAGATATTAGGTGTAATATCTTGACTTTCAAGATATTAAAAAAATTAGGAAGAATTATGAAGAAATAATTATTAAAATTATTTAATGTCCAAGAAAATTGAGAAAAAATTATGAAATATTAATTTTGAGAGTTTAGGATATTATGAAAGAGTTCATTTTCTCAAAAATAATTTAAATAATTTTGAAACTAATTCTCGGAGGAAAAAAGGCTTATTTCTCATAAATTCAAGAAAAAAATAATTAGAGAATTATATTTGGATTGAAATTTTTAGGATAATTATTATATCAGTTAAAGAAGCCAATTGAGGCAGAAAATTTTTAAAATGAATTAAGGATTAAGTTTTAAAATTTAGAAATTAATTTTTGATCTCGATTTTTAAGAGAAACTATTTGATGGGCCAAAGAAACTAACGGACAAAGAAAATTTATTAAAACTATTGAGGATTAAATTTTGAAATTTTAATTAATTCTGAAAATAGAGGATTTAATTGTAAGCAAATGGTGATTAAGGAGCATATTGATAATTTCATTTGTTCTCTCCCACTTAAATCATAGAACTAGTTTCAGTGCTGATCAAATTGATGAGCACTTTAAATTCATCACATCTGAACTGTTTATATATAATTTCAACAATCCAGATTTAAAATTTTTAATTAATTATTTTTAAATATAAAACTATTTTTAAAAAAAATAATAGTTAAGAGATTTTTTCTATTTTGGATTTTATACCCGTTAAAATAATTATTTAAAATAAATAAAAATAAAATAATTAAATTTTGACTGTCTAGATCAGATATGAACGGTCCAATCTGATCACCAGCTAGTTTAAACCATCCCATTCCCTTCCCATTTTCATTTCTTGCGACGCTGAACCAGAGAGAAGGAGCGAGAGAGTCCGAGAGAAATATCTTGCATGCAACCGGTGATCTAGAGTAAGGTAAGCCTCCCGAATCTTCTCCTTTCTTCATTTCTCTCTGATGGGGTATGTTTTGTAACTGTTAAAGACGGTAAAATCTGGTTGTAAGAGACAGAAAGTGCCAGTTTTAAGAGAGAGAAAGTGCCGACATAGGCTGTGTTAAACGGTCATAATGGAGTTTGTTGAAGGGGTTTATGCTCATGCATGTCTATTATATGCTCTGGATTATTGTTGCAGAAACAGGGGTAATGACTTAGAAAAATGGCGTCGGACATAGCTTGTGAAAGTGAAAAACAATGATCAAGCTTGTAGTGTTGGATTTAAGGGATTGCATGTGATAGTTTGGATTTTTGTTGGGTGTATTTCGGATCTGAAAATTTTCAGATTCATTGAATAAAGTTGTTTGAGAATTTCAGAAGATAAGGGCGTGAATGAGAAGAATGAAGCATTGTGGTTGGAGGGTGTGTGTATTTGATTACTTGTGTTTTGACCCTGGAAGCTGGAAGTTAAGTGTTCTAATTAAGTAGATGATAGCGGAGACAATAAAATGATGGTTAAGGCTCATGGTAAACATGTATAAATATATATATATATATGTATGTATATTATCGGATGTATGTGTATATATAGGGCTTGGGGGTACTGTTAGGAAATGGTTATTGTGGAAGTATGTGTGTGAGACGTGATAATGATCTCGGAAGCTTTAAGGATTTAAGAAAATACCTCTGGTTTGGTTGTTAGATGATTAAGGAAGCCTAAAAAATGTGTGCGCGTATAAGTTGCTGCTGTGTTTTGTTAATGAGGAGTCTAAATGCAAGATGCTTTAATAGGAAGTTTGTAGACTTATAAAAATGTTATGTTATAGATATGTATATAAAAAATGAATCTTAAAAGGATGAGATTTAAGAATAATGCCCCTGTTTAAATGATCGCTAAGAATGAATTATAGGGAATTGAGAATCAGGTGTAAATATATGGTATGTTGGAATGTTAGAGTTTGAGTTTGTGGATATCTTTTTTCCCCTGTTTTGGACAGCATTGTATAACTGGGGGGGAAGTTGAATTTGATTATATTTTTGAAGCTTCAAAATGCATTCAAGGTTGCTTGTTTGATGTTCCAAATGCTTAGTAATTGAACGAAATGCATTTGGGAGCATCAAGGTGAGGGTTAAATCAAGTTTGAGATAGTTGAATAAATGCGGTGGTTTGATTATGATTTTGGAAGTAAAAAGATAAGAAATGCTATAAGATTGTAATTGAATGAGCATAGAAAACATAGGATTTTAGAATTTATAAAGAAAAGTTGTTTGAGGAATGTTAAAGTTTGAAAGGGATTAGGTGAGTAGAGTAGATATTTGAAGTTTGGGATTTTGAGTTTGAGGATGAGATTGATTGAAATTCAAGTATGGGCTTTTAATATATTAGATATTTCATGTTTTGGGGACCAAAGAATTTAAGTTAGGAATTGACTTGAAATTATTGTTCGAGGTTTGCTTGAGGTTTCTAAATGGTGGATGGGAATTTTAAATGGCTAGATTAAAGATTATAGTGTTTGGAAATCATTTCAAAGGTATGCATTAGGAAAATTCTTAATGGCACAGTCAACGATTAAGGTATGGGATAAAATTGATAATTGATAGAATTTGTTAGAAAGGTTGTTGGAGGAATGTTAGACCAAAGTTTAAGAAAATTAATAGATAATTAGAAATTGAAATTGCTTGGCTTGGAAATGAGATAAAATCAATTGGTGCGATTATATATATATAATGGTTTATGTGTCTTGGCCATGCGCGCAAAATTAGTGAAGTTGGGATTGGATGATTGAGGCATGGAGGGCACCTTGTTGTCCATAAATGTGATATATATAAATAGTATATTTGATCAAGATGACTTGTTATTAAGTAAGATAACTGATTGGAATTAAAAAAGGAAGGAGAACATTTCAAAAGGTATATTATGAGTAAGAATTGTTGTTCAGGGTGACCAACTATTAAATAAAAGGAATATAGTTTATTAATGGGTCAAGAGAAATTATATCTTGATAATAAAAGTTTAATGGACTAAGCATTAATCCATTTATATATGAAACTATATCATAGGATTTGATATTTGTCTGAGCCCACCAAGAAAGCTAGTAAAAAAGAAATCCAGACAAGGTACCACCTCCACATGTCACCACCTCACAGGCACCTTGTACTGTCACATGTAACTATGATATAATTTCTCCTCAAAGTGACTTCTTCATGGGTTGAACTAGGGGTCCTGTGTGTGCGTGCACACGACTTCACTAGTTGATCTGCAATAAACCTATAAATATATTATGCAAAATTTAATATATATGTGTGTATAAAATATTCTTTTACACAAACAATTATATATACACATATAAATTATTAAAAAACAAAAATAACACTAGATGATCATTTTAATGATAACTATTTTTATGACAAAATAATTTTAAAATATTTGTTTTACTATTTATTTTATCTTGTTTTATTTTTAAAAATATTTTAATATAATATTAATTTCTAATGACACTAATTTTTAATTTTAAATTGCACATAATGTTTTCATAAATATATTTTTTTTAATATAAGTCATGGGTCCTACATCTTTTTGAAAAGATAGATTCATTTTCCCCACCATGACCCATGAAAAATAGAATTTTCAACTTCCACCAAAAAAGGGGCTTCAATTCAATATACACATCCAGGTCAAAAGGAAAGAATCACAACAAAAAAGTTCGAAAATTTAAAGCAAGAATGCGATTGACGCGGCATAATGATGACTTTTTGAATGAATAAGGCTAACTCTATGCTTGTTATGAGAAAATGAGAGGAGAGGATAAATTTTAATGAGTTTGATTAGAAAAATTGAAGAAGTGAGAATCTAAAATTTTGATAAAGAGGAGATGTAAGATAAAAGAAGAGGAAAATTTAATTAAAATTTTTTAAACTCTACTTCTTTAATTTTTTTAAATCAAACTCATTAAAATTTTCTCTTCCCTTTCTTTTCCTTAATTTCTTTCTTACCAAATGGGCTCTAAAGGAAACATTGCAAAGAGGGAGGATGTTGTTTCAGCCTTTATGAGGACTTGCACAGGAGTTAAAGAGGATAATGCTAACGCTATAAGAAAAAACGATGCACAAAAATGTTTCAGATTTGATGATGATGATTTTTGGAATGAAGATGATGATTTGCACATGGGGATGACTTCAAGCTGGGGTAGACGGAAAGAAAAAGAAGATTAGGTGAGGCTAGCATCCAAGGATTATTATTAGTAGAATCACAAAAATGTCCCTTAGGGCCATTATGAATTTTAATCAAGAATAAATTGATAAATTAATAAAAATAACATGTGATCTCCTAAATAATTGTTTAATAATCTGATGTGGTGGATTTGGATCCTCTCAGAATCTTTTTTTCTCTTTTTCTTTTCAAAATCTCATCTCTACCGTTGGATCAAATAATAGATGGTTCAGATTTAATATTTTAAAAAGCAGATGTCCACCTTCTCTCTCCTATTTATGCAATGTTATAATAATAGTTTTATAAAGTATGAAATTTGAATTATCATTATTTGATCTAAAGGTAGAGATCAGATTTTGAGGGGGCAAAAAAAAAAAAAATGATTCTGAGGGGATACAGACATGTGATGTGGTTTGTCTTACCAACTGGGAGATGGAAACTCGTTGTAGGTAAGGTGAAATAAAACTCAATTCATATTCTTATCTTATCTTATGTAAATCACAATTATTTTGCCTTTAATATGTGGGAGGGCAGGTGGCTTCCACACCGAGATAGGCTGAAAACTAACCAACTCCAGAATGGACTGTGTCTGACACGTTATCGGAGGACGGAAGCCAGGGTTGGTCGAAGGCTGGTGACTTACTTCCCAGCAAGATCAGATATGAAATACGTAGAGTTGGATCGCGGAGTCTCTTTTGGTACTTTTCTCACATAGTACACGTCAAAAAATTTATCTCTGTTTTCTAAAAATAATTAATGCGCCAAATAAAATAGAATTATCAAATTTTAAAAAATTATTGTGGGCCCAAAAAAATGAAAATTATTATTCTCCAAGATAAGAATGATCTCTTTATTTCTTTGGACTGCCGAATCTTGCAATCTCTGTCTTAATATAGACTTTGGTTTGAGAAACTTGGGCACAAAGGAAGAGACAAAGACTTGTATTTATTGGGAAAGATAAAGTTGTGGCTGAGATGGCTCTCGTAGTCTGATTTATTATTACAGTAAAGACGCCTGACAAATTGAAGGAACTTTACTTAACTTGGTAAAAATAATATTAAAAAAATTCAACTAGAAATTCTTTAAAAACAATAAGAAGTTGTGTGAAATTCTTTCAACTAGAAATGCTGCCATAAGTGTAATCTGATTCGTAATTCCAGGCTAAATCAGGCTCTCTTTTTTTTTTTTAATACGGTTATCCCGTATTTGATTTTTTTTTTTGGATCCTATTACCAGGTATTCGAATAATCTACCAATCCAATCCAATTCGGGGTTTGTGGCTTATCGCAGTGCAAGTGTCCTCTCTGAAACTTAAACTTGAAATCCAAAAAAAATCTTGTGTGACGCTGCTAAACCAACTCTGCACTGCCGTGTTGGTAGCTAAATCAAGCTCTTGCAAGCAAACCAGTTCAAGATCTATTATACAAAGAAAAACAAACTACATATCTACATTCACCCTAATAAAGTACCCCCTCCGGTCTTAAATATATTTATTTTGTAGTATAATTTATATTACAAAATAGGTTTTATATTTAGGATTGAGAAATATTAAACTTTTTCTGATCCTAGAGTCACTTTAGTTTGTTAAAGCCCTCAAATCGGTACTTCAAGAAGTATTCTTTATATCCCAATTTCAGAGAACATTTGTAAGCTGATCAATAATAAAAAATTCTTGCAGAGTGGAAGACAGCCACGCGGTTTGAAAAGAACATTTGGGTAAAAGCTTGTTAAATTAAAGAGAAGACTTGAGCTGATTCCAAAAGCTTCATCCTCAAAAATACAAATCTGTGCATAACTGGGTTTCATCTTCTTCCGATCAGGTCGCAGATTGAAGAAATCTTTCACTTATTTCATTCATCAGGTTCCTGTTTTCTTCCTTTGTAATTATGTTGTGCATCTGTCATGGCTACCACTGTCAGTTTACGAATAATTTCTATTATTTTGTTTTTTTCCCCCCTTTCAAATGGATTTAGCCTTTCAAGCATTAATTTTGTGATTATGCTTTCTTTGAATACAAAACTTTTGCTTTGTAAGAAATATAAATATAGTTAGGCACAGGGTGTCAGCTCCCCCGGCTGCACTTCCAGCTACGCCTTAATTTTGGGGTCCTTTCCAAATGTTTCTTTTTAGTTTTTTTTTATTAGATTCTATATAAAATGAGTGATATTTTGACATCTTATAGGCAAAAAATTATTCATTTTTCAAATTTCAGTTTTATCCGATTTTTCAAATATTGAAAGCAATTGGAAAGGCCTCCCAAAATTAAGGGACAGATGGGGGCACAGCTGAGCGGGTCAACCCCTAGCTCGTTAGTTATCAATTCAATTAACCTGGGATCTATTTTCTTCCTTGCCAATTCTTTTAGACTATCTTTCAAATTTTCATGAACTTTTGAATCTGCGAATTAGATTTATGTTCTGCCTCAAAGTTTTGCCTGATTCATAGCAGGCTGGATCAAATCACGCCTCTCATATATTTACCCTGATCAAATCATGAAAAATTGGTCCAATTTCTTCCGTCTTCAGTATCCCCCTCACTGATTGCTGCACTTTTTGTTGAAGCTCCTATTCTATATGTATTATTCTTTCTGGTTTTGTGTTTTTACTTTTGTTTGGGTTCAGATTCCACATCCTTGCAATGGCGCGTGATGCTGATGGAGTCGGGTGTTCTTCAAGTTCTTCTACTTCAACTAAGAGAAGGAAGTATGATGTGTTTTTGAGCTTTCGAGGGGAAGATACTCGGAAAAATTTTACTGATCATTTGTATGCTGCTTTAAAACGCAAAGGATTAAGAGCTTTCCGGGATGAGGAAGAACTTGAAAGGGGAGAATCTATTAATCCAAGTTTACTACAAGCAATTGAAGAATCTCGTGGTGCAATTGTTGTGCTTTCTCCAAACTATGCTTCTTCAACTTGGTGTTTGGATGAGCTTCAAAAGATCCTGCAGCTAAAGGAAGAGTCAAGTTTTCAAGTATTTCCACTATTTTACCGTCTAGATCCCTCCTATGTTAGGAAACTAAAAGGAAGTTTTGCAGAGGCATTCATAAAGCACGAAGAAAGATTTGCCGAAGATAAAATGAAGGTGCAAAAGTGGAGGGATGCTTTAAAAAAAGTTGCTGCTATATGTGGTTCAGAGTTAAACGATCGGTAATTTCCACTTCTCTTAATAATTATCTCCCTGATCTTGTTCAAAAATAAGGATGTTGATATTCAAATATACTCTAAATTACTTCTCCGGTTCTTAATATAAGACTTATTTAACTAATTTGATTAGATTAAGAAAGTTAAGTAAGTTAGTTAATTATAAGAAAAGTGACACATTTTTCCTAAAACACCATAATCATCTTTCTTAATACTCCATCTTTCTCTTCTACTTGATTATGGTTGAGAGAGTATTCATAGGGATGGTTTAGAAAAAATTAATAAATATAACAAATAAATCTTATATTTAAAACCAAAACCAACTTAAAAATTGAGTCCTATATTAAAGACCGGAGGAGTATAAGATTAGCCTCATTCTCTCTTGTTGAGGAGATTGTGGGACCTATTCACCTAAGGATAGGGTGTGTTGTGTTGGGCTTGTGACTAGGTCCCTCCCTAAAATAGGTGGGCGGGGACTAAAACGAATTATAAACGTCATTTATTTTAAAAAAATTCCTTTAATCCATTTTACCTTAATTATATTGACCTTTTATCTATTTTTAAAAACATACACTTAAGTTTAAATTCTTAACTTTGTTTGGAATATTTTAAAATGGTATTTTTTTAATTAAAATTTATACTAGAATATATTTATTTACTAATTTATTCTTTATCATACTAAATTCCTAATTTTTGATAAAATTATTTTGAAGAATTTAAGCGTTTTCTTTTTCTTTCTCTTAATTTTTCTCTTGCAAATAATTATTTTTCTAACGTTTTTATCGTATTGGGATAAAAACTTAAGTAATTTTATTAGCATAGATATAAAGAACTTAATTAAGAATTTTAGTAATTTCTTTTAATAAATATATACTTGACTAAATGTGTTTATGGATTCAGCCCAACAAATGTATTACTAAATTCATAAATGTTTATTACAAAAATATGTTTAAAAATTTTAGATTACAAATTTATGTTATTCATATAATCTGTTAAACTTACATCATTTGTTATATATAATGAATAAAATACGCATTTGAAATATACTCTCGGCAATTTAAAAGAAATCTAAATAAATACATTTCAATACATGTAATAAAAAAAATTATACAATTTCGTTGTATAATCAAAATTAATAATTAATAAATTTTATAACAATTTAGAAAGTTTGAAATTATATGAATCAGAATTATTTTCTATTATATAAAAAAAATTATGTTTTTGACAAATATAAATATTTAAATAATTTTTTATGTCAAATAGAGGTACTTTGGGTAAAATAAAAGTTTAGAAGTTAAATTTAATGGTCACTTAACAATTGAATAAACTAATGATTGAACAGATAAAAATAACATATAAGGAGGTTTACATATGTTTTTAAAATATAAATAATATTCGTATAGGCAATTGAAGTAAAATAGAAAGGTAATTAATGTTTTTACCCTTCTATTTAATTGTAGACCTGTATTTCTTTTTTATTTTTTTATTTTTTTGATGAGATGTAGACCTGTATTTCTATTTCTTGGTAAAATAGACTTGTAGTACTACTTTAGTACTGTTTTGGTTGTAGATGATTTAAGTTTTCGACTTGAACTCAATTAATGACAGAATTCTGAAGTAGTCATTTTCTTGAATACACACATACACACATATAATATTATTATATAATATTCAACCATTAAAAATTAATATTAAAAATTCATAATTTCTCCAAATTTTGAAATTCGTTGTTTATTAATAAATAATAAATAATTAATAGAAATTTTTTTTTGATAGTTGAAAACGTTACTATATAGCGTTAGATTCGAACTTTTAATTTGTGAAAAGTTACTTCAATAAAATTAAGGAAAAAAGAACTCAAATATCAATAAAAACGTATTACGAGAAAAGAGAAACTCAAACTATGATGCGTTAATTAAATGATTTGGATATCTAGGAGCTATTAAAGTGGGTGGACATATAAACATACTCCTCTGGTCCTATTTATAAGGCACTTCCAACAAGTTTCACACAGACCAAGAAAAACCTTAAACTGCATTAATTCCTCATTAAAATATAGTAACTTTTCAACTTTACCCCTATTTAATATATACCTTTTTCAAAAAAGTAACTATCTACATTATAATAAATGAAGGACAACATGGTAAAGTCATAGTAAAAAGTTAATGAGGTGACTTATAAATAGGACAAAAAAAAACCTTCTCTCTCTGCCCTATAAATAGGACCAGAGGAGTAACCGTCTATTTCTGTAAATACTAGAGGCAATGTACAACTTTTCTATAAATGAGATTATCGCTATTCCTACTAATTTAAACTAAATTTCATTGTAAACTTAAAACTGCTAAATTTGAGGTCATGTTTTCTTTACATCTCACATTACCTACTTTTTTTTTTTTGTTTTTTTGATTGTTTATGCATAAAAATTTAAAATTCAATTGACTTAAACGATCATGCTATTTTCGTGTGAAAAAAAATCACTTTGTAATTTTATTTTCATATGTAGGTATGAAGCAGAATTCATTGAAAGCATTGTTGAAGAAATGGAGTTAAAGTTACTTGATAAATCAGCATCAAGTCTTGGCAGGTTAATTGGAATTGAACCAAAATTAAATAAATTGGAGTCAATGGCAGAAAGTGAATCGGAAGGAGATGGGTTTATAGGAATATGGGGCACAGGAGGTGCAGGCAAAACAACTCTTGCTAGAGCCTTTTATGAGCGAAAATGCAGAAACTTTGAGAGTCATTGTTTTCTTCCTAATATTAGAGAGGCATGTGAAAAAGATCATTTGATTTCATTGCAAAGAAAACTTCTTTTTTCTTTAGATAAAAGGAGTATGGAAGTGACTGATTCTTATGAAGGAACAGAGTTAATAAAAAGCAAGTTGACAGACAGAAAAATTCTACTTGTCCTTGATGATGTGAGTCATATTGAGCAACTTGAAAATTTCGCTCCAAGGCAAGGATGGCTCAGCAAAGGGAGCATAATAGTGATAACAACAAGGGATAAGCATTTGCTATCATCATATAGTGTATCTGACAGTGCGATATATGGCATTGAATTCTTGACTGATAATGAGTCCCTTGAACTTCTCATTCAAAATGCCTTTAAAGAAGGGCAACCTAATGAAGATTACTTGAACCTTGCTAAAAACGTCATTGAATATGCTGGAGGCCTTCCTTTAGCAGTCAAAGTGTTAGGTTCATTTCTTTGCAAAAGGACGATAGGGGAATGGGAAGATGCACTAGCTAAGTTCGAGAAATATCCTCTAGAGGACATTTCAAAGATAATTGAAGTGAGTCTTCATGGATTAGACCATAATGAGAAGACTATATTCTTGGATATTGCTTGCTTTTTCAATGGGATGGACGAAGATCATATCATACACATTTTAGAAACATTGGATAAGGATCTTCACCCAAAAATTGGAATAAGGGTTCTTATGGACAAATCACTAGTAATTAATCATGAAGGGCGTTTGTGGGTGCATGAAATTCTGCAAAATATGGCTAAACATGTTGTCTATCAAGAATCATCTGGTGATGCCAGCAAGCTTTCTAGGATATTGTCCTTGGATGATGCCAATCATGTATTAGGAGGAAATAAGGTGACATTCCAAAGTTCTTGTGTTTGTGCACTCTTATAATAATTTATTGCATGACTTTTGTACATTTTTACCTTGACTTGTTGTTTTATAGGGTACAGAAGTAACCCGGGGAATAATGCTAAAGTTAGAAAAGTCATGTGATGTATCTTGGGATCCTGAAGCCTTCTCAAAACTGAGTAATCTCAAGTTACTTATCATTTCAAGTCGCTCACATGTTTCACATTGCCAATTGAATCTTCGGCTTGGACTCAAGTCCCTTTCCAAAGAGTTGAGAGTCATGGAATGGGAGGGGTATCCATTATTTTATTTGCCAAGTCAACCTCAACCTCAACTCAATCAACTTGTTGTGCTAAAAATGCGACATAGCAAGTTAAAAGAACTTTGGAGAGGAAAACAGGTAATTACAGTCTTTTTATTTAAATTGTTTATCCATAATCCACTAAATTATAATTAGTTTTTGGTTTTTGATTTTTCTTTTTTCCCCTATTGTTAGTCTCTTCAAAGCTTGAAGTTCATTGATCTATCTCATTCAGAATACCTCATCAAAACCCCTAATTTTGATGGAATTCCGCATCTTGAAAAGTTGATTCTTGAAGGGTGTTCTAACTTGGTTGAAATTCACCAGTCTCTTGGGCAACACAAGAAACTTATCACTGTTGACTTGAAAGATTGCAAAGAAGTTAAAACCCTTCCAGAAAAATTTGAGATGAATAGCTTGGAGACTTTTATTCTATCGGGTTGTTCAAAAGTTAGAAAACTTCCTGAGCTTGGAAAAGATATGGCATGTCTATCGAAGCTTGATTTAGAGAAGACTGCTATAGCCAAACTACCTCAATCACTGGGCAATTTGATTGGTCTCGTTGAATTAAATTTGACGAACTGCAAAAAGCTGGTCCATCTTCCA
Organism: Neltuma alba; assembly: GCF_004799145.2. NCBI lineage: Eukaryota > Viridiplantae > Streptophyta > Magnoliopsida > Fabales > Fabaceae > Neltuma > Neltuma alba. The sequence continues at coordinate 386,193 of NW_021637180.1, forward strand.
TGTAGTGTTAGTAAGTTGAAAGCTCTGAAAGTTATCAAAATTTCTCAATGCTCAAAGTTTTCAAGGTTGCCAGAGAATTTGAATGAAAATGAAGCTTTGGAAGAGCTTCATTTGAGTGGAATTGCTATAAAAGGGTTATCATTTAGTGACTACAATGGTGAAGCACAATCTTCGTCATCATGGGGTTGCTTATCCCTTCTTCAAAGGCCTTCAAGCTCAACAGATTTTATGTTTTTGCCGTCTTTGTCATCATTGACGCGTTTACGCTTAACAAACTGCAATCTCCATGACGCATCACTTCCCGATGATATCAGCATGTTATCATCATTGGAAACTTTAGATCTAAGTGGAAACAATTTCATTGACTTACCATCTGGCCTCATTTCCAATCTTTCGAAGCTTAAAAGGATTGGTCTCTGGAGGTGCCCAAGGCTTCGGTCCTTGCCGCAACTTCCGTCAAATCTATCAATTATATGGGCTCATGCTTCTTCATCAATGAAACATTACGGATGGGCACATCAATTATGGGATTTCATTGAATCATTTCAACCTCAGGTTTATTTTATTTGTCTTTAATTGTTCTTTCACCTCAATCATTTTACTTCTTTAACATGGAAAGTTGTTTCTTATAGTTCACAACCATTTAAATATGAAGTCAGCAATTATAAGATGGGCTTCAGAAATTGAGTTTTTAGAATCACTTGTTTTTTCCTTAATTTCTTCGACAATAAATATATAGTTTATTTGACTTGTACATATATATTACCATTTCTTACGTGTTAATCAACATACATCTGATTCAAACAATTTGTTTCTTTTTTCTTGTCCCAGTTTGTTTCCCTCCGCCCACCTGTTCGCATATTAACAATTCCAGGTAGCAAAGTACCATCATGGTTTTATAATCAAAACTACTTTGGTGAGAGAGAATTCTGTTGGTGTCCAAATGTGTCGTTCATAATAAATATATCCCCTGATTATTGTGGTTCACGTGAATGGTGGGGCATAGCCGTATGCTTAGTCATAGAATACGATCTCACATTTGGAGAGGGGTGGGATGCAATTTGTTGGAGTTGCAGATTTCCTAATGCTGAATTTCCAAACTCGTATTATAGGAATAAAATTTTTTTTTGTACGTCTTCGAGTCCTCTGCTTTATATAGCATATATCCATTATTCCTCTTTGGTTATAAACGGATCCCAAATGGTACTTTTCTCCAAGAATGCAATGAAGAATAAGTCACCAAGGATAAACATAAGCAAGTGTGGGTGGCGAGCCGTGTGTAAAGAAGATGTAAAGAAGATGTAGAAGCTTGGTGAAGAACAAGGGACGAAGGTTGAAGTATCATCAATAATTACGTGAAGATTGATCCAGACGTCAACAGTGGAGGTTATAGTCCCTGGTCGAGACATGATGATACTGTTGTAGAAGTGGGTGGCGCCTATTCTCGTTTAGATGACAAAGTAGCTTGTGGAGGCGTTCTTAAAGATGGCAGCAATTATATGAAGGAGGCTTTTCTGCTGAAATTAAGTGGTGGAGATATCCTCAAAGCAAAACTATGGGGTTGCTTCAGGGGTCTCAAAAGAGCTTGGGACGCTCGTATTAAAGGCGTTTACTTGAGAAGCGACTCCACTGAGGCTGTTCGATTGATCAAATTTGAAGTCCCTGAGACGCACAAGGATATTGCTCTGATCATGGAAATCAAAGGGATGCTAGAGTGGGATTGGTTTGTGGTTACCCGGGGCTTTCACAGAGATGGCAATGGCATTGCTGATTTACTTGCTAAAAGAGCACTTAATGGGGAAATGGGTAGGCAAATCCTGGGTCCTGAGCCAATGATGAAAATATTGCAGGCTACTGATGTTACACGAATCGACGTTGAGAAAGATGGAGGCTATACTTAATGCTCCAGACATCATGATTAGTTCGTTGTTGAAGAAGATGAGTCTATACTTCCAAGGTACGTAGATCAACCCTTCTGGTTTTATATTAAACATCATATTTTATATTTATGCATGCTTGATGGATATTTAAAATTGTCCTGGATACATTAATTTAATACATACAAATGACGTAAAAACCTTCTTCATAGATTATATGAAGAAGGTTTTTATGTCATTTGTATGTATTAAGGACTATAGAAAAGGATTCAGGAGGAAGTATTAACATATATACAATCCAATGGCCGTAGGTCAACTAAGTATTATGCATATTCACTGTTCGTGTTTTGTTGTAAGCAAGTTCGAATGGACTGTGTTGCATAGAAATGTTCAAAGATGGCAAAAATCCTGTAATGGCATTAAAAGTAATGTAAAATACCGTCTCCGATTCTTAATATAAGAGTTAATTGGAGATTGAATTTGATCCTAAATATAAAACTTCAATTCATTTTGTCTCTCAAATCTATTTTTCCCCCGAAAAGTTTCCTATTGATCATAAGGCCTCCTTTCTATCAAAGGATAGTTCCAGTGCACATAATGAAAAGGAGTAATTTAGAAAAATGAACACATATTTGTTATAATTAACCAACTTATTAATTTTTTTAATTTCTTCAAATTAGTTATCTAGCTCTCATATTAAGAATCAGAGGTATTAATTATTTGATATTTTGATTATGTGTTGTATGAGAGAAACTTTCATCATTTTAATTACGATATTGTCTTTACACACACACACTATGCAATCACCATATTGTCCTTTTGTGCGTGTATATATATGTTTTCATGATATTTTTCTCCTCCCGGTGTGGTTGCGCCGTTGTCCGTCCGCCGTCGGCCTCTTCTTTGCTTACTATTCCTGAGAAATCATCGTCATTTTTCTCCTCCTGCTGTTGCTGCCTCGTCATTTTTCTCCTCCTGCTGTTGCTGCCTCGTCATTTTTCTCCTCCTGCTGTTGCTGCCTGTCACCTTGGTGGTGTGGGGTGATGCAGTTCGCCTCTTGTTTCTTTTTTCCTTGCTGCTTCTTGGTGATTCGTTTGAAGCTGGCATTGCTCTGTGTGTGTTCCTCTGTTCCCCCGCATCTCTGTTTTGTTCGTTAGGTGTGCCCTCTTTTTCTTCTTCTGTAATTGCTTCTCTAAGTGTTAATGTTTGAAATAGGAGAATTGAATTGGATTTGGCTGTCTGAAGAAGGAAGGCAAAACTTTTTCTCTATTTAATGCATTTTTTACCATTTTGCCTTTAATTAATTTTTCTCCTCCTTTTGTCACCCTCCCTCATAATATTTCTCCATATATTTTCTTTCACCTTTTTTTTTGTTTATTATAAGAGCAAACAAAAACATATTTTTTAGCTATTTGTTACTTTTAACTAATTTTAACTGATTTTTTGTTATACGACAATCAATTATTTAAAACTTGTAATAAGAACAAGTTGAAGTACTGATTAAAACAAGGAAGAATTTCTTTCAGTAAGAATTTATTGTTGCATAGCGTGTGAATTTAATGTGACCCTCCAATAAATGGCGTGTTAAGAATTCTTTGTCTTTTTTATTTTCCTTTTAGAGAGAATTATTACGAAATCCCAAGTAAGGCATATAATCATCAAAAAGTCCCAGTGACAACACGAGCGGCCTCTAATGACAAATTCTAGGATAGTAAATGACAATTGCTCCTTTGTTATTGGGACTTACTGATAATTGCTTTTTTTTCCTTGAGACCTTATTATAATTCTTTTTTTTTAATTTTTCAATTTTCTTTCAAAGAAAAATGTGTCGTATACACTAGTGACATTTATATCTTCTTGAGTCAAAAGTTGAGGAGTGATGTTGATCAAAATTTTGATGAGTTTAAGAAACTCAAGAAAATAGTACGAGATGATCAAGATCTTAATTACTATTTCCCCCTAGTCCAATCATGATTCGATTGCAAAGCATTATTGTGCATCAAGGGAAATAATCCATCAATAAGTTTTACATTATTCCTTTGATAATGATTATTTTTATAATTAAATAGGTATAGATTTTGAAATATATTTAGTGAAATCTATGGATAATTTATACCTATTTAACCATCTTTTATTAATGTATCTTCTTTTAAATTAATTATAAGATAAAAGATGATTTTTGCATAAAATCTACTCAAATCTTTTATTATCTTTAATGCAGGAGATATAAAATTATTGAGAGAAGAAAATATCATAAATAAAAGATGAGACAAAAAGGAGCAACATATGCAGCAAATAATATATATATATATATTCACATCACATATGAGAATCAAAGGCGTGAAGAGGGGAGAAAAGAAGAAGCCGTGGGTCGCGGTCAAGAATCAAGGAATTAGTCAAATATAATATATTGTATTATATTGATTGAAGGAAACAAGCATCCGTGATAACGCAAGGCAAATCATGATGAGATATAATATATTATATTATATTGGATATATATGGATGGATATGGATAAGAGGCGGGGATCCACGGGAGAGAAGACAGGCAACAATTATAAATAGGGACCGGGGATAGCAGCGAAGGTACACCAAAAAAATTCTTTGTGCTGTTTCTGGCAACAGCAGCTAAAGGGCGGCGGAAAGGAGGCAGCGAGAAGAGAGAGTAGTGTGGAATCAACCTGTAAGTCTCAGTTCCACTGTGACGGCAGCGAGGAATTAATTGGGACGAACAGGATTGAACGTAGCGAGCAAACAGTGGGGTACCAGCGAAGCATTCGTCTCTGATTCTTCATTCTTTTTCCGGCGACAGCAGTGAAAGGAGGAAGGATTGTACACCGTTTTGCTTTCTACTCTTCATCTTTTCTCTTCTGTTATTTCATTCTGAATATTTATCTTTCACGAGTTCATTTTGGCCATGTGTGGCTAGTTCTTTTCTTTAGTCTGGAGTAGCTATGAACTTACTTATGGATTAGACTTTGTTTTCATTTAATTAATTATGCTTGATGTTAATTTTGGGTACTTAATCTTGGTTTAATATATCTATTTAATGTTTGGCCATCATTAAATATGAGTTTGAGCATTAAGGTTAGCCTTGATGAAGGAAATCTTAAGTAGGCTCTAGGATTGAGTAATATGGGCTTAGATTTTTATCTAAGTTGCGAGTAGGATAGAAATATACCTAGGAGCCCCATATAATTGATGAAGAGTGAAATCAATTTATCCTCTTAAGTATTTGAGTTAGACATAACCTTATTACTTAGGAGAGGGTTATAAGTGGATCGAAAGACACTTTTAGCTATAAATACTCTAGATTAACTAAATTAACATTGAGACTAATTAGTTAAATAAAAAGCAAAAGTCTATGAAACTAGTAAGGGATTAGTAACTCTAGGTTGCCTTTAATATTGAATTTTTTTCTATCTTTATTCTTTTTATCTGATCATTCATAATTTAGCTTGCTTAACTCAATTGAAAACAGGAACTTTAATGCCTAAACACTATTTTGTCTAATTCTCTGTGGGAACGATACTCTATACTTACACTTTATTACTTGATCGACACGTGCACTTGCGTTATTCACAAATTGTGCGCATCATCCTTCAACATGGATGCTTAAATCTCTCAAGTTTATGGAATATGATCATTTTGCGAAGTCAAAGCAAGAAGTAGAGTTTCAAAACTCTTATTATTTTGCACATAATATCTCTAATCAATTTGTGATTATTAGGCTTATTTAAGTAAAAAAGAAAAATAACTGGGGATAGAAAATATGCATGCCTAGCTGCTATACATAACTCCATGCACAAGTTGATACTGTAGATGACTAAATTTCTGCATAATTTTTTTATTCTGAGTAGAGAGGTTTCGAATAGTAAAAGTATAATTATATGAAAATACATAATAAATTACTCTTGCCAGAAGTATAATTTCCACACAAAACTACTCTGCACCATTTTTGGCCAACAAAATATCTTTTTACTTGAACTAGAATTGTGATCACTTTCACAATAAATTAACGGTAAATGACTCAAAATTTAAAGTTTTAAATATAATTTCCACAGCACAAAGGCTAGATATTATTAAAGGGTGCAATGATTTTAGCCTGAAGCATATCTTTAATAATGATTGGTGTGGTGCTTTGTCTTCAAAATCGCAGCTACATATATGAAGCTGCCAGATCTCATGATGATATATACACATGCCCATATAAAACGCTCTCACAAGTTTAAAAAAATAAAATGAAGCAGCACAGGGAGTCAGAAACAAGGACACAAACATAAATGGCAATATTGCTTCATACATCAAGCCCAATACCACTGTAGTAAACAACCTGATGAACGACAAACACCCAATAAAGAACAGAGTGAAAAGTGTTAAAAAAAATATACTTCATTCATTTAATCTGATATAGGTTCTAAGCTAAATCAGGCTTTTACATGCGAACCTGTTCAATATCTAAAGCACAAAGGAAAACTAACAGCAATCATCCCAATAAGGTAGTATTAAGATTTTTCTAATCCTAGAGTCCCTATGTCCACTGTTTAGCTTGTTAAAGCCCTCAAACTGAGGCTTCAAAATACACTATTTTTTAAGTCCCAATTTAAAATTTGTAAAAGTTGATCATAAGTATCAACTTAACTCTGCTTATCATCACATAAGCAATTCTTGCAAACAAGATTTTCATAACTTCCATGTCTGTACTGATTCATGTTTGAGACTTGAAGAGAATCTCCTTTATTGGTTTTCATAATTCCACCAAAATCACGGTTACATTTGATGCCATTGGATGCTGGCCTCAAGAAATTTCCTACATCCTATAAAAAAAAAAAAATCAACTACTACTGAGATGTTGCTGCTTAATTATGTAGAGGTCATGTGAGGTGATACATTATATTGAGAGTGTACAAGAATTCCTCCTCATGAATAAATAAGTTTTGCACAGTGTCAGACAGCAACGCGGTTTATGAACACGTTAAGAATAGGTTTGAGCTGACTCCAAAAGCTTCATCGTCAAAACTATACAAATTTGTGCCTAACACCTTCATGGCTACCATTCTATCATTCTGTTTTAATTTGTTCTTTGAGATGGATTTTAGCTCTTCAAGCATTAATTTTGTGATCATGCTTTCTTTGCATGCAAAACTTTTGCTTGAACTATAAATAGACTGTAAGGAATATAGACATTTAGTTATCAATTCAGTCAACCTGGGATCTATTTTTTTCTTTGTCAATTCTTTTAGGTCTCTCTATTTACTATCTTTGACACGCATTTTTAATTTATTAGTAAAATACTACAAATGGTAAAAAATTTACCAAAATACCACATGTTGAAAAGAATTTACCCAAATACTATAATACAAATCATTCACACAAACAATTTGTGAAGCACTCATTCACACCAAGAACAATTTTCACCTCACATTTTTTGTAAAAAAATAAAAACAACGAAATCGTTCAGGCACTTCAACACTGTTTTTCTCCGTACATCTTTTCTTCTTTTTTCTTCGGCCAAAAATACAATTAAAGACCCCATTCCACAACTTCTAAGCCATTTTTCTCCTTGCTTTTCACTTCTGGAGAGAATTACTATTAATAGCCCCATAACTATGAATCTCTTATCATCCTCTTTTACCTTTTCCCCTTTACATTTAAACAATGGATGGTTGGGATGTAATATTTTATAAAATTATTATTAAAATATTTTATAAACTAAAAATTTTCAGACTATAAGTATAAATTGCCAGAATAAATTTTAATAGTTTAAATTTATTTATTTATATTTTAATAATATTGTATAAAATATTATATCTAAACTATTTATTTTTTATCTAATGTTGGAGAAGATATTCTTAGAGTATCCAGATCTATAACTCTATTCCTTCAATATCTACTCCTTCCATTTACTCTCTAGCTTTAATTAAGGGGATAAAAAAATATTCACTTTGAAAAATCTACTCATATCCTTATTAATTTATAGGGAATAAATAGAACAAAGAGAAAATGGAAGGAGTAGATATTCAAAATCCTTTCTCCATTCTTGGAAGGAAAATGAATGGTTCAAATATAATATTTGAGACAATATTATTAAAATATAAACAAATAAATGTAAACTGTTAGAATTTATTCTGGTCAATTTATACTATAGTCCCAAAAAATTTAGTTTATAAAATATTTTAATAATAATTTTATAAAATATTACATCCAAACCATCTATCGTTATAATGTAAGGCAGGAGAGAGGATCAAAGAAAAAACGGTAAAAGAAGATGGTAAGGGGATTCACATCTGTGGGGTTATTAATAGTAATTCTCTCCAAAAGTCAAAACGAAAGAGAAAAGTGGCGAAGTTGTTGAATGGGGTCTTAATTGTAATTTTTACTAAAGACAAAAAGAAGAAAAGATATACAAGGAAAAGCAGTGTTGAAGTCGTTCCGAAAATTAAAAAAACGATTTCATTGTTTTTTTTTTGTTTTCAAAAAAATGTTAGTGTGAACTCGTTCTTCACAGATTGGAACTCGTTCTTTATGTGAATGATTTGTGATATACTATTTGTGTAAATTCTTTTCAATATGTAATATTTTGGTAATTTTTTTTTTATTGTTTCCGTTATTTTGCCATTTTTGAAATTATCCGCAACTTTAAATCTGAGATTTATGTTGTGTCTAAAGTTTTTGTTTCATAAAGCAAACTACTAACTCTGAGGACTAAGTCATGTGCAATCATGTGCTGTCATATATTTAGCCTGATCTATCGGATTAGGCATTAAACTAACACGGTTTTATCTTGCATAGAGCTTAGCTTAGCTTAATTTGGTGCATGAACGACAGTGCATATCATTTTCCTAGGTATATAGTATTTTTGGTATTCGGTAAACATATTTCCAAACACCTTATAACAGAACTAATTAAGAAGGATAGCTAAATCATTAGATTTGTTTTAAAATAAAAAATTATAAATTTAATCAGATTTAAAATCATGAATTATATCTTGGATTAACTCGTACTTGCTGGTATAGAATTGTTGATGAAGCTATTAGTCTGAACTCAGTGGTGAAATAATGAAGAGCATCCATATTATTGGATTTTTGAAGAGGCAGGAAGAATTCTATATATGGATTCGTTGGCTAGGAGAGCTCTCTGCTGGTCAGCTGACTTGGTTTTTACGATGTATTATTTAGTGTCCAGTGAATATAAATATGATTCTGCTGTTCGAAGGCTCATTGGGAAGATGTAATTGATTTTGGTTTTAAAATATGATAACTTTAGGAAATTCATATCGTTTTGGCACAATTTTCTCATATTTTGACACACTTTCTGAGTTGAATTGTGCATAATTTAGTTTTATACAATGAAAATGTGCATTCATTCTAAACTTAAGAAAATTCTTTAAAAAATTCTTTGTGTAAATGTCAATATATTGATCTACCTTGGACAACTGAGAATTTTTACAGAATTTTGTGTTTTGTAGAGAGAGGGAACACCATTTTTGGAAGCTTTGAAGGACCATAGGAGGCAAGGAACAAGACATACATGAATCTTGGAAAGAATCAAAGAACTTAAGAGCTAAAAAGACCCTTCACTGGGTCACTTTTTTCTGCAGCTTGCAGCGAAAAGTACAGAAAAAAGGAAAAAGCTCTCCATGTTGTTCACCATGGCAAAGATAGCGAAGTCCATAAATGAAATCTCTGTGCAGTTTGCTGCGACGAAAACACAATGTTTTGATGTCAGATCAAAAAATAGGGTTTGATAAGGCTGTGGGGAGCCAGCTTTTTTGACATTTGGACTGCTCAGACTCTTTGGAGCTGAATTCGAGGGGCAATTGTGACGAAGGTTTGAAGACATGAAAGATTGGGATTGGAGCTTCAAGAGATTTAGAGCATCTTTGTTCTGTTTTTATAAGCTTTTCCTTTCCTTTTTCGCTGAATTTTTGCGATGGTTGTACTTGTTATAGATAGTTGTACTTATTTTTTGAACATGAGTGGCTAGATAGTTTGTTATAGGCTTACTTTAAACCATTGTATGGACTGAGATTTGTTTACCCTTTTTTAGTGTTAACGGTAATAACTATATGTTGATTTTACCTTAAGCTTATAATGCATCTATGTCATTACCCACCATTTAGATAGTTTTATTCAATCAAATGATGCTTGAGAAAGTTAATTATATTTGATTGTAGAACTTGGATAGTTTTGACTTTAATTTGCATTAGTACTTCAATTCACTCCAAGTTCTCTATCTTTGACTATTAATAATTTGGTTTTGACAAACATTACTTGTAATGCAAAGTGGAAGACAGCTGCAATGCAGTTTGAACGCGTAAAGAGTAAACTACAAAAGCTTCATGGTCAAAACTACAAATTTGTGCCTAACTGGGTTTCATCTTGTTCTGATCAGATCGCATAGATCAAAGAAATTTTTCACTTTTATATCAGTCACCAGGTTCCTATTTTCTTCCTTTCTAATTATGTGATTTTCTATGTGTAATTTTGGTTGAATCGTGACCCTTGCTAGACATTCATGGATTAATTCTTTTTTTTTTTGTGGTTTTATTCTACGAAATGGATTTAGTTCTTCAAGCATTAATTTTGTGATTATGGTTTCTTTGAATACGAAACTTTTGCTTTGAACTATAATTAAATAGACCGTAAGGAATATAAACACAGAGTTATCAATTCAATCTTCCTGGGATCTATTTTCTTCCTTGCCAATTCTTTTAGATCTCTATTTACTATCTCTGAAAATTTCAGGAACTTTGAATCTGCGAATGAGATTTGTGTTATCTAAAAGTTTTGGTTTGGTAAATCTATTAACTCCGGGGACTAATCAGCCATGTGCTATGTCATGTGCTGGATCAAATCATCATGTGCTTTTCTCTCATCCTTTTGCTTATTTTTTTTATTTTATTCATAAATAAAAATGATTATTTATGCATTATCTTTGAGGATACATCGATCCTCGAGCATTTTGGGATTTTAAATTTTCTTGTACTTTTTTCTTCCTTTGAATATACCCATTACCTATCTCAAGTTTTAATTTGCTTTGAAACTCAAATTGACGGGAAAATACATCTTGCAAAAATTGCTTCACTTTCTTTCTGTATTTTTACTTTTACCTTTGTGTTCAGATTCCAAATCCTTGCAATGGCGCATGATGCTGATGGAGATGGGGGCTCTTCAAGTTCTTCTGCTTCAACTAAGAGATGGAAGCATCATGTGTTCTTGAGCTTTCGAGGGGAAGATAGTCGAACAAGTTTTACTGATCATTTGTATGCTGCTTTAAAACGCAAAGGATTAAAAACTTTCAGGGATGAAGAAGAACTTGAAAGGGGAGAATCTATCAAACCAAGTTTTTTTTTTACCAGAAATCAAACCAAGTTTAATACAAGCAATTGAAGAATCTCTTTCTGCAATTGTTGTGCTCTCTCCAGGTTATGCTTCTTCAACTTGGTGTTTGGATGAGAGCTTCAAATGATTCTTCATTTAAAGGAAGAGTCGAGTCTTCATGTATTTCTAATATTTTACGGCGTAGATCCATCTGATGTTAGGAAACAAAAGGAAGTTTTGCAGAAGCATTCATGAAGCATGAATAAAGATTTGCTCAAGACAGAATGAAAGTGCAAAGATGGAGGGATGCTTTAGGAAAAGTTGCTACTATATATATTTGGTTGGGACTCAAAAAATCGGTAATTTTTCTTGAATTTTTTTTAATGGGGAGAGGGGAACTGCGTGAACTTTCACTGCAGTCTACATATAGAATTATAATTTTCATTTATCTAAGAATAATATATATATATATATATATATATATTAGTCTCATTTACATTTTACCTTGTTTACATTGATACCTTGTCCATTTGAAAATATATTCTTGAAGTTAAATTCTTAACTCCATTAACAATATTTTCAAAAGATAACTTTAATTAAAATGTGTATTAGAATAATATTGATTTACTAATTTATCCTTTGTCATACTAAATCCTTGACTTTGGTTAAAATTGTTTTGAAGAATTAGTGTTTTCTTTTGGTTTTCCTTAATTATTTTTCTTACAATAATTATTTGTTTAATATGTTTATCATAGATAAAATCTCAAGTAATTTAATTAGCATAGATATAGAAAACTTAATTGAAAATTTGCGTAATTCTTAAAGGATTGTTACTATCAAAGATTCAAAAATAAATATTAATAATTCATAATTTCTATATTTCAAAAAAAATATCATTTTATTAATAATTAATTAATAGTAGTTATTAACTTTTGATAGTTGAAAACGTTACCGTATAACATTAGATTTGAAATTTTAATCTGACAATGCATTTTGTGAAAAGTTGCTTAAATAAAATTAAGAAAAACTACTCAAATATAAAATTTAAAGTAAAATACTTTGACTACTCTCCTAATTTGCATCAATTACATAGACTTTCCATCTAGTTTAAAAAAATATAGTTTATTCCAATTAGTTAGCACCATTAGGAATATTCTAAAAAGATTCTAAAAAAAATTATTTTTAACTAAAATTTATATTAAAATAAATTTTATGTACTATATTACTACTCATTCTAATAAATTACTAAATTATATTTTTACAGTTACACAAATTTTATTTAGTCAAGACAAACATAAAAGAATTAATTAAAAATTTAACTAATTTTTTCAATAAATATATATGTGTGCTTGACTAAATATGTTTATAAATTTTTGCAACAAATATATGTTTAAAAATTTTGAATTATAAATTTAAATAATTTATAAAGTCTTTCAAATTCATATCATTTAAAATTTATGATAAACAAAACCTATGTATTTGAAATATGTTTTTATAATTTAAAAGAAATCAAAGTAAATAATTTCTAATGAATGTGATAAAATATTAAAATATTAAAATTTTATGATTTGGAATGACATTAATAAATTTAATAATATATTAGAAATTTTAAAAATATTTGTATTAGAATTTTTTTTGATTTTATAAAAAAATATTTTCTGAAAAATATAAATGTCTAAATAATTACTAAGTTTAAAAGGGGCATTTTGGTCAAAAATAATTTAAAGTCAAATTTGACAATCAACTAAGGGTTTGGGCGAATGACCACAGAATCTCAAATATAGGAGAAAGGTTTATGTGACATACGTTTTAATTTTAACGGAGGTTTATATACGTTTTCAAAACAGAGTGGCAGTTTTCATAATTGAGATAAAAAAAAAATAGAAGGATGATTTGTATATTTTACTCTAAAATTTACTCCCTCCCATCTAAAATATAAGAAGTCTTTGAGATGAAAATTTTGATCCAAAATATATATAGGAGGTTGATATGGTAATTAATAATATTTTTTCATTTTTACCCATTGTCACAAGAAAGAGAGAGTTTTAAATGCCAGAGTGAGAGGAGGGAATTTTTTAAATCTCAGTCTTTGATAAAGGCAAAATAGTTTTTCTACTCCCCCATCCCTTATTATATGAAACAACTATCAAAATCACATAGTTCAAAATATTACTCATAAACAATAAATATAATATGTAAGATATATACAATTTTTTTTTCCAATTATGCCTTTGTTTGTAAAGGAAGCGTATGAGAGTTCTTTATTTATGGAAAAGCTTAACTACCATCCTATATTATGGTCTAGAGGGACTATTACCAAAAGAAAAAGAAAATCACACAATAATGTTTTAATTCAATGACTTGATATCTTGGAGTTAGTAAAGTGTGTGGACACACACGTAGTTAAATCATTTCATAATTTGATTTTCATATGCTGGTATGAAACCGAATTCATTGAAAGCATTGCTAAAGAAATGATGACAAATTTACTTGATGAATCACTATCTAACCTTGGTATATTAATTGGGATTGAATCAAAATTAGGTGAATTGGAGTCAATTGTAGCAAGGAAATCACAAATAGATGGGTTTATAGGAATATGGGGCACAGGAGGTTTAGGCAAAACAACTCTTGCTAGAGCTTTTTATGAGTGAAAGCTTAAAGACTTTGAGATTCACTGCTTTCTCCATAATATTAGAGAGGCATATGCAAAAGATGGTTTAATGTCATTGCAAAGAAGACTTCTTTTTTCTATAGATAAAAGAAATATGGAAGTGGATAATTTTTATGAAGGAACAAAGCTAATAAAAAACATGTTGGGCAACAAAAAATTCCTACTTGTGCTTGATGGTGTGAGTGATGTTAGCCAACTAGAAAATTCGGCTCCCAAGCAAGGATGGTTCAGCAAAGGAAGCATAATATTAATAACAACTAGGGATAAGCATTTGCTATCATCACATGGTGTATCTTCTGTGTATGACATCAAATTCTTGAATGATAATGAATCACTTGAACTTTTCCTTCAAAAAGCTTTTAAAGGACAGCAACCTAATGAAGATTATTTGGACCTTGCAAGAACTGTCATTCAATATGCTGGAGGCCTTCCTTTAGCACTCACAGTGTTAGGTTCATTTCTTTGCAAAAGAACTATAATGGAATGGAAGGATGCACTGGCTAAGTTCAAGAAGGTTCCTCCAAAGGATATTTTGAAGATACTTCAAGTGAGTTTTGATGGATTGGACATTAAGGAGAAGACTTAGATATCGCTTGTTTTTTCAATGGGATGGCCCAAGATCATGTCATACAAATTTTAGAAATTTGGACGAGGATCTTCATCCAAGAATTGGAATAATTTCTTATTGAGAAATCATTGGTAATTGATTATGAAGGGCATTTGTGGATGCATGAAATTCTACAAGATATGGGGAAATTTATTGTCTATGAACAATCACCCGATGATGCTGTTATAATAATCTATTACATAACATTTATAAATTTTTACCTTGACTTCTTGTTTTATAGGGGACAGAAGCAATTCGAGGAATATTGTTAAGATTAGAAAAGTCATGTGATGTATTTTGGCATCCTGAAGCCTTCTCAAAGATGAGTAATATCAAGTTACTTATTATTTCAATTTCAAGTTACTCAAATGTTTCACATTGCCAGTTGAATCTTCTTTATGGACTCAAGACACTTTCCAGTGAGTTGAAAATCATAGAATGGGAGGGGTATCCATTACTTTATTTGCTGAGTCAACCTCAATGCCATAAACCTGTTCAACTAAAAATGCAGCATAGCAAATTAAAAGAACTTTGGAGAGGAATACAGGTAATTATGGTTCTTTCATTTAAATTGTTTGTCCATAATTTAATAAATTATAATTATAATTAGCTTTTTGGTTTTGAGGGCTTATTGTTTCTTTTTTCTTGTCCTCTCTTTGCTAGTCTCTTCAAAGCTTGAACTCCATTGATCTATCCCATTCAGAATGCCTTATCAAAACACCAAATTTTGATGGGATTCCTCATCTTGAAAAATTGATTCTTGAAGGGTGTTTTAATTTGGTTGAAATTCACCAGTCTCTTGGCCAAACACAAGAAACTTGTCATTGTTAACTTGAAAGGTTGCAGAAAACTTAAAATCCTTCCAAGAAAATTTGACATGAATAAATTAGAGGCTTTTGTTCTATCTAGTTGCACAAGAATTAGAAAGCTTCCTCAGTTTGGAAAAGATATGAAATGTTTATCTGAGCTTAATTTACAGGAGACTGCTATAACCAGACTACCTCAATCATTGGGCAATTTGATTGGTCTCACTGAATTAAATTTGAAAAATTGCGAAAAGCTAGTTTGTCTTCCATATAACATTTGTAAATTGAAAGCTTTGAAAATTATCAGAATTCCAGGCTGCTCAAAGCTTTCAAAGTTGCCAGAGAATTTGAATGAAAATGAGGCTTTGGAAGAGCTTGATTTGAGTAAAATTGCTGTGAAAGGGCTATCACTTTCTAAATACAATGTTGAAGCACAATCTTTATCATCATGAGTTGCTTCTCCCTTCTTTGTCGAAGGCCTTTGAGCTCAACAAATTTTATGTTGTCGCCGCCTTTGTCATTCTTGAGGAAATTAAATTTAGTTAATTGCAATCTGCATGATGGATCAATTCTCGATGACATCAGCAAGTTATCATCATTGGAAGTTTTAGATCTAAGTGGAAACAATTTCTTTGACTTACCATCTTCCTTGATTTCCAATCTTTCCAAGCCTCGAGGTCTTAATCTCAGTTTTTGCAACAAGCTTCGATCTTTGCCACAACTTCCCTCAAATCTATCAACGATATGGGCAGTTGGTAGTTCGTCAATGGAACATTGCGGATGTTCAGAGCAATTATGGGATTTTATTGAATCATTTCAACCTCCCATAAATTTAAGTTGGTTTTATTTGTACTATGATCAGCCAAGTGACTACTACTTGGAATGTTCTCGTGAGTTAAAAATTCCAGGTAGTGAAGTGCCGTCATGGTTTTATGATCAAAACTATTTTTGTGAGAAAGAATTTAGTCATCCAAATGTGTCGTTCATAATAAGCTTGCCCCTTGATTATTGTGGTTCTCACGAATGGTCGGGCTTAGCCATATGTTTAGTGTTAGAACACGATTTGGCATTTGAAGCAGGGAGGGATGGAGTTTGTTGGACTTACAGATTTCCCAATGATGAATTTCTGGAGATGTCTTGTCCATATGGTGCTCATTTTAATGAGTATTGCAGTCATCAACTTCTTATTTTCTTTATTCGTTGTTCCTCTTTGGTTGCAGACGGACTTCAAATGATATTTTTTAGTGAAAATGCAATTCAAAATAAGTCGCCAAAGTTTAATATAAGGAAATGTGGCCGGCGAGTGGTGTGTAAAGAAGATGTTGAAGCTTGGCGAAGAACAGCGGATGAAGGTTGTAGTAGTAGCATCAATGATTTCGTGATGACTGATACAGACATTAACAATAGCAGTGATGTTGAGTCTACTTCCAAGGTACTTAGATCAACCCTTCTTGTTTTAGATTAAATGTTACTCCTCCGGTCCTTAATATAGGACCCAATTCTTGAGTTGATTTTGGTCCTAAATGTAAGACCCATTTATGATATTTATCAATTTTATCTAAATTACCCCTATGGATACTCTCTCAACCATAATCAAATAGAAGAGGGAGAGGGGGTATTAAGAAAGATGATCATAGTGTTTTAGGAAAAATGTGTCACTTTTCTTATAATTAACTAACTTACCTAACTTCCTTAATCTAATCAAATTAGTTAAATGGGTCTTATATTAAGGACCGGAGGATTACTATTTTTTCATTCTAAATATAAGATCTATTTTGTAATATAAATTACATACAATACAAAATGAGTCTTAGATTTAGGATCGAAGGGAGTATATTTTAGATTAATGCATGATTGGTTGGATATTTGAATTTTTCATTGATTTGTTAATTCAATATAATCTTTCAATTCATCTAAATATTATACTACTCTAATCCTTAATATAAAACCTAGTTAACTAATTTGAGTAGATTAAGGATATTAATTATAGAAGAAAACTTACCTCCAGTTTCTTATATCCAGTGCATCCAGTTTTCCAATCAAGAGGTGCCACCTGGATCTTTTTAACACATCAGCATAAGCGGCAATCATGACATCTCCGTTCATGATTTTCACAAAGACAGAACTAGATCCGCGTTTGTCTTTTTACAAGCATCGTATGAAAAGATCCACCCTGAGACAATGATGAAAATATTGCAGGGATGTTAGAGTGGGATCGGTTTGTGGATATCCAAGTCTTTCATAGAGACGGCAATGGCATTGCTGATTTACTTGCTAAAAGAGCACTTAATGGAGCAATGGGTCTGCAAATACTGAGCCCTGAGACAATGATGAAAATATTGCAGGGCACTGATGTTATACAACCTGAAGTTGAGAAATATGGAGGTTATACTCAATGCTTCAGATATCAAGGTCAGTTCGTTGTTGAAGAAGATGAGTCTATACTTCCAAGGTACGTAGATCAGCCCTTCTGGTTTTATATTAAACTTTATATCTTATATAATGCATGCTTGATGGATATTTAAAATTTTCCTGGATACATTAATTTAATATAATCTATGAAGAAGGTTTTTACGTCATTTGTATGTATTAAGGACTATAGAAAAGGATTTAGGAGGAAGTGTTAATATATATACGATCCAATGCCGGTAGGTCAACTGCCTATTATGCATATTCACCGTTCTTGTTTTGTTGTAAGCAAGTGCGAATGGCCTGTGTTGTGTAGAAATGTTCAAAGATGGCAAAAATCCTGTAATGGCCTTAAAAGTAATGTAAAATACTGCCTTCCATTCTTAATATAAAACTTAGTTGGAGATTGAATTTGATCCTAAATATAAAACCTTAATTCACTTTGTCTCTTAAATTTATTATTTTTCTTCTAAAAGATCCTATTGATCATAAGGCATCGTTTTCTGTTAAAGGATAGTTTTAACACACATGATTAAAAAAAGTAATTTAGAAAAATCAGTACATATTTGTTATAATTAACTAATTTAACTAATTTTTTTAATCTCTTTAAATTAATTATCTAGCTCTCATATTAAAAATCGAAGGTATTAATTATTTAATATTTTGATTATGTCTTGTAAATTTTTAATAGGGTCGATTGGTAGTCTAGCACAAACATTGTTTATGGTTTGTTGTGAATCCTACCGATGTATGAGAGAACCTTTTATCATTTTAATTACCATATTGTCTTTAGACACACACAATCTGCAATCACCATATTGTCCTTTGTTGCGTGTATATATATGTTTTCCTGATATTTTTCTCGGCTTGTTACGTTGAAGGGAGAGGAGAAAAAGAGAGAAGCAACCTATGGAGAATTAGAAAAAGGGGATCTCAGCCGCACTTCCTGTCAACCTCCATCCTCCTTATATTCACTGCCGGTGTGGTTGCGCCGTTGTCCGTCCGCCGTCGGCCTCTTCTTTGCTTACCATTCTTGAGAAATCATCGTCATTTTTGTCCTCCCGCCGTTGCCGTCCGTCACCTTGATGGTGTGAGCTGTGCAGTTCGCCCTCTGTGTGTGCTTCTCTGTTCTTCCGCTTCTCTGTTTTGCTCATCAGGTGTGCCCTCTGTTCTCCTACAAATGCCATATTAAGAATTCCTCGTTTTTTGTAATTTTCTTTTAGTGGAGAATTACTATGAAATTCCAAGTAAGAAATATAATCATTAAAAAGTCCCAATGATAATATGGGAGACTTGCAATGACAAATAGTAAATGATAATTGCTTATTTGTTATTAAGACTAACTGATAATTATTTTCTTTTTTTTAAGACCTTATTGTAATTCTCCCTTCCTTTTAATTTTACAATTTTCTTTCAAATAAAAATGCATCGTATACACTAGTGACATTTATATCTTCTTGAGTCATAAGCTGAGGAGTGATGTTGATCAAAATTTGGATATCAGTTTACGAAACTCAAGGAAACAGTACGAGATGATCGAGATCGTAATTACTATTTTCCCCCAGTCCAATCATGATTCGATGGCAAAAGCCTTATTGTGCATCAAGGGAAATAATCCATCAATAAATTTTACATTATTCCTTTAACATGGATGCTTAAATCTCTCAAGTTTACGGAATATGATCATTTCGCAAACTCAAAACAAGAGGCAGAGTTTCAAAACTCTTGCTATTTTGCACATAATGTTTCTAATAAATTTGTGATTATTAGGCTTATTTAAGTTAAAAAAAACAAAAGAAAACTTAGGATGGAAAATATGCATGCCTGGCTGCTATGCATAACTCCATGCACAAGTTGATACTGTAGATGACTAATTTCTGCATAATTTTTTTTATTCTGAGTAGAGGGGTTTCAAATAGCAAAAGTATAATTATATGAAAATATATAATAAATTTAATATAATTTCCACACAAAGCTACTCTGTACCACTTTTTGCCAACAAAATATCTTTTTTTGCTTGAATCAGAATCGTGATCACTTTCACAACAAATTAAGGGTAAATGACTCAAAATTTGAAGTTTTAAATATAATTTCCACAGAACAAAGGCTAGATATTATTAGAGGGTGCAATGATTTTAGCTTGAAGCGTGTCTTTAATAATGATTGATGTGGTGCTTTGTCTTCAAAACCGGAGCAATATATATGAAGCTGCCACTTATCCCCCATCCCATCAAGATATATCTATATACACTTACCTATAAAAACGCTCTCATAAGTTTTAAAAAAATAAAAGGATTAATTATGCTCTAAACGACACAGGGAGTAAGAAACAAGGACACAAACGTAAAAGGCAATATTGCTTCATACATCAAGCCCAATACCACTGTAGAAAACAACCTGATGAACAACAAACACCCACTAAAGAACAGAGTAAAAGTGTAAAAAAAAAAAAAAAAAAAAAACTTCATCCATTTAATCTGATATAGGTTCTAAGCTAAATCAGGCTCTTGCATGCGAACCTATTCAATATCTAAAACACAAAGGAAAACTAGCGGCTACAATCGTCCCCATAAGGTAGTATTAAAAATTTTCTAATCCTAGAGTCCCTATGTCCACTGTTTAGCTTGTTAAAGCCCTCAAACTGAGACTTCAAAATACACTGTATTTTTTAAGTCCCAGGTTAAAATTTGTAAAAGCTGATCATATAAAATTTGTAAACGTTTATCGTAAGTATCAACTTAACTCTGATTATCATCAAATAAGCAATTCTTCCAAACAAGATTTTCATAACTTCCATGTCTGTATTGATTCATGTTTGATTATTGGTTTTCATAATTTTGTGAGATGGATTTAGCTCTTCGACATATAGTTATCACTGTTCGCGGTAACACCGGCAAAAAACTATTGATTCAAGTCACGTCCTATGGACTTTAAAGGAGGAAGGAGATACACACGAAAGCTCAAGTGCAGGAATCATAAGCCTGCATCTCAAAACACCTTATATAGGTCTGCCTTTAATTCGCACACTGAGGGGGGGATCATCAGATTTCCACTGCATTTGCCTTTAGTGGGGTAAGGGGTGTGCAATCAGTTATTCAATTCGGTAACCAAATAACCAAACACCGAATTAACATATTTGTAAGCACCGAACCGAACCGAACTTCTATCACTAATCGAATAGGAATCAAATTTTGGTTCGGTTCAGTTGGTTCATTCGGTTAATGCCAAGAAACAAAAAACCAGACCAAACACTAAACCGGTTGAGGTAATAGTTTAAGGGTTAGTTGGTCGGACCGGGGTCAACTCGGGGTCCAACCGGTCATATTAAAATAATATAATTTAATTAAAAATAACAACACTATCAATCACTAATAACAAAATATAAGAAAATATGACAATAATTTGATTGTAACAATAACAAAGTATAACAACATTGAGAATTTTGATCTTTCTGGTTCATCATTAATTAAAATTAATAATCATTGATACCAAAATTATCATTAAAATTCATTTAAATCTATAGAGGTTGATATATTAGGAGCTGCATGAAAAAAAATAGCACTAATAACAACCTAATCATTCAAACCGGTATTACCAGTTCATAGTGGTTTTTACTGGTTTTCACTGGTTCACACCGGTTTGACCGGTTCAATTTCCTCTCGGTTTAGTATATAAACCGAAACGATCCATTAACCAGTTTACCAGTTGAACTGGCCAGTCCGAACCAGTTTTTTGTTTGCTGGTTAATGCTACTAACTTTTTCCCTTGTTTAAACCCGCCTTAAAATCGCAAGTGGAGGGAGATGAGGTAGTAAGCACAACCACAGTAACAGAGACTATAGAGAAGAACAGAAACGTCAATATGAAGATGAAATAGAGAAGAAAAGTGGACATGAAGCGGTAAGTAGAGACACCGCAAAGAAGAAGCGCAAAAGCATCAATATATTGTTTCTAGAGAGAGAGAGAGAGAGGCACTACTATGACAACAATAAACAGTAAGAGGGCAGCAATGAAGAGTAAGAGAATGTGAGGGGGAGGGCATTCTACCTGAGATCGACAAGAAGATGATGGTATTGTTTTTGAAATTGAGAGGACGCTAGGAGGAGGTTGTGGCAGAAGAGAATGAGAGATGATGCGCTATCTTACATTAGCTTAGGGTTTGAGATATATTGGGCTGGGTTTAGAAGTATACTTTGGGCCTATTAGTTGATTGCTAACTTATTTTCATATTATATATAATATTATATATCTTGGCAAAAAAATGTATAAATGCACACATATATTTCGGTTTTTTGGTTTAAAACCATTTTTTTTTTATAAACCGAACCAAAAACTGAACACCAAAATTTAATTAAAAATAAAAAACGAAACCGAACACCGAAATAACCAAACTGTAAAACCAAAAATACATTTGGTTCAGTTCAGTTTTGCTCAACCCTACCAGTGGCCCATGGTCGTGCTTGCTAGATTCTCCTTCTCTTCGAGGCCTATTTATTAGCCCAATAACACAAGTTAGTATCTATACCCTTGTGTTCTTATACTCTTGAGCAATATGGGACTTGTTCTTTTTGACACACTCATATTATATCTCCAGCAATCACTTTAGTCAAGCTAGGATCTATTTTCTTCCTTGACAATTCATTTAGATCTCTATTTATGATAAATCCTGATTTTATATTGATTTTTCATATCTTATTTGAAATGTTTATCAATTAAATTGGGCTTAATTGCATTTATTATGATTATTTTGGAGTAATTGTGATTGAATGAAAATATTGCTAAAAAGGGCAAAAATATCATATTTTTATGATTTATTTTAACTGATTGATTTTTTTTTTTTTGAAAATATATGATATCACAATATCTTAAATTTTATTATAGAAAATTTGGGAGAAATTGAAGAAAAAAAGCTGAGAGAACGAGCAGCGGCGGGAGACTGAGGCTCTTTCTTTCATCATCTTCTTACATACGTGAAAAACCATACACAGTGGGAGGCGGCACTGCCACATCACGGACAATCATCATCATCATCTTACGAAACCACCACACACCAAAATCTATCCACGCAGACGCGACCTTATTCCTTACTACCTTCATCATCGTCTTGGACCATCACCACCGTCCATCACCTTCTTCTGGAATGACCTTCTTCATCTGCGAGAGAGAGATGGAGACAGAGCTGAGATAGCGAACAGCAACCGCTGAACCAGCGACATCCTCCTTTCCCTTTTTCTCCATGGCCGCAATGCATAGTGAATTTGTTATAGCAAAATTCAAATCCATGTGTAGCGAATCCCTTTGAGCTTCTTGGAGATGGAGGATTCGGTTTGAGTCTCAGAGCTAATTAGGAAAATTGTTATATTTCAATTCCTTTAATTTAATTAAATAATAGATTTTCTCAATTAGGATTGACATTATTTGATTAAATTTTCTGAGATTACTGGTCATATTTCTTAATTTGGAATTGAATTTTTGTGATTGGTATTAAATTCTATAGTTTGAGATTTATATATTTATATCCGGTTTGAAGTTCTGTATGCTTATATTGTTCTTTCATAGTTTGGATTAATTTTATAATTACATGGTACATGTTGAATATCTCAAGTCGAGTGTTTTTTGCTAGAGACCCTACTTTTTTCAATGGTATTTTTAATTGGCGATTGTAGCTAGAGTTCTAGGACATCCATTAATTAAGATTATTTGTTTCTATTTTTCAAGCATTCGCTCATATTTTCCCAAAATCCAAATTTTTATCATTTGCTATCTTTTTAATTAATTTTCTTTCAAATTCAATTTCAAATTATCTTTTCATATTTTTTATATAAAATAAAATCCAAAAAAATATTTAGAATTATTTTTAATTTATTTGTAACGTAGTTTTTAACTTTTTAGATTTTAAAATTAAAAAAAAACCCCTTTTAATAGTAATTTTGATTTTTAGTTAATTAAGGACCTAGTTAATTTTTTGCTCCAATAAAAAAACGACTTTGATTTGCATTACTTATTGCATTCTAAATTTAATTGAATTTGACTCCAAAGCAATATTAAGGATCAATTTACTATCTTTGACATGCATTTTTAATTTATTAGTAAAATACTACAAACAGTAAAATAATTACCTAAATGCTACATGTTGAAAAAAATTTACCCAAATACTATATTACAAGTAATTGACACAAACAATTTGCGAAGTACTCGTTCACAACGTTCGCCTCTCACATTTTTTTGTCAAAAAAATAAAAACAATGAAATCGTTACGTTTTGCTGGTAAAAAAAAAAAAAAAAGAAATCGTTACGTTCAGGCACTAGATTCTCTTTTTCCTTCGGCGAAAGCTACAATTAAGGACCCCGTTCCATTACTTCCAAGCCATTTTTCCCTCTCCTTTTGACTTTTGGAGAGAATTACTGTTAATGCCCCCCAACCCAAAAAAACAAAAAAAACCACCCCTTTACATTTAAAAAATGGATGGTCCGGATATAATATTTTATAAAATTATTGTTAAATATTTTATAAACTAAAACTTCTTGGACTATAGGTATAAATTGCCTAGAATAAATTTTAATAGTTTAAATTTATTTATTTATATTTTAATAATATTGTATAAAATATTATATCTAGACCCTTTATTTTTTATCTGATGGTGGAGAAGAGATTCTTAGAATATCCAAATCTATAACTCTATTCTTTCAGTATCTACTCCTTCCATTTTTCCCTCTAAATTTAATTAAGGGGATAAAAAAATATCCGTTTGGAAAAATCCACTCCTATCCTTATTAATTTATAGGGAATAAATAGAAAAAAGAGAAAATGAAGGGAGTAGATATTCAAAATCCTTTCTCCATCCTTAGAAGGAAAATGAATAGTTCAACTATAACATCTGAGACGATAGTATTAAAATATAAACAAACTTTTTTAATACATTTACATTAGTCAACTAACTCTTATATTAAGGACCGGAAGTAGCGTATTAATTTAATACAAACTCTCAATACATATAAATAGTGTTTCCTTAATTACATTCAATGTTCTTGTTTTCTTGTAATTGAACCAACTTCAAATATCATTTTACACTGAATATTAGGTCAGTACAGGATAAAACAAACAAGCGTGAATCCAAAGATGAAGTTGATTATGACTCAGATAACTTCAACAATACTAATGAAATCGAGAACCAAAAAAAGCTGTAGCTGTTGGGAGTGATGCCAAGGCATATTTCTCGTTGTTTACATTGTGCGATATCTTTTACTACATATAAAACTGTTATAGAAAGCTACTTTTCATTGCTGTAAAAAATTTATCTCTGCACTAGTGTCAGTTCTGGGTACATGTTTTGTTTTCTTTCCCCCAGTAAGAATTTCTTATAGCATATGAATGTGACCCTCCCAACAAAAGGGGTGATTTGTCTTTTTCTTTTTAAATTTTCCTTTTAATTATGTTATTTTCTTTAAAATAAAAACGCACCGTACTCTAATGACATTTATGTCTTGAGTGATGTTTGATCAAGTTCTTGATGTGCTGGAGAAACTCAATAAATTAGCGCCATGCGATGAAGATCATCTCAATGATACTGCTGCTTCTTGATACTATTTTTTTGCCTTGGTCTAGTCATGATTAGATTGCAAAGCAGTATTGTGCTACAAAGGAAATCCATCAACCCATTTTATGTTCCTTCAATATGAATGCTTAAATCTCTCAAGCGTACGCGAAATCATTTTGCAAAATCAAATCAAGAAGTAGACTTCCAAAACTCTTATTATTTTGCACATGTTTATAATAAATTTCTGATTATTAAGCTTATTTAAGTGTACAATAATTTAGGATGGAAAATATGTATGCATAACTGCTATACATAACTCTATAGACAAGTTGATACTATATAGATGACTAGTTTCTGCATAATATTTACTTGGCTAAAAGGTTGATCTTTCTTTGACTTCATTTATAGGTATTGTGTATACAAGTCAGGTGAAATCTCGTCTTAGAGGCATTCAAGAAGCAAGAGTTAGATAAAAGAGCAATTTTCAAAAAACATCCCCGTGCTGAGGGATGGATGTAGTATCAATGAGACCGATGCAGATATGGCTAATTAGTATGCAAAAGTCCTGCGTATTTCTATGAACACAGTTTAGGCTTTTCGCTTTTGCTCTGTTTTTAATGTTGTTTTGTTTTCCTCGTGTATCCAAAAATGAGGGGGGGGGGGGACAAAACAAAAGTGGTACTTAAAAGCTTCTCATTATGACTTAATATATCTAAAATCATTGTGACAAGAATTCTTTACTCTAAAAAACCCCAACCAAACAATGGGTTACGAGAGGATGTATTTCAATCTCTTATCTGTAGAAATTGGGCTGAAATCAGTTTTGTGTACACGAGCAAAACAAAACAACAGAAAAAACAGAACAAAAGTTTGGAACTGCCCTTCAAGTTTGTTGAGGAAAAGTACTGAGGTCAAGTTAGTAATACCTGAGTAAGTGTGTCCCCAGTAAGCTTCTTCAAAAGTCCCTGACTTGGATCCTACTTTTCACAATTTTCCATGAACCAAGCCCATAAAAGGACCCGTCTCAAATGTAATGTGAACTCTCAGTCTAAGTCATTGTTAGTGTGCAGGATAACTTAGTAAACATAAAAATAAAATTCGCCTCCTAGGGTTTAGTATCAATAAAATCCTGTTTTAAATTCTGGAAAATAGCTTTTATGAGCTCCAGTATGACTTATCCAATTCTTCTAAAGCTTTGATGAGAACACGAAATTCGTAGCAGGACCAACACAGTTGGGAAAAGTATCAGTCTAAACTCATATTTAAGAAATGCAAAATCTACAATGAAGTTTCTAAGCTCAATTAAAATGTCCTTGGGGACCATTATGTCCTCATATATCATTCTTTCTTTCTGCTTAGGCTTTCAGTTTATTAACAATTTGCTGACAATATTAACACTTAGAGAATGCATCACTTAAATGCTCTTGCTACGTATCTAACCATGGTTTGATTAATCCATTATTTTCTCCTTTTTCCTTCAAACATTTTGTGGGAAGATTATAAATCCTAGGGAGATCTGTATCCACATGCGGTGTGTTAAAGATGCTAAGTTAGAATTTCCTTAACTAATAATAAGTCAAGTATAAAGAGTAATATAGTCAAATGACCAATCATATGACTGTGAGTGATATAGCCTAAGTAACTTCTCTGCGCTCCACATTAGACATCTATGTCGTGCTTCACGATTGCATGAAATCTGAGATGCATCTGTCTCCTCAACTGCTTTGCCTATTAATTCCAGCCATGCCTGATAATTAAGGGTCATATAGAAAAGTGAGTATTTTATAGGGTAATATTTTTGAAAAGGAATTAAAACTCTGACCCTTAAAGCATCATATATTCCAGATATATCATAGTAAGAAAAGACCACGGTATTAACACCTTGTAGTAATCCTGGAATGCAGAATACAGAATATCATAGTTTTCCGGGCTTGAAGGAAACTTGGTCCATGTGACTCGATCGCTTGTGAGCTCCCCTCCCCATGGTAAAAGCTGCAAGAAATTTGTGTTCTGTTAAGAAACCCAGATCATTATAGAAAGAAGTCGAAGAATTGCTAAGCTAAACAGATCAAAAGGTGCACCTGATAACTTTAAAGTGGCAAAATAATATGTTTGTGGTTACCTCAGCATATTTTAGGCCAAGAGGAATTAAGCTCCTAAAGTACTTTTCCTTGTAACCCTGCTCATTAATAATATCATGCAATGGGTTAAGGTCCCTGAAATTTTTAATGCTATGCTCCAGAGTTAGTGATCCACATAAAACACTGTAATTTGTTTGCAATGTTTGAGCTTAGAAGTTACGAAAGGGAAAGTGCAAAACTCTTGTAATATTGCCAGTGCCGTCAGAAATAAAGGGGAGGCACAGTGTTATAATCGTAAAAAATGATGAAGCGAACCGAACAAGGTATCAGGCTATTCTTCATGTCTAACAGTTAAACTATTTTGACCAAGTTTTAATATATTACTGCACCAAAATGAACTTAAGTAAAACAAAGGAGCCATATTGCCCAAATTAAGCCCCGCCTGTGAATTTGATATGCTTGGAAGTTAGCACATTCAACTTTGAAAATGTATCAACCACTCCATACAGTACACTATTTTGAAGTAACATAAAGAAGTTTCATAGGGAAAACTAATCCAACAATACTTGTGGTTTTAATATGATTTTCAATTCCTCAACCTCTCTCCTTCAGTAAGCAGTGTGGCAACAAACTCTTCAATTCCCCAACCTCTTTCCCTCCTCCAGTCTTTCAGGAGAGTTGGGTGATACCTTCTTGGAGGAGTTTTTGGGCTTAATAATGGCTTTGTATAATGGAAACAAGCAAAAGTATATAGTTACTTTGTTTGCCCCGTTTTTGTTCATCAAGGGGGAAAAAAAAGAGGTAAAGAATAATATGGCAGCAGCAAATAATTTCTCATATGGCATATATTCCTTATCCAGTTAATATTAACACTCCAGTAACCTGTGACAGGAGGAGGAGGAGGAATCTTGATTGTAGGGACTAACGGTGCAAATGGTGATTTATAAGCTTCTAAAATGAAAGGACCACACTGAAAAACGAGATAAATTGTAAGGACTTTCAAATTAGTTTTTCCTAAAAAGTACTCCCTTATTATAAGATTTAAATAATCAAATTGCATGACTTAAGAAAACTATTAAAAGTAGTTAATAAATTAAAGATTAACCTGCATTCAGCATTCAAAAATAGTTTTTTGGGTGTATCTAGTATATTAAAGTATTTTGTGGTGCATTCATCATTTTAAAATTTTTAAAATATTTTGGAGTGCTGAACGCATCTGAAAAATATATTTTAAGATGTTGGATGCACCACAAAATAATTCAAGATGCTGGGTGCACTTGAAAAAAATATTTTAGCATGCTGGATGCACTTTAACTCTAAATTAAATTACTCATAAACCTTGTTTTATAATTGCTTTGTGCCTGCTCATTCTTTATGAATTTGTTTATAGACATATATTTTTTCTTCAAGTTTTAACTTGATTATAATCACATACTAAAGCTTGATAATTGCTCATCAGAATTACATACCCAGCAAATTAAAGTGGTCACTGTAACATCCTGAATTTTGGGCTTAGAAATATTAGAGTTAGGGTCCGTTTGGGTGACACCCCAAACCATGGTTTGGGGACCCAAACCATGGTTTGGGGATTTAGTCACCCAAACACCCCCTCCAAAAACCAAAACCATGGTTTTGGGTCAAAACCATGGTTTTGACTCCAAAACCATGGTTTTGGAAAAAGCAAAATTTTTTTGCTTTTGGAGAAAAAAGGGAGAGTGTGAGGGCCTATATGATATGTATCTTGTTATTTTTTTTATAAACATGTTTTTTATAAATATATTTAATCTTATATTTTATAAATATATATACACATTAATTATTTATTAATTATATTATCTTATGTATTATTAATTATGTTGGTAAAAAACATATTATTAACAATTTTATTCCTTCAAATTAAAATATATCATAAAATCTATTTTTCTGTAATTATTATATTAACTTATGTCTTTTTTTTAGTAATTTGTATATATAAAAAGTGCTTTTGATAACAACTATCCAAACACTCTCACTTCTCAGAATCACTTTTTTACAAAATCTATTCTTCACAGAATCTATTTTCCCCAGAATCTATTCTCCAGAATCACTTTTCCAAACCACGGTTTGGTTTCATCCAAACACACCCTTAGTCTAAAATGGATAGGCTATCAGACCCCTATTGACAGGAGTTCTAGAAATTCCCTGGAATGATGAG
This sequence comes from Neltuma alba, assembly GCF_004799145.2. Taxonomy (NCBI): domain Eukaryota; kingdom Viridiplantae; phylum Streptophyta; class Magnoliopsida; order Fabales; family Fabaceae; genus Neltuma; species Neltuma alba. The sequence continues at coordinate 415,701 of NW_021637180.1, forward strand.
ACAATTTCTAGGGACCAAATCGCAAAATAAGAATTTTTTGAAACCGTGAGACAAGCAAGTTAGAGACTTCAATAAAGCCTCAAGAACTTGAGTATGGGAATTGGAGATGATTAAGAGCCAGAAATTGTACTAAGAACCTCAGTGGAAGGATTTCTGAGGTTAAACCCAAGCAGGGACCTAAATATAAATTTGAAAAGTTTTGGGTTAGAAATTGAGCAATGATGCTTGGGCTCGAATATTTCAAAAAATTCCAAAAAAATGAGAAATAAGATTTTGAGGCTCGTATGAGGTAAAAAAATAACAAAAATATCCCTAGAACAAATTGATGAAATTCCCAGAGTTTTGGCTAATTATCAATAATGACTGAAATTGAATTATCTAAAATATGAAGAGGCATCAAATAATTGGAAATAAATGAGAAATAAATACTTAAGAAATTATCACAGGTTTTAAAAATAATTCTATTTCTAAGAAAATAAAGAGGTTATAAGTTAAGGTGTTATATCCACCATCCCATAACTTTGTCAGCTTGATAATTGCTACAGGAAGCTTTGTGCATAGGTGTGTGTAAAAGTATTAGAGCAGTATTTGTAAATTAGTTTTCAGCTCCGACATTAAACACCGGAGGTTGTATTTTCCTTGTGAGGCTGCAAACTTATGGCCCCCTTTTTGGGTAAGGAAATAAGACAGACAAACTAGTCTTTGGAACGTGTAGGTGGTTTTTCCCTTTGAGAATGAGAAGAAACTTTAAACTATTCCAAAATATCTTTAATGGGGGCAAGATAGATAAATATAAAAGAAAAAGTATATTAAAATCTTATATTTAGGATAAAATTGAATCCTCAACTAACTTTTATATTTAGGGGGTGTTTGGCTCTCCTTCCAAACCATGGTTTGGGTCTCCCAACCATGGTTTGGAAAAAAATTTGCCAAACACCCCTTAAAAAACTGAAACCATGGTTTTGGGGAAAACCATGGTTTTGTCCCCCAAAACCTTGGTTTCAGATAATGAGACGGAGGGCTGCTTCTGCTTGCTTCAAATAATTGACTGTTGGTGGGCCCAGGAATATTACACAGAAGACGAAGGCAAAAGCTGGTGGTTTTTGTGTGCTTGGGGAGGGGGGCACGGGGAATCGCCAATCAGGGGAGGGGAGTGACCGCTGTGAGGTGAGGTTAAATAATATATTTACAAAAACATATTTACTTATTTTGTTAATATATATACGTTTTAATTTTAATTATTTTATTAATATATATTATTTATTAATATATATACATATTTAATTATTTTATTAAATCATTTTGAAAAAAACATATTTATTTATTTTATTAATATATATACGTATTAATTTTTGTATTAATATTATTTATTTACTTCAAATAAACATATATTATGAAATATATCTTATATGTAATTATCATTTAAACTTATGTCCTTTTTAGTAATTTCTACATATAAAAAAGCACTTCTGACAACAACTATCTAAACACTCTCACTTTATCAGAATCACTTTTTCAGAAAAGCTATTCTTTCAAAATCTATTCTTTCCAGAATCTATTCTCTAGAAGCTATTCTCCAAACCATGGTTTGGCTTCATCCAAACACCCCCTTAAAACTAGGGGTGTTCAATTTGTCCCGTCCCGGTCGTCCCGTCCCGGTTCCGATGAGTTTGGGACAGGACGGGACGGGACAGTGACCGGGACGGGACGGGACGCGGGACGGGGTTGTCCCGTCCCATCCCGTCCCGGGATATTTTTTTTTAAAAAAATTATTTATTAATAATTATTATTAGATTATTCAATTTACTTATTAATAATAATTATTTTTATAGTGATTTTTAACTCTTAAGTTGTAATATTATCTCAACAATATCTCCTTCCTCAATAAAATAATTCATAAAGCCATTATATAGTGTTTTTTATCGTATTTTTTTTACAGTATTGTTTTTACACCTTTTTTATACTATATAATTGAGTTTTCTACATAATATTTTTTATAATGTTTTTATCTTTAGAAGCCTAATAAAAATAAGCATTATAACATAAAAAATTTCATATAAAAAATTATAGTTTTTTTTTAAAAAAGGGGGAGGGGAACGGGACGGGACACGGACTAAAACCCTGTCCCGTCCCTGTTCACTGGGACGGGCCTGTCCCGGTCCCGTCCCGTCCCGTGAACACCCCTACTTAAAACAGTTTATAAGTTCAAGAGGTTTTCTTATCTTGTAAAGCTAGTATTTAGAAATTAGACTCTTAAAAAGGGTGCATTGTTACGAGTCTGTGAGTTCTCCCGCCTCACTAGCTAACTTGCCGGGATTGATTTTTTTTTTTTTTGTTTTAAGCTTGCACTTTGTTGCTCTTTCTTTGAATGTGAATCCGAGGAATAAATTGGAAATTAAGAGAGGAATGTTCTGGTCTTCGCCTTCTTCCCTTGGATTCCAAAACGAAGCAACATATAGTAGGGGACTTGTAAGTCGTGCAGCCTAGAACACGATGATAAAATAAAAGCAAGTCTTTCCAAAGTCTTTTTGGTCGTTCTCTCACACATACATACCTACAAATGGTAAAATCGAATCTAACAAAGCACTGAGGTAGGGTCACATGGTTCTGTCCTTCAGCAAATTAAAATGGAAAACAGTAGTTCCGTCCGTAACACGGTTTGAAATTTGAACGCGCAAAGGCTGAAGAAAAGAGAAGACTTGAGCTCACACCCACCATTTTTACTTCTCATTGTTTCTCCATTTTTCTTTCTATAAAATTTGTAACAGGCTGGAAGATCAGAGGCGTTTGGTTTAGCTTTTCAAAAGTAATTTTATGATATTTGAGATAAATATGTGAAAATTTTTTTGACTTTTTTTGAAGTGCTTCTAAGATATTCCAAACGCCGGGCATAGCCACGTGCTTAATCATAGAAAATGATTTCGCATGGTAGGATGCAATTTGATGGATTTCCTAATGAAAATTCTCTTGTATAGGATTAGTGAAAGTACCCTTTAATACTTTGCCCAAATTAGGCATTGATCTTCTCGTACTTTAGAGAACTAGCTGAACAAATAAATCTGATTTAAATGAGGAAAGTATCACGAATTAGTCTTCATATTCATATAAACAGTTATCCTCCCTCATTTGTAAACATTTTTATGCTTGACATTCCTCGCCATTATTTTGCATATGTTTGATAATATTAAGTGGCATGAGCGGCAAGCTAGAGATATATATGATTTACCAATATAACCAAGTAAACAAATAAATAAAGACATTAATTAATTAGTGATAAAGTATACATTTTATTCTTTAACTTTATATAAGGTTTTAATTTGGTCTTTTAACTTTAAAAAGTATATTTTTATTTCTATAATCATATAATCATTAATCATAAATGATGATTTTTTACAATAATCATGTTTGTGTTGAAAATTATACTAGCCTTTTTAGAATTGCACTATCTCTTGAAAATCATTATACTTTTCTCTATCTTTGAATGTGAATCTGGGGAGTACAGTGGAAATTAAAAGAGGAATGCTCTGGTTTTCCCTTGCTCCTATCAAGTCTCGTAACAAAAAAGGAAAACCCAATAAAGCACTGACATAGGGACCCATGGTTCTGTCCTTCAGCAAAATGGAACACTCTGTATTTTCGTACGTAACACGGTTTCAAATTTGAGCTCCCAAAGACTGAAAAGAGGACAAAGACATGAGCTCATTACCGCCACTTTCCTTCTCACTGTTTCTCCATTTTTCATTCTATAAACTTATACCAGGCTGCTGGGCCTCATCTTATATCAGGCCGGTGGGAGTCGAACAAATCTTTTGATATTATTTCCTCTTTCAGGTTTCTACTTTCTCCCCTTCTCCTTTCTTCAATTATGATCACCGAAATGACTTGTTTAGATCTGTGAAATGTTGCTTTCAAATTATTCGTGAAGAGTAGATGACTCTTGCGGTGAGAAGAACCTTGTCTGTTGATGTTTCTATTATATCTTGTTTTAATATGCCCAATGCCTATCTCAAGGCTTCGCATTGGACTGATTGCTGCACTCTTTGTTGAAGCTCCTATTATATATGTATTATTCTTTCTTTCTTTCTTTCTTTCTTTCTTTTTTTTTTTTGCCTTTATATATGTATTATTCTTTCAGTTTCTTGTGTTTTTACTTTTATACTTGGGTTCAGATTCCAAACCCTTGTGATGGCGCCTGATGCTGATGGAGTTGGCTGTTCTTCAAGATCTTCTGGTTCAACTAAGAGATGGAAGTATGATGTGTTTTTGAGCTTTCGAGGGGAAGATACCCGGAAAAGTTTTACTGATCATTTGTATGCTGCTTTAAAAGACAAAGGATTAAGAACTTTTCGAGATGAGGAAGGACTTCAAAAGGGAGAATCTATTAATCCAAGTTTAGTAGAAGCAATTGAAGAATCTCGGTCTGCAATTATTGTGCTCTGTCCAAATTATGCTTCTTCAACTTGGTGTTTGGATGAGCTTCAAAAGATCCTACAATTAAAGGAAGAGACAAGTTTTCAAGTACGTCCGATATTTTATGGTGTAGATCCCTCTGATGTTAGGAAACAAAACGGAAGTTTTGCAAAAGCATTCTTAAAGCATAAGGAAAGATTTGCAGAAGACAAAATAAAGGTGCAAAGATGGAGGGATGCTTTAGAAAAAGTTGCTACTTTATCTGGTTGGGACTCAAAAAACCGGTAACTTCCACTTCTCTCATTAATTATCATCTCTCTATTAAAAAAATAAGGGGGTAGATATTCAAATGTACCCTAAATTATAGTTTAATCAAGGTTTTTTTCCTTCTTTTTTTTTTTTTCATGGCAACCCACATCCCCTCTTATTGAGGGGATTGTGGGATCTATTCCGCTAAAGATAAGGTATGTCTTATCACTCTCATGTGGGTCGCCTGAGTCCCTAAAACAGGTAGGGGTGCCCTGCATGAGGATTTGACTAAAAAATATTATAAATATCATTTTCTTAAAAATAAAATATTTTAATTTATTTTATCTTAATAATATGGACTTTTTATCAGTTTATCTGTTTTGAAAACATATATTTAGGTTTAAATTCTTAATTTTATTAAAAATATTTTTAAAGGATATTTTTAATTAAAATTTTTACTAAGATAATATTTATTTTCTAATTTAACTTTTATACTGAATTTCTAGTTTTGATTAAAATTATTTTGAAAAATTTAAGTGTTTTCTTTTTTTCCCATTAATTTTTTCTTACAAATAATTATTTTTTTAATGTTTTTATCATAATGGGATAAAAGCTGAAGTAATTTAATTAACATATATATACAAAAATTATGAATTAGAGTAATTTTTTTAATAAATATATATTTGACTAAATGCGTTTATAAATTCAGCCCAACAAATATATTTTTAAATTTGTAAATGTTTATTACAAAAATATGTTTAAAAATTTTAAATTACAAATTTATTTTATTTATATAATCTCTTAAAACGTAAATAAGTATATTTCAATACATGTAATGAAAAAGATAAAATTATACAATTTCGTTAAATAATCAAAATTAATAATTAATAAATTTTATAACAATTTAGAAAGTTTGAAAATATATGAATTAACATTATTTTCTATTATATGAAAAATTATGTTTTTGACAAATATAAATATTTGAATAATTTTTTATGTCAAATAGAGGTATTTTTGGTAAAACAAAAGTTTAAAAGTTAAATTTAATGGTTAATTAACAATTGACGGGATAAAAATAATGTATAAGATGCATTACAATTTTGAGGGAGTTTTATTTATGTTTTCAAAATATAAATGATGTTTATGTACGTAATTGAGGTAAAACCAAGGTATAAAAAAGTAGAACAGTCAATAAGTCTGTTAAGACGGTGATTAAAAGGTCAGTGGTTCGGATTTGGGCTAAGCTGGGATATATAAGTGGTAGGGAAAACCATTTTTTCTGGTCGCCTTTTGCTAAGCTAATGTTAAAATATAACCTGTTGAAGCTCAGCCAATTCTCCACTCACTAACCTAACGCTCACAAGAAACGAATCAAACCTGAAACTTAAACGCTTCCCATGAAACTTCCGTAATTGGATTAAAATCTACATAAATACCAAGATTTAGTGATAAAAATAATATTTAAATAAAAGATGTAATATGTTTCCAATTGAACTCTATCTAAAAAATAAAAAACAATTAATATTAGCAGTAAAATACACATTAACAATTAAAAGAATAAATAAACAATTATATAGTTGGGAAAATAACAAAAACAGAAGTTAGAAATTGTAGTATTTCAATTTAGGCATCTAAAAGTTTAAAATCTCAAGAAAAAAAATGATGCATGATCTGATATTTTACAAATATAGTAACTGATTAAAATATTCTTGTACCAGATTTTTTACAAAAAAAGTCAAATTTGTTGTTGTCAGTATATTTCTTGTTATTGGTTATTCAATATTTATCATTATTAATTTACAACTTATTAATAAATAACTTGTTATTATCAGTATATCTTTTCTCATTTATTATTTAATACTTGTTATTACTAATTCACAATTTGTTAATAAACGTTTTGATATAAGGACATTTTGTTATTTAACTATCTCTACACAATATCAAATCAAGTATCACTTTCTTGTTTTTGAAATTTTAATCTCGTAAGTACTTGAATCGAAATGTAATAATTTTTGACTTCTTTTTTTTTGTCTTTTTCTCTATATAATTTGCATAACTTTATATTAGGGGTGAAAAAAAAAAAATCTTTCCCCTGCTTCTCCACTGAGCGCCAACAGAGTATGTTACATAATAATAATGAGTTTTCAATTTCCAGATGACTTGGGACCTAGAAAGCAAAAATGAGTTTATATAGAAAAGTGTGAGAGAAGGATGTGACATATCACTGTGGAATCGACTTCTTTCAATAAAAAGGCAATAAATCGTGACCATCCGTTTGAAATGAAGGGCGGCGATACAAACACTCCTCTTCCTTAGCACAGCCCTTTCAGTTCCAAATTCCAAGTTCCAGCGAAAAGGTGTTTTTGAAAAAACTATTTTTTAAGTAAAACGAGATAAATTTTTTTATATATTTTTATTTTGTACATTATAAAAATATTTTTACCCCTAAATCGAAAACCTCGTGCTCTTGCAACCTGGCTTTACGTTTTAGAAAGTCGAAGAAATGTGCGAGGGACTCGGCGTTTACCCAGAAAGAAGACCGGCTCAATAAGATGACGAGGCCAAGGGTCCGAATAGTTTTTTCTCTCTTTGTTTTTTTTTTCTTCTCAATTCTTCATCTTTTTTTATCTTCATCTTTCTTTCATTTCTCCGGTTGTGTTCTTTTTTCCGCTGACGTTTGGGACTAAAACAGAAGGGTGATTAACGTTTTTATCTTTTTATTTAAATCCAAAATATAAATAAGTATCCTTAATTTTTATTGTTTGATATTTAACCACTAAAAATATTTAGTAGATGACATGCAATTTTTACTAATTTATTTAAATTTAAAACTCATAATTACATCAAGAAATATTATGGAATTCTGCCAATAATAACTCTTAGGGGTGTTCAAAGTCGGCCCGTCCCGGTCGGCCCGTTCCGGTCCCGGTCTTATTGGGACGGGACGGATCCGTCCCGAAATTTTTCGGGACGGGACACGGGACGGGGTCGTCCCGTCCCGGTCCCTTTTTTTAAAAAAAAATTAATTTTTTTAATTTTTTTATATAATATCATTTTTTTCATATTTTTTTAAGATTTGAGACTATTATATGGAATTATGGATATATTTATTTAGAGTTTTTATATTTATTAATGATTTGAGATTATTGATGATTAGAATTTTTAGCAAATTTTTATTGTGTTAAAAGCTTTTGTTTAGAGTTTTTAATAACTATTATATGTAATATTTTGAGCTTTTGTTTAAGAGTACCCAAACAAATAAAAAAGATGTTTTTTATAAGATTTAACCTCAAAAAAATATAATTAAAAAAATCAGATTTTTTTAAAAAAATTAAAAAAAATTAAAAAAATTAAAAAAAATTATTTCGGGACGTCCCGGTCCCGTCCCGAATCCGTCCCGTCCCGACCGGGACCGGAACAACCCCGGGACGGGCCGGGACGGGCCGGGACACGGGATAGAAAATCTGTCCCGTTACTGTTCATCGGGACGGAACCGGGACGGGCCTGTCCCTGTCCCGATCCGTCTCGTGAACACCCCTAATAACTCTAGTCCCAATCTCACCCAATCGTGTGGTTCTTTTAGCCTACCCTAGCTAGCAAGTCCTCCCATTTTGCAACGTCTTTATTCATCTTTTTGTCATTTTGCATATATAAAAAAAATCCATCATTCAAGCTTGCTTGTTTAGAGTCTGTTAATATCAATCTAGATTCTTTAATTTTATATGAGAAATGCATCACCTAATGTCATTGGCTTCCCAGAATGCAAATACTCCATATCCCAGAAGCTGTGTTTTGGCACTTGAGATTAATTTTTAATTAGGGTGTGTTTGGTATGAAGGATTTGGGAGGAAAGGAAGGGAAGGAGAAGGATTTTAATCATTTTTCTTTGTTCAGCAACACACAAATTTTAGGAGGGGAGGGAAAATTTTTTTAAAAAATTTCTCCTCTCCCCTTTTCAACCTCTCCTCCAAAATTGAGAGGATTTGGAAGAAAAAGGCAATATTTTACCATGTTGTGACTATTATATCCATATTTTGCCATATTGTAACTATTATGCCCATATTTTAAATGAAATAAGGTCAAAATTGTCCATGTAAAAATATTTTTCCCTCCCCTCTCATCATAAACCAAACAAGGTGATATTAAAACTCCTCCCCTCCCTTCTTTTTTATAAATCCAAACAAGCTCATATTAAAATCCTTCCATTTCCTTCCCTCCCCTTCATTCCATTAAATCCCTCCCTTATCTTCTTTTTATTGAGCCAAACAGACCCTTAGAGTCTTCAAAATCAGTTTGCTCGCTTAGGGCCTATTTGGTTTGAGGGGACGGTGGGATAGGAAAAGGGAGGGGAGGTTTTATCCCCACCTTGTTTGATTTGATTAAAAAAGAAGAGAGGAAAGGATATTTAATTAATCCCTTGTTTGGTTCAAGGAGGGGAGGAGATGGGAGGGATAGTAATAATCAATTTACCATTTTACCCTTACATATTAGTTTATATTTTTTATTGATATATTAATATTATACAAATTAATTTACATTTTACTTTAAATTATATAATTTAATGAAAACTCAGTCTTATCATGTTAATATATGCATTAAAAATTGGTACAGTAATTTTTATTCTAATTAATATAATAATATATTTGAAATAATCAAATTAACAAATTTTATATGCTCTAAGAAAAATGAAATTTTATTCTCTTTAGGCTGTCCTTTTTCAGTTTTAAAATATATTTAATAAATAATATATTTATAAAAAACAATTAATTTTATAATTTATAATTTCTTATTTAAATAATTTTTTTAATTAATTTTTGTAATAATATATTTTTATTTATAATAATTTATTTTTTTTTTTTTACTTAGGATAATATATTTTTTATTTGAAATAAATATTATACGAATATATTTTATGAGTAGTAGTGGAATATTAAAAAAACTATAAGGATATAATGACCCAAAAATTTAACTCCCCTCTAAAAACCCCCAATTTGAGAGGGAGCTAAAATGGAAGGGGGGAGGAGGGGAAGGGGACATTTTGGCTTCCCTCCCCTCCTCTCCAACCAAACAAACCCGCGAAGGAGAGCCAATAAGGCGATGTGTAGGATTAATCAATTCTCAATTGAGTTTTCTTTCATGTCCTAGAATTTCAGAACCTTGCTAGCCAGCTAAACCAAGACAAGGTGGGAATGCCCGAAAGAGCAAAATGATTAGGCGAGAGTAGAATTAGGCATAATTATTAGTAGAATTACAAAAATGCTCTTTAGTGTAATTATGAGTTTAAAATTAGGATAAATTAGTAAAATAATAAAATTATATGCACATCTATTCTATGAGATTTAACCGTCTTTTTAATGGTAAAGGGTTAAATGTCAGACAATGAAAGTTGAGGGCGTGATTTTTAAACTTACAAAGGTAAGAGATGTTGTATGTAAGAGAATTAAAATTAGGAGGAGTTATTTATATTTCGGCCTTTATTTAATTGTAGACCTGTGTTTATACTTCTTGGTGAAATAGATTTCTAGTACAACTGTAGTACTTTATTGGTCGTAAATGATTTAGGTTTTGCAATTAAACTCAACTAATGATGGAATTCTGAAATGGTCATTTTCTTGAATATATATATATATATATAAACACATACATACAATATATAGTAAAATTACAACACAATAATTATTATGTTTTTGACGGTCGAAAACGTTAATGGGGTTAAATTTGAACTTTTAATCTGACAATGTGTTCTGTGAAAAGTTGCTTAAATAAAATTAAGGAAAAAAAAACTCAAATATAAATAAAACGGATTACCAGAAAAGAGGAACTCAAACTATGATGTGTTAATTAAATGATTTGAATATCTAGGAGTCATTAATGTGTGGACAAATAAACATAATCGTCTGTGTCTGTAAATACTAGAGGCAATGTACAACTCTTCTATAAATGAAATTATCGCCTGTTCCCAACTAATTTAAACTAAGTTTCATGGTAAACTTAAAACTGCTAAATTTGTGGTCATGTTTTCTTCACATCTCACATACCTAGTTTTTTTTTTTTGGGATCGTTTATGCAAAAAAATTTACACTTTATAATTTTATTTTCATATGCAGGTATGAAACAGAATTCATTGAAAGCATTGCTGATGAAATCGGGTCAAAGTTACTTGATAAATCAGCATCTGATCTTGGCAAGTTAATTGGAATTGAACCAAAATTAGATGAACTGAATTCAATCATAGCAAGGGAATCAGAAGAAGTTGGGTTTATAGGAATATGGGGTGCAGGAGGCGTAGGCAAAACAACTCTTGCTAGAGCCTTTTATGAGCGAGAGAGAAAGCGAAAGAGCAAAAACTTTGAGATTCACTGCTTCCTTGATAATATTAGAGAGGCATGTGAAAAAGATGGTTTGATTTCGTTGCAAAGAAAACTTCTTTTATCTTTGTACAAAAGGAGTATAGAAGTGGCTGATTTTTATGAAGCAATGGAGTTAATAAAAAGGAAGTTAACCGACATAGAAATTCTACTTGTCCTTGATGATGTGAGTCATGTTAGCCAACTTGAGAAGTTGGCTCCAAGGCAAGGATGGTTCAGCAAAGGGAGCATAATAGTGATAACAACAAGGGATAAGCATTTGCTATCATCATATGGTGTGTCTGATAGTGCTCTATATCACATTGAATTCTTGAGTGATAGCGAGTCCCTTGAACTTCTCATTCAAAATGCCTTTAAAGAAGGGCAACCTAATGAAGATTATTTGAACCTTGCTAGAACCGTCATTGAATATGCTGGAGGCCTTCCTTTAGCACTTGAAGTGTTAGGTTCATTTCTTTGCAAAAGAACGATAGAGGAATGGGAAGATGCACTAGCTAAGTTTGAGAAATGTCTTCCAGAGGACATTTCCAAGATACTTGAAGTGAGTCTTCACGGATTAGAGCTTAATGAGAAGACTATATTCTTGGATATTGCTTGCTTTTTCAATGGGATGGACGAAGATCATATCATACAAATTTTAGAAACATTGGATAAGGATCTTCACCCAAAAATTGGAATAAGGCTTCTTATTGACAAATCACTAGTAATTAATTAAAGGGCGTTTGTGGGTGTGCATGAAATTCTACAAAATATGGCTAAACATGTTGTCCATCAAGAATCATCTGGTGATGCCAGCAAGCTTTCTAGGATATTGTCCTTGGATGATGCCAATCATGTATTAGGAGGAAATAAGGTGACATTCCAAAGTTCTTGTGTTTGTGCACTCTTATATAATTTATTGCATGAATTTTATATATTTTACCTTGACTTTTTTTTTATAGGGGACAAACGCAACCCGGGGAATAATGCTAACGTTAAAAAAGTCATGTGATGCATTTTGGGATCCTGAAGCCTTCTCAAAACTGAGTAATCTCAAGTTACTATCATTTCAAGTCGCTCACACGTTTCACATTGCCAATTGAATCTTCGGCTTGGACTCAAGTCTCTTTCCAAAGAGTTGAAAGTCATAGAATGGGAGGGGTATCCATTATTTTATTTGCCCAGTCAACCTCAACTCAATCAGCTTGTTGTGCTAAAAATGCAGCATAGCAAGTTAAAAGAAGTTTGGAGAGGAACACAGGTACTTACAGTCCTTTTATTTAAATTGTTTGTCCATAATTTAATAAATTATAATTATAATTAGTCTCTGGTTTGTGATCTATTCTTTCTTTTTCTTTTTTCCCTTGTTAGTCTCTTCGAAGCTTGAAATCCATTGATCTATCTCATTCAGAATACCTCATCAAAACCCCAAATTTTGATGGAATTCCTCATCTTGAAAAGTTGATTCTTCAAGGGTGTTCTAACTTGGTTAAAATTCACCAGTCTATTGGGCAACACAAGAAACTTGTCACTGTTGACTTGAAAGATTGCAAAGAAGTTAAAATGCTTCCAGAAAAATTTGAGATGAATAGCTTGGAGACTTTTATTCTATCAGGTTGTTCAAAAGTTAGAAAACTTCCTGAGTTTGGAAAAGATATGGCATGTCTATCGAAGCTTGATTTAGAGAAGACTGCTCTAGCCAAACTACCTCAATCGTTGGGTAATTTGATTGGTCTCGTTGAATTAAATTTGACAAACTGCAAAAAGCTGGTTTGTCTTCCATGTAGTGTAGCAAGTTGAAAGCTCTGAAAGTTATCAAATTTCTGAATGCTCAAAGCTTTCATGGCTGCCAGAGAATTTGAATGAAAATGAAGCTTTGGAAGAGCTTATTTGAGTGGGATTGCTAACAAGGGTTATCATTTAGTGACTACAATAGCGAAACACAATCTTCATCATCATGGAGTTGCTTATCCTTCTTCAAAGGCCTTCAAGCTCCAAAAAGTTTTTGTTGCCGCCGTCTTTGTCGTTCTTGAAAGGATTAAACTTAAGTTTTGCAATCTCCATGATGGATCACTTCCTGATGACATCAGCATGTTATCATCATTGGAAATTTTAGATCTAAGTGAAACGATTTCATTGACTTACCATCTGGCCTCATTTCCAGTCTTTCGAAGCTTAAAGGTATTGATCTCCGGAGTTGCCGAAGGCTTCGGTCTTTGCCGCAAACTTCCGTCAAATCTATGTTATATTGGGGAGGGGTTCTTCATAATGAAACATTACGGATGTGCAGATCAATTATGGGATTTCATGAATCATTTCAACCTCAGGTTTATTTTATTTGTCTTTAATTGTTCTTTCACCTCTATCATTTACTTCTTTAACACGCAAAATTGTTTCTTATAGGTTCACAACCATTTAAATGAAGTCAGCAATTATAAGAGGGGATTCAGAAATTGTGAGTTTTTAGAAAACCTATTTTTTTCTTAATTTCTTTGACAATAAATATATAGTTTATTTACTTGTACGTATATATTGCCATTTCTTACGTGTTAATCAACATACTTCTGATACAAACAATCTGTTTTTTTTGCTTTTTTTTTTGCCCCAGTTTTTTTCCGTCCGTCTACGTTGGCACTCATTAACAATTCCAGGCAGCAGAGTACCATCATGGTTTTATAATCAAAACTACTTTTGCGAGAAAGAATTCTGGTGTGTCCAAATAATGTGTCGTTCATAATAAATATATCCCCTGATTATTGTGGTTCACGTGAATGGTGGGGCATAGCCATATGCTTAGTCATAGAACACGATCTCACATTTGGAGAGGGTGGGATGGAATTTGTTGGAGTTGGAGTTCAGATTTCCTAATGATGAATTTCCAAATCGCATTGTTGGGATAGTATTATGCACATCCGGCTAATAGTCCTCTGCTTTATATAAAATATATTCCTTATTCCTCTTTGGTTGTCAATGGACTTCAAATGGTATTTTTCTCTAAGAATGCAATGGAAAATAAGTCACCAAGGATGAAAATAAGCAAGTGTGGGTGGCGAGCGGTGTGTAAAGAAGATGTTGAAGCATGGCGAAGAACAGGGGACGAAGGTTGTAGTATCATCAATAACTACGTGAAGATTGATCCAGACATCAACAGTGGAGGTTATAGTCCCCGGCCGAGACCTGATGATTGTATTGTAGAAGTGGATGGTGCCTATTCTCATTCAGATGACAAAGCAGCTTGTGGAGGCGTTCTTAAAGATGGCAACAATTGTATGAAGGAGGCTTTTCTTCTGAAATTAAGCGGCGGAGATACCCTCACAGCCAAACTATGGGGTGCTTGATGGGTCTCAAAAGTGCTGGGACGCTGGTATTAGAGGGTGTTGTCTTGAGAAGCGACTCCGCTGAGGCTGTTCGATTGATCAAATTTGAAGTCCCGGAGACGCACAAGGATATTGCTCTCATCATGGAAATCAAAGGGATGTTAGAGTGGGATTGGTTTGTGGATATCCAGGTCTTTCACAGGGACGGCAATGGCATTGCTTATTTACTTGCTAAAAGAGCACTTAATGGGGCAATGGGTCTGCAAATCCTGGGCCCTGAGACAATGATGGAAATATTGCAGGCTACTGATGTTACACGAACCGACGTTGAGAAATACGGAGGTTATACTCAATGCTCCAGACATCATGATCAGTCCGTTGTTGAAGAAGATGAGTCTATCCTTCCAAGGTACGTAGATCAAGCCTTCTGGTTTTAGATTAAAATTTATATTTTATATTAATGCATGCTTGATGGATATTTAAAATTTTCCTGGATACATTAATTTAATATAATCTATGAAGAAGGTTTTTACGTCATTTGTATGTATTAAAGACTATAGAAAAGGATTCAGGAGGAAGTGTTAATATATATACGAACCAATGGCGTAGGTCAACTATCTATTATGCATATTCACTGTTCTTGTTTTGTTGTAAGCAAGTGCGAATGGCCTGGGTTGTGTAGAAATGTTCAAAGATGGCAAAAATCCTGTAATGGCCTTAAAAGTAATGTAAAATACTACTTTTGGTTCTTAATATAAGAGTAAGAATTTGATTCTAAATGTAAGACCTCAATTATTTTGGCTCTCAAATTTATTATTTTTGTTCTAAAAGATCCTTATCAATCATAAGGCGTCATTTCTATCAAATGATAGTTCCTGTGAACATGATTAAAAAAAATAATTTAGGAAAGTCAGCACATATTTCTTACAATTAACCAACTTAATTAATTTTTCTCGGCTTGTTACGCTAAAGGGAGTGCGAGAGAAAAAGAGAGAAGCAACCTATGGAGAATTAGAAAAGGGGATCTCAGCCGCAGTTCCTGTCAACCTCCATCCTCCTTATATTCACTGCCGCGGTGGTTGCGCCGTTCTCCTTCCGCCGTCGGCCTCTTCTTTGCTTACTATTCTTGAGAAATCATCGTCATTTTTCTCTCCTGCCATTCCCGTCCGTCACCTTGATGGTGTGAGGTGAGCAGTTCGCCTCTTGTTTCTTCTTTCCTTGCTGCTTCTTAGTGATTCGTTTGAATTTGGCATTGCTCTGTGCGCTTTCCTCTGTTCCGCCGCATCTCTGTTTTGTTCGTAGGTGAGCCCTCTTTTTCTTCTTCTTAATTGTTTCTGTAAGTATTGATGTTTGAAATATGATAAATGAATTGGATTTGGCTGTCCGAAGAAGGAAGGCAAAACTTTTTCTCCATTTAATACATTTTTTCCATTTTGCCTTTAATGAATTTATTCTCCTCCTTTGTCACTCCCTCTTATGATTTTTTTTCATATATTCTCTTTCATCTTTTTTTCTCCTTTATTATAAGAGCAAACAAAAATATTTTTTTTTTAGCTATTTGTTACTTTTAATTAATTTTTTGATACATGAAAATTAATTATTTAAATGTTATAATAAGAACACAAGGGAGTACTGATTAAAACAGGGAAGAATTTCTTCCAATAAGAATTTATTGTTGCATAGCGTGTGAATGTGACCCCCTCCAAATGCTGTGTTAAGAATCCCTTGTCTTTTTTATTTTCCTTTTAGGGAGAATTATTATGAGTCTCAAGCAAAGAATATAATCACTAAAAATTTCAGTGACAACATGAGCAGCCTTGTAATGACAAGCTCTAAGATAGTAAATGACTACCATTCACTTGTCATTAGGATTTACTGGTAATTATTTTCTTTCTTTGAGATCTTATTGTAATTCTCCTTTCATTTTGATTTTACAATTTTCTTTCAAAGAAAAATGCATCCTATACACTAGTGACATTTATATCTTCTTCAATCATAAGCTGAGTGGTACTGTTGATAAAAATTTTGATGAGTTTAAGAAACTCAAGAAAATAGTACGAGATGATCAAGGTCTTAATTACTATTTTCCCCTAGTCCAATCATGATTCGATTGCAAAACATTACTGTGTATCAAAGGAAATAATCCATCAATGAATTTTACATTCCTCCAATATGGATGCTTAAATCTCTCAAGTTCACAGAATATAATCATTTTGCAAAGTCAAAGCAAGAAGTAGAGTTTCAAAACTCTTATTATTTTGCACAAAATGTTTCTAATAAATTGTGATTATTTGATGATTAAGTAAAAAAATAACTTAGGATAGAAATATGCCTGCCTAGCTGCTATACATAACTCCATGCACAAGTTGATACTGTAGATGACTAATTTCTGCATGACTTCTTTTAATTCTGAGTAGAGAGGTTTCAAATAGTAAAAGTATAATTATATGAAAATACATAATAAATTTAATATAATTTCCACACAAAACTACTCTGCACCATTTTTGGCCAACAAAATATCTTTTCTACTTGAATTAGAATTGTGATCACTTTCACAATAAATTAAGGGTAAATGACTCAAAATTTGAAGTTTTAAATATAATTTCCACAGCACAAAGGCTAGATATTATTAAAGGTTCAATGATTTTAGGTTGAAGCATATCTTTAATAATGATTGACGTGGTGCTTTGTCTTCAAAACCGCAGCTATATATATGACGCTGCCCACATATATACACATACCTGTATAAAACGCTCTCATAGTTTTTAAAAAAATAAAAGGATTAGTATGCTTTAAACAACACAGTGAGTAAGAAAACAAGGACACAAACATACATCAAGCCCAATACCACTGCAGAAACAACCTGATGAACAACAACACCCAATAAACAACAGAGTAAAAGTGTGAAAAAAAAAATACTTCATCCATTTAATCTGATATAGGTTCTAAGCTAAATCAGGCTCTTGCATGCGAACCTGTTCTATATCTAAAACACAAAGGAAAACTAACTATAATCATATATCCCAATAAGGTAGTATTATTTTTCTAACCCTAGAGTCCGTATGTACACTGTTTAGCCTGTTAAAGCCCTCAAATTGAGACTTCAAAATACACTGTATTTTTTAAGTCCCATGTTAAAATTTGTAACAGCTGATCATAAGATCACAAGTATCAACTTAACTCTGGTTATCATCAAACAAGATTTTCATAACTTCCATGTCTGTATTGATTCATGTTTGAGACTTGAAAAGAATCTCCTTTATTGGTTTTCATAATTCCACCAAAATCACCTTTACTTTTGATGCCATTGGATGCTGGCCTCAACAAATTTTCTACTTCCTATAAAAAAAAAAAAAATCAAATGTTAAAATGTGCTGAGATGGCTGTTTAATTATGTTCCTCGAGAATAAATAAGTTTGCAGAGTGTCAGAGAGCAGCGCGGGTTTAAACACGTTAAGAATAGGCTTGAGCTGACTCCAAAAGCTTCATCGTCAAAACTATGCAAATTTGTGCCCAACAGCTTCATGGCCACCGTTCTATTATTCTGTTTTAATATGTTCTATGAAATGGATTTAGCTCTTAAAGCATTAATTTTGTGATCATGCTTTCTTTGAATGCAAAATTTTTGCTTGAACTATGAATAGACCATAAGGAATATAGACAAATAGTTATCAA
This sequence comes from Neltuma alba, assembly GCF_004799145.2. Taxonomy (NCBI): domain Eukaryota; kingdom Viridiplantae; phylum Streptophyta; class Magnoliopsida; order Fabales; family Fabaceae; genus Neltuma; species Neltuma alba. The sequence goes on from NW_021637180.1 coordinate 433,699, forward strand.
TTCGGTCAACCTGGAATGTATTTTCTTCCTTGCCAATTCTTTTAGATCTCTATTTACTATCTTTGACATGCATTTTTAGTTTATTAGTAAAATACTACAAACAGGTAAAAAAATTACCAAAATACTACATGTTAAAAAGAATTTACCCAAATACTATATTCCAAATAATTCACACAAAGAATTTGTGAAGCACTCGTTGAACAACTTTCACCTCTGACGTTTTTTTTTTTGTAAAAAGACAAAAAGAATGAAATCGTTCAGGCACTAGACCCATTCTTCTTTTTCCTTCAGTGAAAACTACAATTAAAGACCCCATTCCACTTCTAAGCCATTTTACTCTTTCCTTTTGACTGCTGCCCCCGAAGATATTGAATTCTCTCAGCATCCTCTCTCACCTTTTCTTCCCCGTTCCTTCCAAACCCCCCCCCCAAAAAAAAAACCTCTACATTTTAATAATAAATAGTTTGGATTTAAT